>NC_090345.1:42692423-42997636 GCF_035084215.1 Heptranchias perlo | reverse complement strand
TGGGAGAGAGAGGGCGAGCGCGCCCGTGGGGAGGGGAGAGAGAGGGCGAGCGCGCCGCGGAGGGGGAGAGAGAGGGGCGGAGAGATAGATGCGTGAGCGTGCGGTGCGTGAGTGAGCGTGAGAGAGATGAGTGCGTGTGCGTGTGCGTGTGTGTACACGTGAGTGAGTCAATGTGTGGAGTGATAGAGGGGAGAGAGAGGTCGAAAGTGAGGAAGGAGAGGAGAGACAAGAGACAGAGACCAGTATTAGTTAGAGGCAGTGCACTAGAGGTGAGGCTGGATGTGAGAGTTACCGATTCTACAAGTCTGTGCAATGCTGGGATGCTTTGCAGATCCAGATTTAAGACTAGTGGCCTAATATTATTTTTGAAGAGACTTGTAATCGTCATGATCCAATACTGATCGTAATTTATCTCCTGTGTGTGGGAAATCACATTTTTTTTTAAGAGCTCATCCAGCTGAGAACTCTGATAATTTGGCGTTAAGATGTTACATAATATGGAGTATCTCCTTTTCACAAAGGTGACAACTTGGAAAACCAGCAAAGTTGATCAACAGTTTCACAAGCCCAGAGTACAACACATTACTGCAATAAACCCAACCAGCAGTGCAGTCTGCATTAACAAGACAAAACTGGCTCAATGCTGCGGTAGTCCCTGTACCAGACTAGCCCAGAGGCAGGCAGCTGATCATATCCTCAATATGGTAGTGATTTCAACATTGGAACAATATTATAATAATTTGCATTATATGATCACAAATCTGTCGTTCTCCAAAGCCATCAGCTCATTATACATGTTTTTCCGTGTCAGTTCAATCACAACCAGCAGTGAGAGAGATGAAATGAACTGAACAAATGCTGTAAATGTAATGTCTGATTGAAAGACAAGAACCAACCAGAACGATCTGAATGGTAATTCTGATGGCTTCCATTCCGCTTTCTATGCGATATAATTGGTTAATACTCACAGCCTTCAGCATCAGTGGAAATTGCAGATGTTTGTGAAATGCAAACAAGAGGGTGCATGAGTTGAACTGCCGACTGTCAACATGTGACACTGTTGGTTGCCCATGTCCATTTCCCCACTATTTTGGTCTTTTAGTGATATCGTTGTTAATTCCTGTAGTATCAAATTAACTTTTGCAGGATTGAAACAAACACTGCATCTGTACCACGCATTATTTTTAAGTTAGCTGGTTACGGAGGTTTTAATATTATCATATGGCTAGTCCCAATCTGCAAACACTGGTTTGTGTCCAACTCATTTTGACCTTTGGTTTTCTTTTTCCAGTTTTCTTCCTTTCTTTCTCATGGCAATGCCAAGTGCAGGGACACAGCATATGGACACTCCAACCCGCCTGGTACCTTGCCAAGGAGCCATTCATCATGTTTGCACCGAAACAATGTACTAACAAGACATGTGAATAAAGTCATTTCACAACCAACAGCCTAATCCCATCCTCATTCAGATTGCATTCAGAAGCAGCAACCTTGATCCTGTTTCCCCTCTCTATTGTACTTAAACCGAAAGTACAGTCTCTACCAGCATCGCAGCTAAGATCTACAAATCTTGCACAGAGCAAGGATCGTATCTGAGACTTTCTTGGTCTGTTCCACTGACTGCAATTAATCATTGAGCTGCTGGGAGCTAGATCAGCTGGGTTTGAACAACCCAGTTCAGTTGAGAGCGTTTTGTAGGTTCAAGTCATCATTAAGGACAATTCCAAATAACCAGTAAAGTTTGTTTAAGGTATGAAAATCTCCCACACAAATCTTTGTCTGTGGTGCTCAATCTCCCTCTAACCTGGTTATCAGGGAATGACATTCAGCTTGTGTGCATTAAAGTTATTATCCTCAATAAATGACTAATGGGGCCGTACAATTAATCTGACACTTCGACAAACACAATGAGAAATACAAATCGTATTTTATCTTTAACACGAGTGGAAATACCACTTCAAAGTAGATTCAATTGATTTTTTTTCTGAGTTGCAAAATGCCAATTAAAACAATTGCTACATGCGTTATAAAACCTCACAAGTAACCGCTCGACACCCTAGAATCATAGAATGGTTACAGCACAGGAGGCCACTCGGCCCTTGGAGCTTGTGCCGGCTCTCTGCAAGAGCAATCCAGCTAGTCCCACTCCCCTGCCCTTTACCCGTGGCCCTGCAAATTGTTTCCCTTCAAGTGCTTGTCCAATTCCATTTTGAAAGCCACAATCGAGTCTGCCTCCACCACTCCCCCCGGCAGTGCATTCCAGATCCTAACCACTCGTTGTGTAAAAAAGTTGTTCCTCATGTCACCCTTGGTTCTTTGGCCAATCACCTTAAATCTATGTCCTCTGGCTCTTGACCATTCCGCCAATGGGAACAGTTTCTCTCCATCTACTCTGTCCAGGCCCTTCATGATTTTGAATACCTCTATCAAATCTCCTCACAACCTTCTCTACTCTAAGAAGAACAACCCCAGCTTCTCCAGTCTATCCAAGTAACTGAAGTCCTTCATCCCTGGAACCATTCTAGTAAATCTTCTCTAGACCCTCTCTAAGGCCTTCACATCCTTTCTAAAGTGCGGTGCTTAGAATTGGACACAATAGTCCACAATATTGTGGCCGAACCAGTGTTTTATAAAGGTTCATCATCACTTCCTTGCTTTTGTACTCTATTCCTCTATTTATAAAGCCTAGGATCTCGTATGCCTTTTTAACCGCTTTCTCAACCTGTCCTACCACCTTCAATGATTTGTGCATATATACCCCCAGGTGTCTCAGTTCCTGCACCCCCTTTAGAATTGTGCCCTTTAGTTTATTAATTCCTCTCCTCAATCTTCCTACCAAAATGTATCACTTCGCACTTTTCTGCGTTAAAATTTCATTTGCTACATGTCTGTCCATTCCACCAGCCTGTCTATGTCCTCTTGAAGTCTATCTCTATCCTCCTCACTGTTCACTACCCTTCCAAGTTTTGTGTCATTTGCAAATTTTGAAATTGTGCCCTGTACACCCAAGTTCAAGTCCAAGTCATTAATATATCAAGAAAAGCAGTGGTCCTAGCACCAACCCCTGAGGAACATCACTGCATACCTTCCTCCAGTCCGAAAAACAACCGTTCACCATTATTCTCTGTTTGTCACTTAGCCAATTTTGTATCAATGCTGCCCCTTTTATTCCATGGGCTTCAACTTTGATGACAAGTCTATTATGTGGCACTTTATCAAACGCCTTTTGGAAGTCCATCAACATCAACCGCTTTGCCCTCATCAACCCTCTCTGTTACCTCATCAAAAAAATCAATCAATCTGATTGCCTGAAATATCTATCTGAAGTGAACATTGTAATTCATAATGTAACATACATTCTATTTCACATGTCCCCCATGAAACCAGCTAACGCCAATGGCTTTTTATTGGATGATGCTGTACCAAACAGCAAATACCGTGTAGTAATATCATCATTTTGCATTACATGATCACAAATCGAATTTGGTTTGCTGGATGATGCTGAATCAACAGGTGAATTTATCATATTTAAACAGAAACAATGCATGGTAAGTGAAGTTTTCCAACATATACTGATTAAGCCTGACGGTAAGTGTATGTAATTATAAGTGGTTACGTATTCTTTCAGCTGGAGTCAGTGAAGCAAATACATAAACACACACAGCAACATATACATCTGGTTGCTTTCCTAACTTCTGTCTCTATGCATCAAAATTAATTTTACATCAAATAGTCCATCATGCGCATTAACAATATTAATATCCAATTTAACACACTAGGCTGTTATGCAGGATAAATATCCTTGATTTTATTCTGGCTCTCGCTTGCTTCTTTTTTAGTCATTAATGCCAGATAGATCATCTCCTCTCCCTATCAGTAAAATTTTCCAAGAACTTGAATAAGGTATTAGGCTCATAATTTGATAATTACATCAGATTATAATAGTACACCTCCTTTATAAATGAGGCTGTTATTATGAGTGCAACACACCCAAGAAGGTCAAATCCAATTTGCCAAAATAATAACATAACCTGCGGCAAACTTGAATGATCTGTAGAAGGCCAGGGTCCTAACATGGTCTCTGAGGGCACAATAACTAAGCTTGAACAGACTAAAGTGGAAATTTCTTCCCCTACAAATCTGATGCTCCACTAGTCATATTTGCCGTGGCTCAGTAGGTAGCACGCGCGCCTTGGAGTCAGAAGGTTGTGGGTTCAAACCTCACTCAAGCTATCCAGGCTGACACTCCAGTGCAGTACTGAGGGAGTGCTGCACTGTCGGATGTGCCTGTCTTTCAGATAAGACATTAAACCGAGGCCCCCGTCAGCCCTCTCATGTGGACGTAAAAAATCCCTTGGCACTTTATGAAAAAGAGCAGGGGAGTTTCTCCCCACTGTTCTGACCAATATTTATTCCTCAACCAACATCACTAAAGCAATTTACCTCATTGCTGTTTGTGGGATCTTGCTGTGCGCAAATTGGTGGCTTGTTTCCTACATTATAACAACGACTACACTTCAAAAGCATTTCATTGGACGTGAAGCAGTTTGGGACATCCTGAGGTTGTGAAGGGCGCTTTATAAATGCAAATTGTTTCTTTCTCCTTTCATCTCTGACAATTAAGTCATCCTTTAATTATTCAGCTGCACTGTGCACCAGGTGCATCCTTCTCTCGATAATACAGTATCTACATCATTGAAAATCCTGCATCTACTGCACTTCTGTAGTCTGTGGAAAATGTACAGCACACAGGCAATGGCCTCGATTTTAATTCCCTCCCAAAACAGGTAGGTGGGGGTCGGGAAGGGGGTGGGCAACCAGACCCCAACCCAACCCCATTCCAGCCCCCTTAAATTTTAAAGTGCATAATTCAGGGCACGGTTGAGACTCCCACAAAAGGGGACCTAATTACCATACCAAAGTCACGGCCGGATGACATCAACAGCGCCGTGACTTAAATTTAAACTGAAAGCAAGGGTGCGGCCCGAGCTGTGGGATTCCTGGCAGCTGATCACAGGCGGGTGCTGCCAGTTCCCCAAGGTAAGTGGCTCCTTCAGCTCTCCTTGTGGGCCAGGGGGAACAGAAGTGCTCCTCAAGGAAGCTTTTGGTCTCCCCCCAGCCCCGATCTCCAGCTCCCCCGCCCCCCCCCCCCCCCCCCCCCACCGATTGGCAACCTGAGCATCCCCCCCGTACCCACGAGTTCTTAAGTTCGGCAGACTGATTTGCTTAAATACAGACAGTAGGAGAAACAAACCAAACAAGAACCGCCAACCAGCCTAATCACTCACATTTTACTGGCTGTGAACGAACAACTGCAGCAACACAAACTGATCAAATTGTTCATTTTATTTCCATTTCTTACAGCTGCCTTGTTGTAGCCAACTTGCTACATGCGGTTATATCATGTAAGTGGAGGTCGAGGGCTGGGCAGCGTTGTCGACGAAAACTTGGTGAGTTGCTGCAGTGCTTCACTGGTAGAGGTGGTGGATACCGAGTCCAGTGGCAGGAGTGCCGATCGAGTGCACTACTCTGGGCTGGATGGTGTCGAGCTTCCGGAGCGTTGTGGCGCCTGCACCCATCTAGGGGAGTGGTGAATATTCCATCACACTCCTGACTTCAGCCTTGTAGATGATGGAGAGCGGTCATGAGGTGAGGTACTCATTGCAGGGTACCAATCTCTGCCCTGTTCTTCTAACCTGAATGTTGATATGACTGGTCAGTTAAACCTCTGGTCAATGATGACCGCCCCCACCCCGCCCAAGATGATGTTGTTGAAAGGCTCGGCAGTTGAAGGTGGGGGGACCTCTACCACGAGGAAGACAAGAGCAGCAATGTCATGGGAAGACCATCACCTCTGTGTTACATGGTACAACACCACTTCATTATACAATGATACATTACGTGTTGTCTGGTGTAATGCCCCTTCATTACATTGAATTTACAGCAAAGAAACAGGCCATTGGGTCCAACTGGTCCATGCTGGTGTTTATGCTCCACACAAGTTTCTTCCCTCCCTACTTCATCTAACCCTATCAGCATATCCTTCTATTCCTTTCTCCCTCATGTGTTTATCTAGCCTCGCCTTAAATGCAGCTACGCTTTTCGCCTCAATTACTCCTTGTGGTAGCGAGTTCCAAATTCTATCCACTCTCTGGGTAAAGAGGTTTCTCTTGACTTCCTTATTGGACTTATTAGTGACTATCTTATATTTATGGACCCGTAGTTGTATATCAGTATACTGTGTAACATCCCTATCTATTATATCTGCTTCTCACACGAGCTCAGATTTTAAGCTGCTGAATGCTTTATCACATCCACTGTACTTCTCATTTCAACAATAACATATAGAGTTTCAGTCAGTAAAGAAATTCAGATGCACAATCCAGTCTTCCATTATTTGCTCACAGGCTGAATCAAAACAAATTACAGATATTGAAGTAATAATTACCTATACTTTTCAACAAGTCCAACTACTTCACTTTTATATTCTACAGATTAGTCTGCATACTGATTAAGAACTAGTTTGTTACAACTTCTTATTCATCATAAATGCATCACTGCAATTCCTGCTTCCCCTTCACATCTGGCAATGTCAATTGTGGAACAGTCCAGCAACAGTACAAATAACAGGCAATAAACATCTGCATCTTCCCCAGCCACAGATGAGCTTTTTAATTTTTCACGTATGCCGAGATTACCAACTCAAGCTCTGAATTCTCGCCCATGTTCAAGGGGGAACCTGGCTAAGAAAGATGTGAACATATTTTACCAGCAAGTCTCAACAGTGATGGCAAGTGAGCTTTACTCACCCCTCTAGAGTTCTGTACTGTCCTGATTAGCATTGGTCAGGCCCACCAGCTATGGCTTTCCAGTAATAATTACCTATACTTTTCAACAAGTCTTACTGCCAGTGTTTCTGTAGATAATTTGTTTAATGTAGCGTTTTATTGTTAAAGTTAACAAAATGGCTGACACATCAAGCAGTGAGACATGAGGAGAGTTTGAGATTTGTCAGATTTATTATTGGTAGATGGAAGATTTCCCCTTGCATTACTCAATGACTGTATATGGATAATGTTTAACATGTGAAATGGGCTGTCAAAGGACTGATCTAAGAGACCCGAAAATAGAGGGATGGTGGGAGCTACAAACAAAGGAATTAATGGAAAATAATTTCAAACTGCATTCGTAGAGGACTAATTCCAGTCCTGAAGAAAAGGTCAGGGACTGCTAAAACTGCTTTACACGACCCTGGCTGTTAATTGATTTATATCAATTAGTGTTAAATTGCATTCAGGTGGTGCGAAAGAAATGGGGTATCTATTTATGTGAGAGCTTATCTAGGATGTGAGGCTTGTAATGTGGAGCTCCGTGAATAAAGGCTTGGAAGCAAGTGAAGACCAGGCTCTAGTATTCCATCCTTCACAACCTGGCAATCCAATTTTTAACATCTGCAAGTCTACCACTTTAATGAAGTAAGTCATTGCCCATTTAAATCTTCAAATAATACAACTTTCATTCTCCACACCATAGGCTGCTGATAAACATTTGTTTGAAAATGAAAAATTACACAAACCAACATGGAAGTGTCATCTCAGTTCCAAGCACACTCATCTGTGGTGTTGATCCAACCTTATGTCATAGTGCTGACTTGATATTCAATATTTTAAAATAGGGAAGTTTCCTATCTCAATTCTAAACTGATTAAATTTCATGAAGGTGGCAGTAAAGCTGTTTAGTGAAGAAATTCAAATTATTTGTTTAAACTGTTATGACCAAAGTGTGAAGGTACACATTAGCACTGATCCAAATATCATGTTGCACATCTCCTCCCCAAACAGAGGTGTGTGGGCAACTTTCCTCTTTATGTGCACTATGTGCAACGAAAGCAGAAAACAGTTTTTAAATGAGCGTACAATTTTATACCATTTTGTGCACAAAGGAAATCTTCAGCCAGGGCTGAAACATAAAATGAGAACACAAAGTTATCTGCACTGGGAACCAGGGATCCTTTAGCAACTGGAGTCACAGACATGATGGGTGTTATAAGGGCCCTGGAAAAGGTACAAAGGAGGGACACTAGATCGATCCCTAGTTTACAAGTACTTTGTTATCATGATAGGCTGAGAGAACTGGGTCTTTTTACTCTAGAAAAGCGTAGACTTTGGAGAGATTTGATTGAGCTATTTAAAATGAAAGGGACAAGACTGTGAACATGTGGAAAGGCTATGTGTAACAGATGGGTTAGGGAGAACCAGGGAACATGCATATTAGTTACGTAAGCAGAGAACCACGTTAGATGTCAGGAAGATTTGCCTTTCACAAAGGGTCATTGATCTTTGGAACAAGTTGCCAGCTCATGGCCTACATGCGTTCAAAGGGGAGCTGGACGAGTTGCTGCCTGAGGCTGATATCACAGCATACAAACGGCAGGTGGAATGTTGGGTGACGTGCCTCGTGGTCACTGTAATCTCCTGGAACTCGCTTTGATCATTTTCAGGAGTCGGAGAGGAATTTCCCAGAATTTGTTTTCCTGAAATGGCCTACGGGTTGTTTCTGGTCTGTGGTTTTTTTTTTGCCTCTTCTAGGAAGTGACCGCTGGCAGGTGGTGAACACACCAGGGGTCACGGTGCTTCTTTGTAACATGATTAAATGGGGCTTGACGGACCAGCAGGTCTTTTCCTGTCCATCAGTTTTGTCTGCTTGGTGAAGGGAAGTATGTAGCCTGGAAATGGAGACAATTTTGGACAAACCAGAGCAAAACAAGAGAAATCAGATGTAATAACTTCTGCTATCATAATTGAGAACCTCAAATCAACAAATGCAGCAGTAAGTTGCAAACTGGCCTTTTCATTAAAAACTGGAGCGCACACAGCGTTTGGGCTTAGTTCAGTGAGATTTTGAACTACAATATCCAGAGTGCACTGTGGCAACTAGACTAAAAAAATTACCAATAAATGAGGGGATCAAAAAACTGAAAAGTAAAGCTTCCTTTTTCTTTTGGAAATTTGTACAGTTTAAGATATTAAACAAAAGTTCTGCGCCAATGGTGTTGTTTAGGGATGAAGACTTCTGGATTGCTGAGCAGGACTGTGTTGGGACCAGAGGTGGGTGTTTACCAGGTGCTTTGATCCTGACTTTGGCCAACAGCCACCTGTTCAGGTGCTGGTCAGTGGTGAAAAAAACAGCCCTCTGGGCAGTGCTTCAGCAAGGGCCACAAGTCCACTGCTTGAAGTGTGCTAACTGTGCAAATAACTGAGAAAACGGGAGGTAATGGGGAGTGAAGAGAGAAGAATAAACAAGTACCTGCAATTCATGCAAATACTGTAAATCCACTGTGGGGAAACAGAATAAAAAATATTCTGAGAAAAGGGAAGAACAAACAAACTTACTTACGTTTCAAATAAGTTTTGCAAAGTGCCAGGTAAACCTACAAATATATCACAACTTTTATATAGTGCACATTCCCCTCCAAGTCACACACCACCCTGACTTGGAAATATATCGCCGTTCCTTCATCGTTGCTGGGTCAAATTCCTGGAACTCGTTCTCGAGGGCAATTAGAGATGGGCAATAAATGCTGGCCTTGCCAGCGACGCCCACATCCCATGAATGAATTAAAAAATATTTTTTAAAAATCACACTTAAAGTGTAACACATGCAAAATCTGCCACACTTGTACCTGATTGATACTTGAGCCAATCATTAAAAAACAATAAATTACAACTAAACAAATAATGAGCCTACCATGTCCAAGTATGGAAAAAAGGGTGGCAATGAGTACAGCATACAAGAATTACGGTCAGTTGAGGAAAGAGAGTGGATCGGAAAGGAGGTGGTGTTGCTCTTTATACCTGGGACACCTGGGGAGGAGAGAAAAGTTGATCCCCTGGGATGTGGAATTCTACACAATGAGCGACTCTGGATGGACATCTTCAACATGAAAAGAGTAAAGCTGAAACAAGGTGCATGCTACAGACTGCTAGGCCAGAAGAAAAAAGACAGTTTGCTCTATGAAGAGATAAGAAAGGTGTATGACAAGGTTATTTTACAGGGGAATTTCAGCTAATCAAATGTAAACTGGAAATAAGCAAGAGTTCAAGCTGGTAAACGTAATGCATGACTGTTTCATAACTCAGTACATCAGGGGAGTTTGAGAGTCCAGAATGAGATTTGTGAAGCATGAAAAGCCATCACAAGGGAGGCAATGAATAGCACGGAGGTCCCGGTAGATTTGAAACAGGCTAACGTGGTGCACATTCCAAAATGATGACCAAACACAAGCAGGCAACTGTAGACCCATTAGACTTGCATCAATATCAGGCAAAAAAACCAGAATCAATTATCAGGCATACTCTGAGGATTGCCCGGATGATAATTTAGTAAATAGGAATATAGGAACATAGGAATTGCTAGACGAGAAAGAACCAAGGTCCATCTGGTTCGACTTCTACCATCTTGGTAGTCCCAACGATAATGGAGTTGTTGACTAATCATAGCAATCAATCCCCATCGATTAGTCTACAATAGAGCCTGACATGAGACAAGAAAATCCCAGCAGTGGAGAGCTTTGGAACCATAGGTCCAAAGTCACCTGTTCCTCCCAAGCATGATACACTTACCACATATCGTGTCTCAAATTACTCAGATAATGTATCCCAAAATGGATTCTGAAGGGGAACATCCTGCCTGACCAACCTCCTTGACTTTCTTGAGGAAGTAACATCCCTTGAGGACGGTGGGTAGTCCTACAATATGGTGTATACCTAGCCTTCGATAAGCATTTGACGAAGTTCCACATGCAAGGCTATAACTTAAGCTTAAAGTGGTCAGATTCAGGATAAAACCTGAGGATGAATAAGAAATTGGCTGAAGAGTAGGAGGCAGCACATCGTTATCAAGAGGAGTTATGTCAGGATGTGGCACGTGATACTCCTAGGATCAGAGTTGGGACCCCAACTGTTTCTAGGGAGGGGTAGTTGAATCTAAAGACAACTGGGTAACTACAAAATGAGTTAGACAAGATATATAAATCATCGGAAGATCAAACTTAACACGGACAAATGCAAAGTACTGTACATTAGAAGGAAAAATGGACAACATAGGTACTCCATGAATGGTGTTGAACTTAGAGGATCAGGCTCGCAGTGATCTAGGGGTTTTAATACACTCAATGCTCAACAAGTCCAATCACTGTGGAATAGCAATCAACAAAGCAAACAGAATGCTGAACTGTGTAACGAAAAACAGAAAGCACATCTTAAAAGAAGTCATTTCCAAACTGTATGGTCAGATCACACCTTGACCATCTGGTCACTGAGACAGAAGGGAGAATTCCACACCCTGGAGGTGGCTCAGAAAAGACCAATCCCTGATGTCAGAGGACTGAGTCACGAGGAAAGAGGTGAGGAAATTTGGGCTTTTCAGCTTTGAAAGGATGCAACTGAGCGGTGATCTGGTAAGATAGTAATCAGTATAGAAAAAGTAAACTCGAAACACTATTTCATACTCAACTATGACTCTAGGACAATGAGAGACAGGTTCAAATTAATAAAAGACAAATAATGTCAGGGGATCCTTCACACAAAAAGTGATCGACACATGGATGGGTAGGGTAATGGATGCAAAAACCCTGGAACTATTTAAGAAGCAATTCAATGATGTGATGGCAGAATCATTCTGGATGGATGAGCGAAGATATTATAAATACATAAAGAGCAAGAGGATAACTAAGAGTAGGGCCTATTAGAGACCAAAAAAGTAACCTATGTGTGGAATCAGTAGATGTGGGTATGGTTCTCAATGAATACTTTGCGTCTGTCTTCACAAAAGAGGGGGACAATGCAGAGATTGTAGTTAAGGAGGAGTGTGAAATATTGGATGGGATAAACAGTGAGAGAGGAAGTATTAAGGGGTTTAGCATCTTTGAAGGTAGATAAAATGCCAGGCCCAGATGAAAGGTATCCCAGGCCGCTAAGAGAAGCAAGGGAGGAAATAGCGGAAGCTCTGGCCATCATTTTCCAATCCTCCCTGGCTATAGGCGTGGTGCCAGAGGATTGGAGGACTGCTAACATTGTACCATTGTTTAAAAAGGGAGAAAGAGATAGACCGAGTAATTATAGGCCAGTCAGTCTAACCTCGGTGGTGGGCAAATTATTGGAATCAATTCTGAGGGACAGCATAAATCATCATTTAGAAAGGCACGGGTTAATCAAGGACAGTCAGCATGAATTTGTTAAGGGAAGGTCGTGTCTGACTAGCCTGATTGAATTTTTTGAGCAGGTAACAAAGAGGGTCGATGAGGGCAACGCGTTTGATGTTGTGTACATGAATTTTAGCAAGGCTTTTGACAAGGTCCCACATGGCAAACTGGTCAAAAAAGTAAAAGCCCATGGGATCCAAGGGAAAGTGGCTTGTTGGATCCAAAATTGACTCAGTGGCAGGAAACAAAGCGTAACGGTTGACGGGTGTGTTTGCGACTGGAAGGCTGTTTCCAGTGGGGTCCCACAAGGCTCAGTACTAAATCCCTTGCTTTTTGTGATATATACTAATGACTTGGACTTGAACGTGGGGGGCTTGATCAAGAAGTTTGCAGATGATACAAAAATTGGCCGTGTGGTTGATAGTGAGGAGGAAAGCCGTAGACTGCAGGAAGATATCAATGGACTGGTCAGGTGGTCAGAAAAGTGGCAAATGGAATTCAATCCAGAGAAGTGTGAGGCAATGCATTTGAGGAGGGCAAACACAAAAAGGGAGTACACAATAAATGGGAGGATACTGAGAGGTGTAGAGGAACAAAGGGACCTTGGTGTGCATGTCCACAGATCCCTAAAGGTGGCAGGACAGGTAGATAAGGTGGTTATAATGACATACGGGATACTTTCCTTTATTAGCCGAGGCATAGAATACAAGAGCAGGGAGGTGAGGCTGGAACTGTATAAAACATTGGTTAGGCCACAGCTCGAGTACTGTGTACAGTTCTGTTCATCACATTACAGGGAAGATGTGATTGCACTAGAGAGGGTACAGAGGAGATTTACGAGGATGTTGCCAGGGCTGGAGAATGTTAGCTATGAGGAAAGATTGGATAGACTGGGGTTGTTTTCTTTGGAGCAAAGGAGGCTGAGGGGAGATTTAATTGAGGTGTATAAAATTATTAGGGCACTAGATAGAGTGGATAGGGAGGACCTATTTCCCTTAGCAGAGGGGTCAGTTACCAGGGGGCATAGATTTAAATTAATTGGTAGAAGGATTAGACGGGAGCGGAGGAGAAATTTTTTCATCCAGAGGGTGGCGGGGGTCTGGAACTCACTGCCTGAAAGGAAGTGTTTATTACAGGAAGGACGTAATTGCTCTGGAGAGAGTGCAAAGAAGATTTATGAGAATGTTGCCAGGGTTTGAAAATTGCAGCTACGAGGAGAGATTGGATAGGCTGGGGTTGTTTTCCTTGGAGCAGAGGAGGCTGAGGGGAGACTGGATTGAGGTGTACAAAATTATGAGGGGCCCAGATAGAGTAGACAGGAAGTACCTGTTTCCCCTAGCAGAGAGTTCAAGAACTAGAGGACATAGATTTAAGCTGATTGGTGGAAGGATTAGAGGGGACATGAGGAAAAACTTTTTTACCCAGAGGGTGGTGGGTGTATGGAATTCGCTGCCCGAATTGGTGGTAGAGGCAGGGACCCTCAACTCTTTTAAAAAGTACCTGGACCTGCACCTAAAGTGCTGTAAGCTGCAGGGCTACGGACCGGGTGCTGGAAGGTGGGATTAGAATGGGCACCTGGTTGTTCTTCGAGCCGGTGCAGACACAATGAGCCGAATGGCCCCCTTCTGTGCTGTATCTTTTCTATGGTTCTATGGTGGTAGAAGCAGAAACCCTCAACTCATTTAAAAAGTACTCGGATGTGCACTTGAAGTGCCGTAACCTACAGGGCTACGGACAAACTGCTGGAAAGTGGGGTTAAGCTGGATAGCACTTTCTCGGCCCCCGTGGACACGATGGGCCAAATAGCCTCCTTCTGTGCTGTAACTTTCTATGATTCCAGGATAGGTTCAATGTCCTTCCTCATCTCGATCTACCCTTTCATCGTCCTCCACTGCCCAGCAACCACCAGGCTCAGATTCATGAGTCAAGGTGCACTGGTTATTGTGACAAATAAAGACATTTCTGCTTTATGTTTTTTTTTAAATGTAGCTATTGTCAAAATAGATGTCTGCCTTAAAAAGACAGACAAATAGATAACAAACAATGGACTTCCATTTGACAGCCAGAGGGAACAGAATTAGAGGCAACGTGTATAGATTGAGAGAGACACACACAGACAACTCTTTCTGTCTGAATATTCAATCAACAAAACCTATTATGAAGTGCGTAGCCTATTCTGGAGTGCAATATGCCAAGAAAGCCACAGTTTTCAGCCATAAACACCTCATCAATCACGGTGTAAAGATTTTCAACATCTCGGTTTGCTTGTTTACTTCAAGAAGAAATGACTGCACCATGAAAGAAGCCCCACAACATAAAAACCACGGCTCTGGCTGCTGGTTCTCAGTTCTGGCACTAAGGGTGAACTGAAATCCACAGCCTCCACATGCAACATTTCATTTGGAAGGTCCACCAAAGAGGAAAGCCAATTGTTCAACTCAAAGGAGCTGAAGATGCCAAGAGACCGTTAAGAAACAACCAATCCTTTCTGGACTGATCAAGTTTCTGTTGTTTTCAAGTACGTACTGTGCTAATTTAGTACATTGCTGTGTCCTTTTGCTTTTGTATATTATTTCACCTGCAAATAAATCTGACAGGCTAGTTTTAGCCAGTACCCGTTGGTCTGACAGTGTGTTATTTTCCACCTTGGGAGGTGTCGGGAGAATGCGATAGCATTCTATATACCATCGAGGAAGGAACTTAGTGTAATTAGGGGTTCACTGTTAAATCTGGGTATGACAACCCATACACCGTGGTGAATAAATCCGCAGGTTTTGCCTGATGAGGGGCCGGATGGAAACTATGTTCTGGACGTAAACATGGAAAAAAATTTGGTGGGGGGGGGGGGGGGGGGTGGGAAACCAACCTGTAAAAGTCAAGCCTCGACTAGGTTCTACAGACAGGAAGAGAGAGTGGTTTGAAGTTAATCAGAGTATGAAATGGCCCAGGAATGCAGAGTGTTGGTTTATCAATTCAGTATGTCATGGAATGGCAGAGCGCCAGTTCACGCTGATGCAAAGAGCACAAACAATTTATAGAGAGAGTGTTCGATTATTAAATAGTCTCGTCCCACGCCAATCTCTGCTCTGAAATATTAAAACACAGGAAAATTCAAAGCCTGCCAAGAGTTACTAACCTATTGGACTAATAGAACGATGAACAGGACTAACTAAAGTCATTGTTTCATTCCATCCGGGGAGGGGGGAGGAGTGGAAATTTGACAACACAGACTAGTTGAGATTCCCATTACTTCACTGGTGCTTCTGTCAATGATGCATGTTTGGAGAATTTGCAAGAATTTAACTTTTTAAGATAAACAGAATATTTGGCAATTAAAACTCATTTTTTAAGCATTCGTGGTATGGAACATCCACATTGGTTTGGACAATCACTAAAGCTGCACTGATATTAGAAAGGCCTGTGCTGGCATTGCCAGCTCTTGGTGTATGGATCTCATCAACCGGCTACAACACAAACATAAACCTACCAGAATTCAGCCAGGCTGGCGGGCAAGAAGAACCTTCTTTGTTTAAAACCTGACGCTGGCGACAGTAAATCCGCCAGGTTAACCAACTGTGCCAGAACTGTGAGCTGGCAACGCTCGCATGGTGATACAAAGATCTTAAAGAGGCCATTTTAGATGAACTAATATTCATTTGCAGCTGCCTAGAAGCCACAGATTACTCAGCATGTTGCATTAAATGGCAGCCGATTGGTTAGTGATTTAAGGGTTCATGCCTCAATTTTAATCGGAGTCCCCGGCTCCAGAGTTAAACTGTCCTGAATGGAGACTGTTGGTCCCCAATTCATTCCAGAGTGGTGTCTAAGAGTCCCAGGTGACTGTCTGAGCAATTGAGTGCAAGTGAGAAAGAAAGACAGACTTGCATTTATGTAGCACCTTTCATGATCTCAGGATGTCCCAAAGCGCTTGACAGCCAATTTGTACACAGCAAGGTCCCGCAAACAGCAATGTGATGACGAGCAAATAATCTGTTTTAGTCACGTTGGTTGAGGGATAAATATTGGCCAGGACTCCAGGGAGAACTCCCCTGCTCTTCTTCAAATAGTGCCATGGGATCTTTTACATCCACCTGAGAGGGCAGACGAGGCCTTGCTTTATCGTCTCATCTGAAAGACGGCACCTCCGGCAGTGCAGCACTCCCTCAGTATATAAGCACGGTTGACATCTCAGGCAATAGGACTCAAAAGCATACATTTATATGGCATTGACATATTAGAAAGATGTCTGGCAGCAGAGTGAAGAAAAAACAAAACCAGCCAGGTGGGTCGACCAGGGAATTACTCAATGGGGCTAAAGGAGCACTTGGAGATTAAAGTTTAGAGAAGGCTTTTGAAGCAGGGAGGAGGAGCTTAGATGGAGGTCATTTTAAGGAGATCCAAAAGGCAGGAGCATGTGGATGAATCAACAGGGGACCCAAAGAGTATGAAGGCTTCAGGGGCAAGATGAGTTTGTGAAGGGGCCGGTATAAGAAAAATGATGGAATATGGTTGGGATAATTTAGAAGAGGGACAGAGCAAGTGATTAGAATCGGGGAAACAGAGGCAGAGGTGCAACCGCACACGTCATGACATGAATCCCATAAACTCCTTGGATACAGAATGTGAGGAGAGCATGGAAGGAGCAGGAGGGGTGGGATGGAGGAAAGGATGGAGGGGACAGTGGTTGCATAGAATTGGAGTTGGGAATTGCTTCTACTCACCAAGATAATTTAAAAGTCGGAGGTAGGTTTAGCCAAGGAAAGATCCTCAGGTATTCAAGCCAGATCTGGTGATGAACTGACAGGCTGGTCGCATGCCAGGTACATTCGAGTTTACAGTCTGCTGATGTGGGGCCGCAGAGGTTACTGTTGCACCAAGGGGAGTAACAAGGGTGAATGGCCATCTGAGATCTAACGGGGATGCTAACAACAGCCATTCTGCTGTGCCCTCTGAAAGCGAGAACATCTAGTACATGCTGAGTCATGCAAGTCAGGCAGAAGTCAGCAAAGCTCACATAAAATGGAACAAATGTGGATTAAGTCCACTCTGCTTGATGTAAACAGTCCATTAATAATCCTCAACTTGATGGTGCTTTCAGAATGCATATTTATTTAACCCATGCTTCTTCAGTAGTTTCACAGGCTTTGATATCAAGATTAAAGAATGTACATGCCCTTTCTCCTTTACTGACTAAGGGTCTATTTACACTACAGCTGTAGCGCTGGTGCAAAGTGATTTTGGGTTCACACCTCCACCCACCCCCCAACTCCGCTCCCACACCCCCCCAACTCCACAACCCGCCTCCCCCCCCTCCACCCCCACACTCCGCCTCCCCCTACTCCACCCTCCACCTCCCCCCGCCCCCAACTCCACACTCCGACTTCCCTCCCCCATCATCCACTTGCTCCCCGGGTTAAAATCGGGGCTTCAGACTTAAAACAGCGAGCTGTGTGTTGTGGAGAAGTGGGAAGGATGGTCAGTTTAAACACACCATACACTTCATTAAAGCCGGTTTATAAGAAATACAAAAAGCACGAATAGCTTCTGTAGACTGATTTTACTGATTTTACTTTTATTTATTAAGTACAGCTGTTTGCGCATTTTGGAAAAGATTCACAGCTGCAGGAACATACCTTTCCCTGTAATCCATCTCTCACACACACAGACCATCAGCAAGTGATTACTGCCTGGTGCAGCAATCAGACTGTAGTGAAGGAACAGTAAGAAATTAGGGGATTTTTTTTTTGCTTCCAAATGATCTCCCTCTGTGGAGAGGGCAGGGCAGGGCAGGATGTAACCAATAACAATGTTCTCGCAATCTCATGCAAGTTCAGTGACAGGCGTCGCTCAGTGGGTAGCACTCTCGCCTCTGAGTTAGAAGGTCGTGGATTCCAGTCCCACTCCAGAGACTCGAGCACAAAATCTAGGCCGACACTCCAGTGCAGTCCTGAGGGAGTGATGCACTGTCGGAGGTGCCATCTTTCGAATGAGATGTTAACCTGATGCCACATCTCAGATGGATGTAAAAGATCCCATGGCATTATTTTGAAGATGTGGAGATGCCGGTGATGGACTGGGGTTGACAATTGTAAACAATTTTACAACACCAAGTTATAGTCCAGCAATTTTATTTTAAATTCACAAGCTTTCGGAGGCTTCCTCCTTCCTCAGGTAAATGAAGGAGGAAGCCTCCGAAAGCTTGTGAATTTAAAATAAAATTGCTGGACTATAACTTGGTGTTGTAAAATTGTTTACAATTATTTTGAAGAGCAGAGGAGTTCTCACTGTGTCCTGGACAATATTTATCCCTCAACCAACATCACTAAAACAGATTATCTAGTCATTATCACATTGCTGTTTGTGGGACCTTGCTGTGTGCAAATTGGCTGCCGCGTTTCCTACATTACAACAGGGACTACACTTCAAAAGAACTTAATTGGTTGTAAAGCACATTGGGACATCCTGAGGTCATAAAAGGTTTTGAGCAATACTCCCAGATAAACAAATAGCAAACCCTGTTCGGTGATTACTCTCAGGTACCGTACTCTCTCATGTCTCCGTAAGGTCCCACTACAGCCTTCAAAAGTAATACAGCTTCACAGCTGACCCTGTTTAAAGTTTAAAATACGAGACAAATTTATTACATGAGCAATGAACAAACGAGTAACCTAACAGGGATAAAGCACAGTTATATATTTACTGTAGAATGTCTTTCGTCTAACTATTCATAGATAAAACAATAAAAGATTGTAACTCACTAAACAAAGCTTTTTGTAGATAACTTTTAAATACATATAAAATTTCTCTTTTCTTTCAGCAATATCAACCTGTCTCTTGGCTCCTCGTAGAATTTTAAACAACTTGCATTTTATAGAGTCTTCAACGTAGTAAAATGTCCCAAGGCGCTGCACAGGAGCATAATCAGACAAAATTTGACACTGAGCCACATAAAGGAGATATTAGGACAGGTGGTCTTAAGGAAAGGTTTTAAGGAGAGGTTTCAAGTAGGATTAGGGAGGGAAGTCCAGAACTTAAGGCCTGGGAACTGAAGGCACGGCCGCCAATAGTGGGGCGAAGGAAATCGGGGATGCATAAGAGGCCAGAATTGGAGGAACGCTTAGTTCTGAGTGGGTTGTGGGGCTGGAGGAGGTTACAGAGATGTGGCGGGAGGGGGGGCGGGGGCGGTGGTCAGGCCATGCAGGGATTTGAACGCGAGGATGAGAATTTTAAATTCGAGGCAATGTAGGTCAATGAACACGGGGATGATGGGTGAACGGGACTTGGTGCGAGTTAGGATAAGGGCAGCAGAGTTTTGGATAAGCTCAAGTTTACGGAGGGTGGAAGATGGGAAGCCGGCCAGGACAGCATTGGAGTAGCCAAGTCTGGAGGTAACAAAAGCCTGGATGAGGGTTTCAACAGTTGACAGGCTGAGGCAGGGAGCGGAGACGGACAATGTTACGGAGCTAGAAGTAGGCGATCTTGGTGATGGAGAGGATATGGGGTCAGAAGCCCAGCTCAGGGTCAAATAGGACGGCAAGGTTGCAAACAGTGTGGTTCAGCCTCATACAGTGGCCAGGGAATGGAGTTTGTGGTGGGGGCTGAAGACAATGGCTTCGGTCTTCCCAATATTTAATTGGAGGAGATTTCTGCTCATCTAATACTGGATGTCGGACAAGCAGTGTGACAAATCAGAGGCAGTGGAGAGGTCGAGGGAGGTGAGGTAAAGTTGGGTGCCATCGGCATACATGTGAAATTTGACGTGTTTTCAGATAATGTTGTCGAGAGGCAGCATGTAAATGAGAAATAGAAGGGGGCCAATGATAGATCTTTGGGAGCTCCAGAGGTAACAGTACGGGAGCTGAAAGAGAAGCCATTGCAGGTGATTCTCTGGCTACGACTGGATAGATAAGAATGGAACCAGGCGAGCGCAGCCTCCCCCAGCTGGAAGACGGAGGAGAGGCATTGGAGTAGGATGGTGTGGTCAACCATGTCAAAGGCTGCAGACAGATCGAGAAGGATGAGGAGGGATAGTTTACTACAGTCACAATCACACAGGATGTCATTTGTGATTTTGATAAGGGCCATTTCAGTACCAAGGCAGGGGCGTAAACCTGATTGGGGGGATTCAAACATGGAGTTGTGGGAAAGATGGGCACGGATTTGAGGCGACAACACATTCAAGGACTTTGGAGAGGAAAGGGAGTTTGGAGATGGGGCGATAGTTTGTAAGGGCAGAGGGGTCAAGGGTGGATTTTTTGAGGAGGGGGATGATGGTGGCAGATTTGAAGGGGAGGGGGACAGTACCTGAGGGGAGGGAACCGTTAACAATATCAACTAACGCGGGGGCTAAGAAGGGAAGTTGGGTGGTCAGCAGTTCAGTGTGAATAGGATCGAGAAAACAGGAGGAGGGTCTCACGGGCAAGATGAACTTGGAGAGGGCACGACGGGAGGCAGGAGAGAAAGTAGAGAAAGATGCGAGTACAGGGCTAGGGCAGGGGGGAACCTTAGGGGAGGTTCGGCTTGGTGGGCTGGGGGAGGGAGGGAAGCGGCAGAGATAGCTGAATGGACAGTCTCACTCTTAGAGACACAGAAGTCCACGAGCTCCTCGCACTTGTTGTTAGAGGTGAGGGTGGAGGGGACCAGGGAGGGGTTTAAGAAAACAAGGGTTTAAAGTGTCTCTTTTAATGAGAATAACCAACTGCCAACTCCTTGATTCAAACAGAATTATCTCCTTCATATCTCGGAAATGAGTGAATGAGACTTCCTGGATATTGAATATCTGACCTCCCAAATTCAAAAGGGAACTGTCAGTCAGACAAACTGAACCAATCATGAAATCCATATATACATATCTATCTCGCTCTCTCTCTAATATATATATACATAAAAAATTGTGTATTAAGATTCCTTCTCCAGCCTGTTATCAAGGACACTGCTTCGAAACAGATTTGAAACAAAATTCTGGCTTACTTGACTGATCATGTATTATGAAGGGGTTTAAAGAGGCAAGCACCACACCAAATCCTGGATAAAAATTACATCATTTTTAGTCACAGTAGAATAAACATTGCAGGATAGAGCCACCAGTAACTTATCAGTGTAACTTCTACTGGGACTAACCCAATGATGGCCTTGGTTCTGAGTAGAACTTGTGGAACTAGCAAGGAACCAACACGATATCCCAGCACTGATGCACATTACAATGTGTGTCAATCCAGTTATAATTTCCCATCAGCATGCGTCTGACCCTTCAGATCACTAGTAAGGGTAGCTTACGTGGACCAATAACAATGGCTATATAGATAGGACATTCTTAGTTCATCAAAGGCACAAAATACCTCTTCTACCACCTCTTCTACATATTCAATGATTCACGTCAAACACTGACTGCATACATGCATTCTTGGCACAGGTAGTGGTGGTGCTTTGTGATTTGGAAGGACTACATGCAGCTCTAGGGCCATATCCAGCATACAGGCTTGAAGACTCGACAAAGACGCAAATATAACTGGAACATTAGACAACTACAGAAATAAATAACTTTCTCCAGTGAGCAGAAGTAGTGATTGGGCCAGGGGGAGGGGGGGGGGGGGGGGGGGGGAGGGGGAAGATGAGTGCATTTCCTTTACCCTTTGATATTGGTTGGATAGGGTATAGCTGGAGACGGCTGGAATGAGATCAAATGTCTCACGAGTTTAGCCCCAATGACTGCTGGAAATGCTTGAAGAAATTGTACTGGACTACCAACAAACAGGCCTGAGCTTTCCCATGATATGAGGGATATGCAACCATAAATTGCTAAACCAGAGCTTTGAGCACAGAAATCTCTCATTCCCCTCCACCCACCCCCAATCCCCACCCTTACCTTGTTTTTTTTCCATGGGACCCACTACCTGCTCCCTTAGCCACCTGCTGATCATTCCATTATCTTTCCTCTGACAAATGCTTGCTGGCACAGTCAACCTTTCCCTTTCTTCAGGCGTTCTTCCTTACATTTTGAAATCGCCAAAACCTTTGTCAGAAATGTCCATCCACAATCTTCTCCAATTACTGCCCTTCTCTACCTTCCCTTTACTCTCAATGGTCCTTCAATGGGTTATTGCCTCCCAACTCCCAATTATTCCCTGTTTGATTCTATTCAGTCTGATTTCTGTCCTGCTCACAACACTCAGACTTCCCTGGTCAAAGTCACAAACTATATATAACCGTGACAACAGAGCACTGTCTTTCCTCGTCCTCTGTGGCTTCCGGGACGGTCGATCATTCAGTCCTCCCCCACTACTTCTCTCGTGTCATCCAGTACGGTAGCCTAATAGTTATAGTACTAGAGAAGCAACCCAGAGGTCATGAATTCAAATTGAATTCAATAAATCTGGTCATTTGTGGGTTGGCATCAGAAAAATAACCACAAAAACTGCTGGACTGTCATAAAAACCCAACTTCAGGCTGCCGATGTAAACTGGTCATTCTGTAATTACACCCATCTGCCAGCTGTGGCACTGCAGAGCCTCCACTGGGGTAGAACCATAGAAAAGAAACAACACAGAAGGGGGCCATTCGGCCCATCGTGTCCGCGCCAGCTCGAAGAACAACCAGGTGCCCATTCTAATCCCACCTTCCAGCACCCGGTCTGTAGCCCTGCAGCTTTTACAGCACTTCAGGTGCAGGTCCAGGTACTTTTTTAAAAAAGAGTTGAGGGTCCTTGCCTCTACTACCAATTCGGGCAGCGAATTCCATATACCCACCACCCTCTGGGTAAAAAAGTTTTTCCTCATGTCCCCTCTAATCCTTCCACCAATCAGCTTAAATCTATGTCCTCTAGTTCTTGAACTCTCCGCTAGGGGAAACAGGTACTTCCTGTCTACTCTATCTAGGCCCCTCATAATTTTGTACACCTCAATCAAGTCTCCCCTCAGCCTCCTCTGCTCCAAGGAAAACAACCCCAGCCTATCCAATCTCTCCTCGTAGCTGCAATTTTTAAGTCCTTGGCAACATTCTTGTAAATCTTCTCTGCGCTCTCTCCAGAGCAATTACGTCCTTCCTGTAATGTGGTGACCAGAACTGCGCACAATACTCCAGCTGTGGTCTTACCAGCATTCCGTATGCCTTCTTCACAGCCTTATCTACCTGTACTGCCACCTTCAGGGACCTGTGCACATGCACTCCAAGGTCTCTCACTTCCTCTACCCCTGTCAATATATTCCCGTTTACTGCGTATTCCCTTTTACTGTTTGCCCTCCCTAAGTGCATTACCTCACATTTCTCCGGGTTGAACTCCATTTGCCACTTTTCCGCCCACTCCACCAACCCATTGATATCTTCTTGGAGTCTACAGCTATCCTTTTCACTATCAACTACACGGCCAATTTTTGTGTCATCTGCAAATTTACCAATCATGCCCCCTACATTCAAGTCCAAATCATTAATATATACCACAAACAGCAAGGGACCCAACACTGAGCCCTGTGGCACACCACTGGAAACGGATTTCCATTCGCAAAGACATCCATCGACTTTTAACCTTTATTTCCTGTTACTGAGCCAATTTTGGATCCAATTCGCCACATTTTCCGGGATCCCATGGGCTTTTACCTTTCTGACCAGTCTGCCATATGGGACCTTGTCAAATGCCTTACTAAAATCCATGTAGACAACATCCACTGCACTACCCTCATCAATCCTCCTTGTCACTTCCTCAAAGAATTCAATCAGATTTGAAAGGCATGACCTTCCCTGAACAAATCCATATTGACTATCTCTGATTAAACCATGCCTTTCCAAGTGACAGTTTATTCTATCTCTCAGTATTGATTCTAATAGTTTGCCCACCACCGAGGTAAGACTGTTCGGCCTATAACTGTTCGGCCTTTCCCTCGTACCCTTTTTAAACAATGGTACTACATTTGCAGTCTTCCAGTCCTCCGGTACCTCCCTTGTATCTAGTGAGGATTGGAAAATGATCCTCAGAACATCCGTTATTTCCTCCCTGGCTTCCTTCAATAGCCTAGGAAACAATCCATCCGGCCCTGGTGACTTATCAACTTTCAAGGATTCCAGTCCCTCTAGTACATCCTCTCTTGTTGTGTTTACCTTATCCAATATTTCACACCTCTCCTCTAACTACTACATCTGGATCATCCCTTTCCTTTGTGAATACAGAGACAAAATATTCATTTAAAACCTGACCCACATCCTCTGCTTCTACACACAAGTTACCCTTTTCATCCCTGATAGGTCCCACCTTTTCCTTAGCTATCCTCTTGTTCTTAACGTACTGATAACCCAAAGATGTTTTTTCTTTAATCTTACTAGCTAATATTTTTTCATGCCCTCTCTTTGCTTTCCTTATTTCCCTTTTTGTCATCCCTGTACTTTCTATACTCCTCTCGGCTTTCTGCAGTATTTCGTTTTCTGTGACAGTCATAAGCTTTCTTTTTCTGCTTTATCTTGCCCCGTATACTTCTAGACAACCAGGGGGCTCTAAATTTGGCAGTGCCACCCTTTATCTTTGAGGGGACATGTCCGCATTGTACCCATAGAATTTCACTTTTTAGTGCCTCCCACTGGCTTGCCAATGATTTCTCCTCAAGTAGTTGTGTCCAGTCCACTTCTGCCAAATCACCTCTTAGCTCTGTAAAATTTGCCTTCCCCCAATTTAAAACGTTTACTCCTGATTTAACTCTGTCCTTTTCCATAATAATGCTAAAACTAACTGAATTGTGGTCACTATCCCCAATATGGTCACCCACTGTCACTTCACCAACTTGCCCATCTTCATTTCCCAGGACTAAATCTAGAATTGCATCCCCTCTTGTTGGGCTTGTCACGTACTGGCTCAAAAAGTTCTCCTGGACACCGATCAAGAATTTTGCGCCCTCTGTGCCCCTCACACTGTTTGAATCCCAGTTGATGTTAGGGTAGTTGAAGTCCCCGACTATTATTGCCCTCTTATTGTTGCACTCAGAAATTTGCCTACATATTTGTTCTTCTATCTCCCTTTCGCTATTCGGGGGTCTATAGTACATTCCCAGTAGTGTGACTGCCCCTTTTTTATTTCTTAGCTCAACCCATATGGCCTCGATTGATGATCCATTAAGCATATCATCCCTTCTCACAACTGTAATTGATTCTTTAACCAATAATGCTACCTCCCCCCTTCTTTTTTTTAAATCACCCACTCTATCCTGCCTGAAAACTCTATATCCAGGGATATTGAGCTGCCAATTATCCCCCTCTTTAAGCCAGGTTTCTGTTATAGCAATGATATCATGCTGCCATGTGTCTATCTGTGCCCTTAGCTCATCTGCTTTGTTTGTAATACTCCTTGCATTGAAGTATATACCCTTTAACCCTGTCAAATTCCTGTGCTGAACACTTTTTAACCTTTGCTTCTTTTGCCTTTCTGAGTCGCTAACTACGTCACTAACTACTTTTCTATTTCCCGTTTCCTGGTCTGAATTTGTCCTATCTGTACCTGCCCTTTGGATCGCATCCCCCTGCCATACTAATTTAAACCCTCCCCAACAGAACTGGCAAATGCCCCCACGAGGATATTAGTCCCGGTTTTGCTTGGGTGCAACCCGGCCAGCTTGTACAGGTCCCGCCTTTCCCAGAATCAGTCGCAATGCCTCAGGAATTTAAACCCCTCCCTCCTACACCATCTCTCAAGCCACGCAGTCATCTGGTCTATTCTCCTATTTCTGCTCTTGCTAGCACGTGGCACTGGGAGTAATCCTGAGATTACTACCTTAGAGGTCCTGCTTTTTCATTTATTTCCTATCTCCCTATATTCTGCTTGCAGGACCTCATCCCTTTTTTTTTAAACCTATGTCGTTGGTACCGATAGGGACCACGACCTCTGGCTGTTCACCCACCCCCTTCAGAATGTCCTGCAGCCACTCCGTGACGTCCTTGATGGGTAACGGGATAATTACAGTGTGACAAGTTTACATGGACACTTTCCATTATAAACGTATCACAGGAATTTATAATTGAAAACCTACCTCTTTGACCAAGCTTTTGGCTTAATATCTCCTTACGTGGCTCAGTGTCAAATTTTGTCTGATTACGCTCCTGTGAAGTGCCTTGGGATGTCTTACCATGTTAAAGGCACTATATAAATTCAAGCTGTTGTTGAATTCCAATTGAAGGTACTTCAATTACAAGTGACGTAGGTGTCTAAACATATTCAGAAACCCTATTAAAATGGAGTTCTAATGTGTTTCTTTTGATAATGTACCAGCTCCACCAACACCATTTCCCCCCGACAAAACCCACCATTAGGGGCCTCTGGTTTTACCTGATGACTCACTTTCCTGAGGCCTAGTTGATTCCCACTTGAATTATGTCACCTAAACAATTTATCTCCACATAAGTTTTTTTCTTTTAAGAAAATAAGTCTTAGAGTAAGCAAAAAAAAAGTCGAAGCACTGCAGAATTTTAAGAATAAATGGCCATTTCCCTCCTGAGTAACGAGAGCCTCAAGTTACTGGGCAAATTACAGACTATCTTGTTTTGCGAGACGTGAAAAGAATATTTAGAAAACGTCAAAACAAAGACCCCCTTCAAATACAGCAGGTAGGTGAAGGGGGCAGTCACGCATTAAATATACCAGGTAATTAGACGGGAGAAGCCATGGAGATTTTTGCCTCCCAAATTTCCGATCCTTTTCCTTTCCCAGGTGAGGATATGAAACTTCAGTTTGATTTGTACTTTAATTACACACAACATTCCCAGTACACCACAAGATGGAATGCCTGTTCCAGTTTTCAACCAGCGAACAACACTCACTAAATCTTACACTGCACTTATTACACAAAGAGGACATTAGACTGATTTATGATTAACAATCCCACACTCGAATCTCCCTGAATTAAAACGTAACTGTCCCTCAACCCTCTTGCGTTATTTTTTCCTTTATTTTATCCAAATTTGTTTTTAATTCTGTAAGTTTCCCCACCCCCTCCTTCGTTCTGATCTGGGACTTTTACCAGTGAACACGTAAGGGGGAAGAAACCTGCTTTGTAGGAGGCCAGATCGCGGTCATTTTTATTTCCAACCTGACGTTATCTAGAAGTGCTCCATAAATGTGGCAGATCCCTGAACAGATTCAGTCAAATCTGACATCAGCTCCCCACAGTACGTGAGGTAATAGGTTAACTACAATGCAGGACAGGCAAAGTGAGTGATCTTCAACCTCACACAGCTTTATTTGCTTCACCAAGCTGTATCTCATTCTTAACAAAGGCTTGGAAGCTATAGCAGTGGTAAGTCTGTCTGCTGCAGCTGTGGCTGAAAGGGCACCAAATAACTTGACTGTTCAGCAAAATTGAAAACTCATTCAGTCTAGGAATGCTGAAAAAAATTACAATATTTTGCTGTCTGTTATTTTGACCAGAGTTAAAATATCGAAGTGAAAAATTAAAACAAAATCTGAAGTTCAAGCATTAGAGCATCAGGAGTCGAGGACGACCACATTGTATCGCAGGATCAGAAGCTGGAAATCATGGGATAGAGAGAGAGACAGACATAGGCGACAGAAAGAAGGAGAGAGAAATAGAGATAAAGAAAGATAAAGGGAGATAGACAGATACAGGAGACAGAGATACAAAAGAGAGAGAAAGAAAAAGAACAGACACAGACACACAGGAGAGAGAGAGAGAGAAAGAAAAAGATAAATAATAACAATGGAGAAATAAATTAGCGAAATACAACACACATTTGAGCAGAGCAACTTTTAAACAGATTCCAGGACCAGCAGACAGCAACCATTGCATGGACTCCTCACCCGGCCTCTTGCACAACGTAACAACTCAGGGCCAATGTCTCAACTTTCAGTAGATTAACAATATGGAATCTCATCCAATGAAGAACAGAGCCGGCCGACTCAATTAACTTCTGAGGTTTGCCGGTCATAGTAGAGACAGGTAAGAGATACTGTAAGGATCTGGGCCCTGAATTTACACTGTGGGATACTGGTGTACCAAAAAAAAAATGGGTTAGCCCCCCTGCTTCATTAACTCAGAGGAGTTTCAAAACGTTCAGCATTCCTATACTAGTATTTCACAGCCTAATTTCAGCGTCCTAGTGTGTAAATGATACCCATTTTACAATTGCCTTTTGAATAAAACCAGTATAATTGATACGGGTTTGTAAATTACACCATTATATTGAGGGATCACCAAAAACTTGTGAAAAGATGCTGCTTTATAGCCTTTTAAAGGCAAATCAAGTTTCCCCAAACTCTGGTGCTCATTTGGACCGCAGTCATACAATTTCTTTTTAAAGATGCTGCATCTCCTGAGAGTGTTGTTCACAGATGGGAGAACACCAGCCTTTCCTGCTTTGCACCTTATTTCGGAGAGACTTGCTGTTCCATTGCAGGTTAGGCATTCAAAAAGAATGCTGTGCACAGCTCTGGTCTCCATATTATAAACAGGATATAGAGGCACTGGAGAAGGTACAAAAAAAGATTGACAAAGATGATACTAGAACTGAGAGGTTATACCTATCAGAAAAGGCTGAACAGGCTGGGGCTCTTTTCTCTATAAAGAGAAGGCTGAGTGAGGGGTGACCTGATAGAGGTCTTCAAAATTATGAAAGGGTTCGATAGGATAGACGTAGAGAAGATGTTTCCACTTGTGGGGGAGACCAAAACTAGGGGCCATAAATATAAGATAGTCACTAATAAATCCAATAGGGAATTCAGAAGAAACTTCTTTACCCAGAGAGAGGTTAGAATGTGGAACATGGAGTAGTTGAGGCGAACAGCATAGATACATTTAAGGGGAAGCCAGATAAACACATGAGGGAGAAAGGAATAGATGGATATGCTGACAGCACTGGATGAAGAAGTGTGGGAGGAGGCTCCTGTGGAGCATAAACACTGGCATGGACCAGTTAGGCTGAATGGCCTGTTTCTATGTAAATCCTTGCAATAGATTGAGTGGAGCTACACAGCAGAAAAGATTCCCTAATCGTTGTTTGCACGCGCACACATATGTTATGTGCACATCTACAGTACACACACACACACACACACACACACACACACACAGGAAACCTGGCAAAAACTGACCAATGTTAAACCAAACCCCCGTCTGCACTATTTCGAAGAAGAGCAAGCGAGTTCTCCCCAGCGTTTTGGCCAATATTTATCCCTCAACCAACATCACGAAAACAGATGATCTGGTAATTATCACATTGCTGTTTGAGGGACCTTGCTGTGCGTAAATTGGCTGCCATATTTCCCTACACTACAACAATGACTACACTTCGAAAGTACTTCATTGGCTGTATTACAAATCACTTATACCAGAGCGAAAAGACCCATGAAATAACTTCAGTTGCGGTTTGAAGCCGTGCTGAAATTAGAAATTTCTGTTGGGGGAATGACAGCGCTGAAGACGAGGCTTTTTTTTCCTGGAGATATCTGGATCAGGCCTTCCTTCTACCCTCAGAATATTTACACTTTTGACATTTGGTCCATTTTCCAGCCTGTTCTAGAGATGAGGCTCCATCGTTTCCCGTATTGTTTGTTCCAGATTGCTGCCTGTTCCACTCTCTTGCACTTTGTTAAGCATGATTTGAGTGATCCTCGTCCATTTTATGTATAGGAAGATCACACAACTAACTGCGCCGGGGCCACATACACTAGAGGCCCTTTTCTGATCAGAATCAAACCTTTACCCTCCCTCTAAACAGCCCAGTGTCTACAGGCTGCTTCATGAACAATGAACAGTTCTCCTGCAATGAGAGGCCACTCTTCTCAAGGGAACCCGTTTACAGAAACAGATCACAGTTGATTAAAACAGAACAACGATCACAACCTTTTCCAAACAGTTAGAATTGACCCAAAAAGTGAACATGCACCACTGCTAAAAATAACTCCGAGAGCATTCGATGGACAGGGGTCCTACACCATTCATAAATATAGGCCTAAACGACGAGAACAACGTGTGATGCTATAGATATAAACAAGCCAGTGTGTAGGGTTATATCCCCCCTCTTCAACAGTACAGTACCAGATTGCCACCTCTCACTCCTTAAATACAGTTTCTCCCCCTTCTTCAAACTTACTTCGGTCACTAAATGCAAGGAACTCTGGCTTCTTTCTGTTCAAAATCTAGGCCAATCACAGAGCTAGCTCATCTTCTCTGTCCCCCCACTCTCTGTTTTCATGTCTACTTCGTCTCCTCCCCTACTCCACGTCCTCTCCCCGATCTCACCTATCTCCAAAACCCATCACATGTTCACTCCAACCCTTCCTGTCCCAGTTCCTGACCACCCAACTTCCCCCTCCATAGCTCAATCTGTCTCCATCCTCCAGCACTGGCCTTCCCTCCTCTCACATCACCCCTTCCTCAAACAAAATCTTCACAATCTGTCCATCCTCTATACCTTTTACCCTCCTGCCCAACATCAGATCAGCTTTCATCTTCAAAATCAAAGCAGCAACCTTGCTTGTGGTGTCTGTTGGATAAAGACCTACTGCCTTCTTTCAGGCAGTATAAATAAAAGGAATCCAGATAGATACTTGAAAAGGGAAAAATTTCAGGGCTATGGGGAGAGCAGGAGAATGGCATTAATTGGACAGCTCTTTCAAAGAGCTAGTACAGGCACGATGGGCCGAATGGCCTCCTTCTGTGCTGTGAGATTCTATGATTTCCTTAGCGATGCTTTGCCAGCACCTTACCAACACGCCATGGCAAGCCTTGGCTTTCAGCCATATCAAATGTACTTTTAATGATGAGCCATCAATATAAAAGCACTCTTGCGACCAATAGAGGCAAAATTTGGGCAACATCAAATCCTCTGGGAAGCATTTCCCCAATGACCTCAATTGGGCTCTGCGCAAAGGTGAAAGGTGAAAGGTGGAAGGGTGTGTCTGGCTGGCCGTTGCAGAACCTCAGCACAGCGTAGTTTGATTTGGAGCTGCACAGCTCACCTACTTTTTGTAATAAGATCCTGATATTTGAGGGTGACGAGTCCAGCATCAAGAGTCTTTCTTCAGTGAGACATTATCTAAGCAGACCAAGGGAAACGTTTAAACAGAAAGCATCATTCAAAAAGTACTTCTACCAAGTGCAAGTGGACTTGGTTCCTGCTCCAACCTACCACACCTACATGCTGAATCACTGGCTGCACTTTCCTGTAGAAATTCTTTGAGGAACATGAAAATGGATGAAATAAAAGTGCTGGGAATATATAGGCAGCATCTGCAAAGAGAAAAGACTTAACACTTCGGGTATCGATCCTTCATCAGAACTGAAAACGGAAAGATAAGCAGGCATTTTAATGAGGGCGGGAAAAGAGGAAAAGGGAGGGACATTCAACCCTGCAAAGAGAACGAGGGGGTGAATAGGACAAATGACTGTGAACTGCTCAACAGGAAATGGTTGGATGATGTGAAAGGTCATCTCACTGAGGCAATGGAAAGACTTGAAAAGGGGCTAATAGGGTTAAATTATGAGGACAGGTTGCATAGACTAGGCATGTATTCCCTTGAATATAGAAGATTAAGGGATGATCTAATTGAGGTGTTCCATTCAAGGGTAATGTCAGGAAACACTTCTTCGCACAAAGGGTAGTGGAAATCTGGAACTCTCTTCCCCCAAAAAGCTGTTGAGGCTGGGGGTCAATTGAAAATTTCAAAATTGAGCTTGATCGGTTTTTGTTAGGCGAGGGTATTAAGGGTTATGGAACCAAGCGGGTAGATAGAGTTAAGATACAGATTACTTATGATTTAATTGAATAGCGGGAAAGGCTCGAGGGGCTGAATGGCCTACTCCTGTTCCTATGAAAAGGAAAGAGGGTACAAATGGTTATGACGGTGAAAGGATACGGTAGAGTCCCACGCAAATAAAGACAAGGTTAAGGGCAACAAGAAGAAACAAGCTGAAAATGTTGGTGGTCTGAAATGAAACGTTTTTTAAATTCCAGCAAAACGCAGCACCAACCCTGTATACAGAGCCCGTCCCCCTCACACACACACAGCCCGTCCCCCTCACACACACACAGCCCGTCCCCCTCACACACACACACAGCCCGTCCCCCTCACACGCACACAGCCCGTCCCCCTCACACACACACAGCCCGTCCCCCTCACACGCACACAGCCCGTCCCCCTCACACACACACAGCCCGTCCCCCTCACACGCACACAGCCCGTCCCCCTCACACACACAGAGCCCGTCCCCCTCACACACACACAGAGCCCGGCCCCTCACACACACACACAGCCCGTCCCCCTCACACACACACAGCCCGTCCCCCTCACACACACACAGCCCGTCCCCCTCACACACACACAGCCCGTCCCCCTCACACACACACAGCCCGTCCCCCTCACACACACACACAGCCCGTCCCCCTCACACACACACAGAGCCCGTCCCCCTCACACACACACAGCCCGTCCCCCTCACACACACACAGCCCGTCCCCCTCACACACACACAGCCCGTCCCCCTCACACACACACAGCCCGTCCCCCTCACACACACACAGCCCGTCCCCCTCACACACACACAGCCCGTCCCCCTCACACACACAGAGCCCGTCCCCCTCACACACACACAGCCCGTCCCCCTCACACACACACACACACAGCCCGTCCCCCTCACACACACACAGCCCGTCCCCCTCACACACACACACAGCCCGTCCCCCTCACACACACACACAGCCCGTCCCCCTCACACACACACACAGCCCGTCCCCCTCACACACACACACAGCCCGTCCCCCTCACACACACACAGCCCGTCCCCCTCACACACACACACAGCCCGTCCCCCTCACACACACACACACAGCCCGTCCCCCTCACACACACAGAGCCCGTCCCCCTCACACACACACACAGCCCGTCCCCCTCACACACACACACAGCCCGTCCCCCTCACACACACAGAGCCCGTCCCCCTCACACACACACAGAGCCCGTCCCCCTCACACACACACAGAGCCCGTCCCCCTCACACACACACAGAGCCCGTCCCCCTCACACACACACAGAGCCCGTCCCCCTCACACACACACAGCCCGTCCCCCTCACACACACAGAGCCCGTCCCCCTCACACACACACACAGCCCGTCCCCCTCACACACACAGAGCCCGTCCCCCTCACACACACACACAGCCCGTCCCCCTCACACACACACAGCCCGTCCCCCTCACACACACACAGAGCCCGTCCCCCTCACACACACAGAGCCCGTCCCCCTCACACACACACAGCCCGTCCCCCTCACACACACAGAGCCCGTCCCCCTCACACACACACAGAGCCCGTCCCCCTCACACACACACACAGCCCGTCCCCCTCACACACACACACAGCCCGTCCCCCTCACACACACACACAGCCCGTCCCCCTCACACACACACAGAGCCCGTCCCCCTCACACACACAGAGCCCGTCCCCCTCACACACACACACAGCCCGTCCCCCTCACACACACACACAGAGCCCGTCCCCCTCACACACACACACAGCCCGTCCCCCTCACACACACACAGAGCCCGTCCCCCTCACACACACACAGAGCCCGTCCCCCTCACACACACACAGAGCCCGTCCCCCTCACACACACACAGAGCCCGTCCCCCTCACACACACAGAGCCCGTCCCCCTCACACACACACACAGCCCGTCCCCCTCACACACACACAGAGCCCGTCCCCCTCACACACACACACAGCCCGTCCCCCTCACACACACACACAGCCCGTCCCCCTCACACACACACAGCCCGTCCCCCTCACACACACACAGAGCCCGTCCCCCTCACACACACAGAGCCCGTCCCCCTCACACACACACAGCCCGTCCCCCTCACACACACACACAGCCCGTCCCCCTCACACACACACAGCCCGTCCCCCTCACACACACACACAGCCCGTCCCCCTCACACACACACAGCCCGTCCCCCTCACACACACACAGCCCGTCCCCCTCACACACACAGAGCCCGTCCCCCTCACACACACACAGCCCGTCCCCCTCACACACACACAGAGCCCGTCCCCCTCACACACACACAGCCCGTCCCCCTCACACACACACACAGCCCGTCCCCCTCACACACACACAGCCCGTCCCCCTCACACACACACAGAGCCCGTCCCCCTCACACACACACAGCCCGTCCCCCTCACACACACACACACAGCCCGTCCCCTCACACACACACACACAGCCCGTCCCCCTCACACACACACAGCCCGTCCCCCTCACACACACACACAGCCCGTCCCCCTCACACACACACAGCCCGTCCCCCTCACACACACACAGCCCGTCCCCCTCACACACACACAGCCCGTCCCCCTCACACACACACAGCCCGTCCCCCTCACACACACACACAGCCCGTCCCCCTCACACACACACACAGCCCGTCCCCCTCACACACACACAGCCCGTCCCCCTCACACACACACACAGCCCGTCCCCCTCACACACACACACAGCCCGTCCCCCTCACACACACACACAGCCCGTCCCCCTCACACACACAGAGCCCGTCCCCCTCACACACACACAGCCCGTCCCCCTCACACACACACAGCCCGTCCCCCTCACACACACACAGCCCGTCCCCCTCACACACACACAGCCCGTCCCCCTCACACACACACAGCCCGTCCCCCTCACACACACACAGCCCGTCCCCCTCACACACACACAGAGCCCGTCCCCCTCACACACACAGAGCCCGTCCCCCTCACACACACACAGCCCGTCCCCCTCACACACACACAGCCCGTCCCCCTCACACACACACAGCCCGTCCCCCTCACACACACACAGAGCCCGTCCCCCTCACACACACACAGCCCGTCCCCCTCACACACACACAGCCCGTCCCCCTCACACACACACACAGCCCGTCCCCCTCACACACACACAGCCCGTCCCCCTCACACACACACACAGCCCGTCCCCCTCACACACACACACAGCCCGTCCCCCTCACACACACACACAGCCCGTCCCCCTCACACACACACAGAGCCCGTCCCCCTCACACACACACAGCCCGTCCCCCTCACACACACACACAGCCCGTCCCCCTCACACACACACAGAGCCCGTCCCCCTCACACACACACAGCCCGTCCCCCTCACACACACACAGAGCCCGTCCCCCTCACACACACAGAGCCCGTCCCCCTCACACACACAGAGCCCGTCCCCCTCACACACACAGAGCCCGTCCCCCTCACACACACCCAGCACTGGTTTGATTTCAGATTTCCAGAATTTGCAGTGCTTTATTTAATTTTAAACGGATGATGCCATTCTTGAACAGAAACAATAAGTTATAAGCCACCCGCTCAGGAGCTTTGCAAATGCATTCCAGGCTTGTGGTTCTACTGAATTAAACCAAAGTCTGAGAGATAGTTCCAATTGTTTTCTAATCGTACAGTGGTAAAGAATCTGTTCTCAGAGATAGAAACCTCTTGGGGTGTGCAGTCTGGAGCTGTTCCTTTGGATAAAGAGGAAGTGTGTAAATCTGAGGCTATTGAGAAATATTCTCCTCTAACACAGAAATGATTCCTTTAGTTAAGCTAATTCTACACTCATTACTGTATCAATCAATTCATCCATTCCAGCAACATAATCAGGAAGATTCATTACTGAGCACGTCCGTAAACTTGAGTCCATCCAAACTCTACTGCCCATATCCTAACTCGCACCAAGTCCCGTTCTCCCATCACCCCTGTGCTCGCTGACCTACATTGGCTCCCGGTCCGGGAACGCCTCGATTTTAAAATTCTCATCCTTGTTTTCAAATCTTTCCATAGCCTCACCCCTCCCTATCTCTGTAACCTCCTTCAGCCCGACAACCTTCCAAGATCTCTGCACTCCTCCAACTCTGGCCTCTTATGCATCCCGTCTTTTCATCGCTGCACCATTGGTGGCCTTGCCATCAGCTGTCTAAGCCCTAAACTCAGGAATGGCCTCCTTAAACCTCTCCGCCTCTCTCTCCTCCTTTAAGACGCTCCTTAAAACCTCTCTCTTTGGTCACCTGTCCTAATATCTCATGTGGCTCGGTGTTAAATTTTGCCTGATTACCCTCCTGTGAAGTGTTTTGGGACGTTTTATTACGTTAATGGCGCTATATAAATTCAAGCTGTTGATGTTAATATTCATTAATAAATAAAATATCACTATTATAGCGTTTCACTGACGTTACATTACTCACGACAAAGACCGCCAGTGCACACACGTACCTGTGGACATTGGCAGCTCCTCCAAAGGGAGAGAGTGAATAATTCACTGCATGGTTTGCTGCGGATCCACACAGAGCACAAACGTCCCAGGTTTCAGTCTCATTTAGTGAAAACACCCTATCAAGTGAGCCCAGGACTGAGCTCAGCTTTGATGCTCCTCCCCTGCCCACCACACCCCAGAGTTGAATAGCCTACTAACGCTGCCTGGGCTCTCAAAGAGAGAACGGCAACTTGGGTGAGCTACTTGTAAGCTGCGGGTGCCAATGGAATTGGACCCGAGCAGGAACTGTTGCATTCGGGAGAGGAAGGGGAGCATAGTACAGCAAACATTTAGCACACGGTGCAACAGACAATCTTAAATGGAATTTCCCCTTTCAGGCATCCCAGTACCGGATTAGTGCATGTATAGTTGTGCAAGTCTTTTCTACAAGACGTTAAAGGAAAAATTATCGGGGTGAGTTTAAGTAGATGCATGCGGATCCTTTATAACTGACATTGAAAGCTGCCTGTGCACCAAGTGTTCTCATCGACTAACGGGATGTTATAGAAAACCCTAAGTGGAAGGCAGAGTAGGGGTGAGGTGTAAAGAGAAGCAGATGAGTACAATCCTTGCTCAGGACGAGACGGCCTCGGATTGCTCAGGAGGTAGGGGACGTTGGTGCTGAATGGGGGTTTCGGCAGGGGGTGGGGGCAGTTGGGCCAATCCAAACACCACTGAAAAATAGATCAGATTTCCAACAAAATCAGCAGATTTTACTATGGAGCTGGAGAAACATGAAGATAAGCCTAGGACAAGGCCGCAGTAGAGTGTAATCCTGGAGTATTCTTTCATACAAAAGCAGGCGGTGACCGGTGATTCGGCCAACAAACAAAAATGCCAAGAAGGATCAGGCTCAAGAAATGAATGAATTTCAAATCGAATTACACACTAAACCTGGTTGGAAATCCCAGGACTTTGTTAAACACTTGCTGGAATTATTCAGTATTAAAATTAAACAGCTCTTCCGCAGGGAAAGCGCAGCACAGCGAGAAAAAAACACAGGCAGTGAAGGAGCATCATTTTCATTTTTAAAACTTGCGATCCGCCACGGGGGATGAGCGCGCTGGGGAGCATTCTGGGTATCGAGTGTCGGCACTGGGCACTCTAGGGCCAGTTACTGAAGTTTTTTTCTTGTATTTGTTCTCAGGATATGGGCGATGTTGGCGAAGCCTCATTTGTTGCCCATCCCTAGTTGCCCTGAGAGGGTGGTGGCCCTTCTCCTTGAACCGCTGCAGTCCGTGTGGTGATGGCCCTCCCACAATGGTATTAGGTAGAGAACTCTAGGACTCTGGTGACGATAAAAGGAGGTGAGATATGTCCAAGTCAGAAAAGCAGTATATTATATAAATGGAGATTGCAGAACTCTGAGGTACAGGGGGATCAGGGTGTCTTAGTACATGAATCACAAAATGTTAGTATGCAGGTACAGCAAGTGATTAGGAAGGCAAATGGAATGTTGTCATTTATTGCAAGGGGAATGGAATATAAAAGTAGAGATGTTTTGCTACAGTTGTACAGGGCATTGGTGAGACCACATCTAGAATACTGTGTGCAGTTTTGGTCTCCTTATTTAAGAAAGGACATAATTGCTTTGGGGGCAGTTCAAAGAAGGACTGATTCCTGGGATGAGGGGGTTATCTCATGAGGAAAGGTCGGACAAGTTGGGCCTGTATACATTGGAGTTTAGAAGAATGAGAGGTGATCTTATTGAAACATATAAGATCCTGAGGGGGCTAGAGGGGCAGATGCTGAGAGGATGTTTCCCCTTGTGGGAGAGACTGGAACTAGGGGCCACAGTTTAAAAATAAAGGGTCTCCCATTTAAGACAGAGATGAGGAGAAATTTTTTCTCTCAGAGGGTCGTGAGTCTGTGGAACTCCCTTCCCCAGAGAGCGGTGGAGGCAGGGTCATTGAATATTTTAAGGCTGAGTTAGATAGATTCCTGATTAACAAGGGTTTTAGTAGGTAGACAGGAAAGTAGGGTTGAGGTCACAATCAGATCAGCCATGATCTTATCAAATGGCAGAGTAGACTCGAGGGGCCGAATGGCCTACTCTTGCTCTTAATTCGTATGTTCGTATGGTATGGTATGGTGGTTATGGTACTGGACTAGCAACCCAGAGGTCATGAGTTCCAATCCCATCATGGCAAGTTGATTTCAATACATCAGCTAACTTGTGGGCTGGCATCAGAAAAATGGCCGCATTGGCATAAAAATCTCAACTGGTTCACTCATATCCTTCAGGTTGGGCCCACAGGTGACTCCAGTTGACTCTTGACGCCCTCTGAAGTGGCCTAGCAAGCCACCCAGTTACAAGCAGCCTCGACAGACTACCGATCCCTGTGTCCCACTTCAACCCAATGCAGATAAACACACGATCTTAAAATAATGGAGGAAAAAACAAAATTGCAGGATGGGGACATACCTACTCAATGCATGGTGTCAAACTAGGAAAGGGCGAGGCTGAAGGTGAAATGGGAGTTGTAGCAACACTGTCCAATTCCAGTCAATGCAGAGCAGCAGTTAACAGAACGCTGGGCTACAGTTGCCAGATCACTAGTGTAGAAATCGGAGGCCATCGTGCTCAAGCTATACAGTCACACAGGGGTCGAGTTGAACGAAACATGAAAAGGACAGAAAGCAAAGAGAACATTTACAACTAAAATCATTTGGTTTCGCTAGCCTGTGTCTCTCTCTCTCTCCCCCCGCCGAGCTCACATCTCATGTTTAACTGACACTCCACACAGATTTTCCTTCAAACCCTACACTCTTAAGCTGTATCCATTGCCTGTTGCTAATCCTCCTTCCTCTATAATGCGCTTCTTGTTTTGACAAGCAAGCAATTTTTTCTTTAAGAAAAAGGAAAATTAAGTACAACTACAAATCATCTCGTGCGATTGCCTGCCAGACAAGCATCTTCGCAGATATCTGGGTAACTGCCGTGAGTGCAAACATCACAGAACTACTTTCACAGAGCACAGCCGGTGCCCAACACAATTAAATTAACGGGTTTTTTTTGGACGCGAGGGCCATTTTTTCTTTTTACGGCCGGAAGATGTCAACTGGAGGTCCTGCAATTAGAGCCACAAATCATCCAGCGAGGGGAGCATTCTTTCACCCAAGGAACAGCTTAAATCTACTCCGTGCAGGACTCCAAGTACCCGAAAGAGACAATGGGAGAGGCTCGTAAAGATCTGCAGAAGACTGAAACTTAAATTAACAGGAGCAAATTGACATTTGTGGTTAGCAAAATAGAAATTCACGCCAAGCAATGTGACGTACTATGGATAGCGTAAAAAGTATAAATCAATCGGCTCTTTTTTTTTAAAATATAAACAATGCACTTTAAAGAGTTTCAATCCTTCCTGCCGCAGAGATCAGGAATGAGATCCAGAACGTGCTGCAAATATTTGGTTTCATTACAGTACTTGGTTTCAAACCGACGCTGGCTCTGACTGTATGCAGCAACAGAGGCAGTGAACGGTGCTAAAATTCAACCAATACCATCAACGTAACAAGGTTAACTAAAAACTGAAATACACACGAAAGTCGCACCACAAGAGCCTGTGCTGCGTTGGAGCCAACGGGCTCCAGGATACAAACCGACTAATTTCTGGAGCAGGCCGCTTCTAACCAATCCAGGAGCTGAACCTGTCCAAACCCTCAACACAGAGGCCTCCCCAGGTTTTTGCAGGAACTTCTCGTTTCTATGAGATAGAGTTCAAGGTGAGGAAGCCACAGCGAGTCTTCAGCTGGATGGCAGGAGCTGCCTATAAGACTTGCACTTATACAGTATCTTTCACAACCTCAGGATGTCCCAAAGCATTTACAGCTAATGAAGTACTTTTGAAATGTAGTCATTGTCGTAATGTAGGAAACGCGGCAGCCAATTTGCGCACAGCGAGGTCCCACAAACTGTAACGTGATAGTGACTAGGTAATCTGTTTTTAGTGATATTGGTTGAGGGAAGATTATTGGCCAGGACACCGGGGAAAACTCCCCTGCTCTTCTTCGAATAACGCCATGGGATCTTTTACGTCCACCTGGGAGGGCAGACATTTTAACTTGTCATCCGAAAGACGGCATCTCCGACAGTGCGGCACCCCCTCAGTACAGCACTGGGAATGTCAGCCTGGATTATGTGCTCAAGACTCCGGAGTGGGACTTGAATCCACGACCTTCTGAATCAGAGGTGAGAATTGCCCATAAGTAACACAAACCCATGTCTGAACTGACATCTTTGCAAGTTTATGCGGTTCAGATCAATTCAAGCTACAAATCCCGCCTCTGCCCACCCCAGGTTACTGGCATGACAGGCTGGAGCAGTTGAATACCTGGAATAACTGTAACACCACTTGCACCATTAGAAAAAAATACAACGGCAACATTCAGGTTTGCAAAAAGACCAAAATGGCTTCATGTCTGAATTTGGAATCAGGTAGAACTTACTGCACTGAACAGCATGTGTGTTAGCAGAAACATTGAGGTGTAAACAAAACGTGTTGGATAAAAACAAAGAAGGAAATTGTCACTTGTTAGTGCCAGTTTTGTCCTATTGCCTGTCTTCTTATCTCAACAACAAAAACTTGCATTTATATAGAGCCTTTGATGCAGTAAAATGTTCCAAGGCACTTCCGCAGGAGCGTTATCAGACAAAAATTGACAATGAGCCGCATAAGGAGATATTAGGACAGGTGACCAAAAGCTTGGTCAAAGAGGTAGGTTTTAAGGAGCGCCTTCAAGGAGAGAGAGGTGGTGAGGTTTAGGGAGGGAATTCCAGAGCTGAGGGCCGAGATGGATGAAGGCACGGTCGCCAGTGGTGGGGCGATGAAAATTCTCCAGACATATTTACAAAAAGCCGTCAAAACCCTTGCACTATCCAGTTTTGTAGTTACTTATTCAGTTAGCCATCATTTCCTTGTCTCGATATGAATACCTTCCATTTATATCACGAGGAAAAAATTCTATTAATGATTCATCTTTCTGTGCCAAATAAACAGTCAAACTGTACATGTAGCTCCAAAGAGGGGGCCTCTTTTAACATTCCCAAAGTGATCTTGGCTCCTTTACAGGCCATAGTTCTGGTTTCCAGTGTTTTTACTGCTGACTTAAAATAAAAATGAATTGCTTTGGCATTATTCTCCAACTGCCCCCTCAAGGGACAATCTGTAGAAGTTACAGCACTGGTATGTTCGTGCTGAAGAGCAGTCCTGTTCTTCTACTTACTGTCCAGTCTGTCAACGCTCTTTCCCCTCCCCCCAGGACACCTATCCTCCTCCACTTCCGCATCTCCCTGCTCTTCCCTTTGCCACAGTCTTAAAACTTTAAAACAAAAAAATGTGGCCTACGCCAAATCGACATTTAAGATTAAAACAATACATTTTGGGAGCTCTCTGCTGTTATACCGTGGGGCCCTTAAGGCCAGCAGTCCACATAAAGCCAGAGAAAACAGCAGAACAATGTTCAGCTTCTGTCAAAAATACTTCCACAAAAGCAGTTTTTAAAAATTTAAAGCCCTTCCCATCTTGCATAGCCTTAACATCAATCTCACCAAGAGCAAGGTCAGAGTTTAATTAGTGGTCATGTGTCTGGTGTTAAAAGACTTTGTGAACTTGCAAGCTAGACAGACGTTCTCAGTGATAGCTGCTCCAGCTTACTCCCTGCGACACAAGAGCGAAACTTTCTCAGTCGCATTCGTCTAAGAGGCTTCTAGTGCTAGAGGGAGCATGTAAATTGTTTGGGGGGATGGGGTTGGAGTCAGAGTGGGAGGAGGATGGAGGATTTGTACGGGCTTAGCATCAGTCGATAGCATTCAGATTTCTAAAACATGGTTCTCAAATTCATTGCTGGGTCAAATTCCTGAAACTCCCTACCTAACAGCACTGTGGGAGAACCTTCACCACACGGACTGCGGCGGTTCAAGGCGGCAGCTCACCACCACCTTCTCAAGGGCAATTAGGGATAGGCATTAAATGCCAGCCTCGCCAGCCACGCCCACAGTCTGGGAATTATTTTTTTTTAAAAGGCAGCATCGTGGGAAACCTGTGAGGGAAAGCGGGGGTTACACAGTCCCAAGAAAGTTAAGATGATTGCAAAGAAAAGTAGGGAGAACACCTCCTCGAGACTGACCAACACAGATGGCAGATAATGTCCATTCAAGCCGGTTTTTATTGGTATTTTAAAAACCTGTTTTTTGTGGGGTTTATTTTTAGTGTAAATAAACAAGGAAATCGGGGGGGGGGGGGGGTAGAATTGGAGTTTTCTCCACCTCCACAAGCGCCTGCCCCCTCACTTACTTAAACTGTTGTAAACAATTTTACAACACCAAGTTATAGTCCAGCAATTTTATTTTAAATTCACAAGCTTTCGGAGGCTTCCTCCTTCCTCCTTTACCTGAGGAAGGGGGAAGCCTCCGAAAGCTTGTGAATTTAAAATAAAATTGCTGGACTATAACTTGGTGTTGTAAAATTGTTTACAATTGTCAACCCCAGTCCATCACCGGCATCTCCACATCATACTTAAACTGTGGTTACTTCCCTGATACTCATTGCTTGATAACAATAATAGTTACATTTGTACAGCACTTTGCACATTGAAACAGCACAAAGAGCTCTGCACAAAGAAGGACTTTTGAGGAGTAGTGCTCCTTGTTCACTGCTTCTAAGTAACATACGTGGACTATCACCTTTGGCAGGAGTAAATGTATCGTCTGAATAAGTATGTGCTCTAAAAACACCAAGTCCCTGTGCGGTAAGAATTTAGTTGGTGCTCCATAAGGTTGATCTGACCACTTCCAGAACCTATGATTGGGATTCGCTTGATAGGACTAAAATATATTATGCAAGATACTAAATGAAAAATTGAATCAACGTTCTTCCTAGTTTCTCCCAAGGCTCTTCCATCATTTCTTCAAAATGAGCTCACTGCACCCTCCAGGTGAATCAACAGCTGCTTACGGCAAGTAAGACTTTCATTGAGGAAATAGCATCAGGATAATGTCACGTGGCTTGGGAAGCCATCTGTTCTATGACTAGATGGACTATCACAGTGAAGGGTGCAGCGATGGACTGAAACGGCAGTAAACTGAACCATGAAACATTTTTTTTTAAAAAAGCTCCAAATTTAAATAAAGGATAAAAACTAAATGTTTCCAATTCTGGGCACCACACTTTATAAAGGCCTTGGAGAGGGTGCAGAGGAGATTTACTAGAATGCTACCAGTGATGAGGGACTTCAGTTCTGTTGAGAGACTGGAGAAGCTGGGGTTGTTCTCCTTAGAGCAGAGAAGGTAAAGTAAATAGAGGGTGTTTAAAATTATGAGGGGTTTTTATAGAATAAATAAGGAGAAACTGTTTTCACTGGTGGGTGGGTCGGTAACCAGAGGACACAGATTGAAGGTAATTAGCAAAAGAACCAGAGGGGAGACAAGGAGAATTTTTTTTTTTTTTAAACGCAGCGAGTTGTTATGATCTGGAATGCACTGCCTGAAAGGGTGGTGGAAGCAGATTCAATAGTAACTTTCAAAAAGGGAACTGGATAAATACTTGGAAGGAAAGAATTGCAGGGCCATGGGGAAAGGTCGAAGGAGTGGGACGAATTAGATAGCTCTTTCAAAGAGTCGGCACAGGCACGATGGGCCAAATGGCTTTCTTCTCTGCTGTTTCCCCTGGCTGGAGGGTCTAGAGCTAGGGGGTCATAGTCTCAAGATAAAAGAGCGGCCATTTAGGACCGAGATGAGAAAAAATGTCTTCACTCAGAGGGTTGTGAATCTTTGGAATTCTCTACCCCAGAGGGCTGTGGATGCTGAGTCGTTGAGTCTATTCAAGACTGAGATCGATCGACACTAAGGGAATCAAGGGATATGGGGCTAAGGTGGGAAAGTGGAGTTGAGGAGGAAGATTAGCCATAATCTTAGTGAATGGTGCAGCAGGCTCGAGGGGACATCTGGCCTACTCTGGTTCCTATTTCTTATGTTCTTATGATTCTATGATAAAACTTGCAAACCAGCCTCATCTCTGTCAAGTCAGGCTTTGGGCACCATCCTTGCTACTACTGATCCAGGGATCACAAAATGAATGGACTCAATGATTACATTTTCTTATCGTAACTGTTGAAATTTTATCTTTAATTTGGCCTACTCTGGTTCAGTTTCACTGAAGTTTCATTGCCGGATACTTGTCAGCTTAAGCCTCCTCACTTGAGCTGCACAATTAGAGGAGTTTCTGTGGTGTCCATTCGTGTTCGTATTTTGACTGCCGCTCCAGACCTGAGCCCTTCACTTCTATTCCCCTTTATCTTCTCTTTACCCCTCTTAGGCCCTTCTCTCCTGTATTTCCTTATGCTGCTGGGTGTCAGTTTTTATCTGGTAACGCTCCTGTGAAGCGCCTTGAGACCTTTATCCTACGCTAAAGGCGTTACATAAATGCAAGTTGTTGTTGTTAATTTATTTCTGAACTGCTACAAAAGGCCAGAGATACATTCACCCTCACTTCCAGGCAAAAAGTAAGCTTCCGTTAGCAGAGTAAGCAACAAATCAGGCACAAATCTCATTATCAGGGATTTCGTCAAGCAAAGATACAGATGGAAAATGAAACTATTAAACAAGCTTGATAAAATAATATACTTATTTAGACAGAAAGAAAGGCAAGTGGCAAACGGTAACGTTAAGTACTTTCATGTCCTAGAACAGCGAAGGTCGGGCAGTACAGCTTAGTCCCAACCTTCAACCCCCAACCCTCCCCCAACTGCACCAGTGTGGCACGTTCATTACTCAGTCCTTGCTGCTTGAGTGAAGGCTGGCTAGTGTCCAACACAAAGGAAGCTTTACAGTGTTGACTCATGCCTTCTGAGAAGTGGACTGAGATTTTCCAAACATATTTGAATAGGACCTTCAACACTGAGAGAATGTTATAGTGTCTGCTTGCAACTGGACTGGAGCTGACGGGAACGTCAGTGGATAACATGGGACAACATGCCTACTTTTTTTTAAAAATTGTAAAAAAAGTCAACAATACCAAAATCACACCAATTTTTTTGCACAAGTTGATACTGTGTCAGCTGTGGCTCAGTTGGTAGCACTCTCGCCTCTGAGCCAGAAGGTGGTGGGTTCAAGTCCCACTCCAGAGACTTAAGTACATAATTGAGCCTGACACTCCCAGCGCAGTACTAAGGGAGTGCTGCACGGTCAGAAGTGCCGCACGGTCAGAAGTGCCGTCCTTCAGATGAGATGTTGAACCGAGGCCCTGTCTGCCCGCGCAGGAGAATGTAAAAGATCAAGTGGCACTATTCAAAGAAGAGCAGGAGAGTTCTCCCCAGTGTCCTGCCCAATATTTATCCCTCAACCAACATCATTAAAAAAAACAGATGATCTGGTCATTATCACATTGCTGTTTGTGGGACCTTGCTGTGTGTAAATTGGCTGCCTTGTATCCTACAGTTCAACAGTGTCTACACTTCAAAAAGTACTGCATCGGCTGTAAAGCTCTTTGGGACATCCTGAGGTCATGAAATTTACTGGAGTCAGTCAGAAGAGAACAATACGGACCAGATTCTCTGGAGTCAATGGTGCCACTCACTCACAGCTGGACGCAATTGATGCTGCTTATTAAGAAAAAGGACACAACAGAAGACACAAGTCAGCTCACCGAGTACTTTTCTGACTTAGAGCCCTGGCCAGTTGCCCCTGTGGTGTGGTAACAACACACCAGCCACTCCGCATGGTGGGGTTTTGTTCTTAGTGCAATATCTGCATGGCCCAAATATCCCAATATTGGTGCTCCAGCAATACAGCGAGAGGGGAACCATCGTTCAGGCCTAAACCGGCTGAAACCTAGTTACAGCTGCCACTCTCAGGCAAATTAGCTGGAAAGTTGCATTCAGCCCAACTTAAACAAAAGAGAGAAGTGTACAGAAATAATAAATAGTTCTTGGTGTCTGAATGCAGAAATAGGAATGAAAATCTACCTCCAGATTTTAAAATATCTCACCTTGCAACGAGAACAGGGCAGCAATACCTGCCCTTTCACCTCCTCCCTTCCCACTGTCCAGGGCCCCAAACACTCTTTCCAGGTGAAACAGCGATTCACTTGTACTTCTTTCAATTTAATATACTGTATTCGTTGCTCACAATGCGGTCTCCTCTACATTGGAGAGGCCAAACACAGATTGGGTGATCACTTTGCTGAACATCTCAGCTCAGTCTGCAAGTGTGACCCTGACCTGCCGGTCGCTTGTCATTTTAATTCGATGTCCCACTTCCTCTCTGTCCTTGGCCTCTTACACTGTTCCAATGAAGCTCAACAGAAGCTCAAGGAACAGCACCTCATCTTTTGTTTAGGCACTTTACAACCTTCCGGACTCAACATTGATTTCAATAACTTCAGACCATAACCACCGCTCCCATTTTTTCAGACAGCAGGTGCTGGTAATGGTTCTGCTGTTGCCATTTACAGCTTCTCCAGACCCATCTTTTGTTTCTTAACCTGTCCCATTACCATCGTCCTTGCCTTGCACCATCATTTGTCATTTAATCACTTGTGCCCTCCACCCTATCAGGGGCCTTCCCTTTTGTTCTTTCCCCTCCTTAGCTCTGTACTTGCTTAAAAACTGTTTAATCTTTAACATCTTCCAGTTCTGACGAGAGGTCATCGACCTGAAACGTTAACTCTGTTTCTTTCTGTACAGATGCTGCCTGAGTTGCTGAGTATTTCCAGCATGTTGTGTTTTTATTATTGAATATGACTGAGAGATTGCTCACATCAGGACTAAACTCTCCCAGTTTTAAACGAGGCTTGGAATGGCTTTTGTTCTTCAAACATCATGTCATGGTAGTTATGCCAATTGGTCCAAGTACATCAAGGCTGAAAGTTCTGTTTTAATTTGGTGATGTTTACCATAATAAAAGTATTATAATGAATCATAGGCAGCTCAGAAGTACCAAAGATCACAAACAAGCTACACAATACTCAGGCCAGTTCTCTTCCTATTCACATCACAAAGAGTCCCCTGAACAGTTTGAAGTTCAATACAGAGGCATCACATTCAGCCCTCTCACCCCCTCCTTCTCCCCTGAAGGAGCCGACTCACCCGAGAGTAACAGAAGCCTCATCCAAGAGGTCATTCTTCCACCATGTCTAAAGTCCAATGTCAGCTGGGTCAGTTGGTCATGCACCCGTTTCAGCTGTGGCTCAGTGGGTAGCACTCTCGCCTCTGGGTCAGAAGGTTGTGGGTTCAAGTCCCACTCCAGAGACTTGAGTGCAAAATCTAGGCGGACACTCCAGTGCAGTACTGAGGGAGCGCTGCACTGTCGGAGGTACCGTCTTTCGGATGAGACGTTAAACCGAGGCCCCCGTCTTGCCTCTTAGGTGGATGTAATAGATCCCGTGGCATGATCATATCTGTGCCTTTTTTAAGTGCCTTGCTTGTTTTCTAGGCTTCTAGCTATGCGCAAAGAAAAACTAATTTTTGCTTCTTTTGCCAAACTTACCTGATCATTTTGGAGTCCAATATAACCTCCCCCACCAAACCCCGATTCTTGACACGAAAAAGAGAACCTGATAAACAAATGATAAAACCCTAGATTTTTAAATCAAGAATAAAAAATAGACTCCAATGATCCTCAGAGATGGCTGATGGGAAGAAAGCTAAGAGTAGGCATAAAATTAAGGGTCTCAGACTGGAACAATGTGGTGAGTGGTGTTCCACAGAGGTTGGGTTGGGGCTGTTCTTATTTACTTGTCTACATATAAATATTCTGGAATTAGGAAGGCAGAAAGAGCAGAGTTCTCATGTACCCTGGTGCCCTCTCATTGATATGAACTATGCAGCTCCTTGATTATCACTGTGGGAATCCTGATAGGACACTTGAACATCACTGAAATATTTTATGGGAAATAGGGGAAAGAGAGATTTTACTAACAAGTTTCCTTTTTAATAGATGTCTAATCATTAATAGTATGTCAATAGAATTCTTAGCTTATCATTCTAGTTATCAAAACACTGAAGGGCATCTAAAAACATTAAAGTGACAGAAGATAATAAATATACTTGTCCTTCATTACCCCTCATGAAAAAAATGCTTTGTAGTTTTTATCAAAAGTTACTGGTTGCAGAAATTCATTCCGATGGTTTGAGAAATGTGATGGATCTCTTTCTTCATAGTACAGTCTGAGGAAATCCATTTGGTTTGATTTTTTCTTCTCGGGCTTAATTCCAGCAAAATATATTGTTTATCAAAAATGTAAATGTTTAACAAGGCTAACTTACAGACCAGATTACACTGCCAAACATTAAATTATCATCAAAAGTGATAGGGAATTCCTTGAAATGAGGCAAGTGAAAGAGTTAAACTATAGACCTCCGCAGGGGGGGGGGTGGAGATCATCATTTGTAACTTGGTGGCCTTCAGAACAGTCACCGAATGGAACTGTTAAACGCCCTCGGATGTGTTAACATTGCATCTCCAGGTCAGCTGAATGACTGTGCAGGAAATACTATACAAACCCTGCCTGTTCTCACAGGCCCCGTGTCTCACAATGCATCCCCACTTCTGGCCTGCATTAAAACAAGAGAGAAAGATGTACAGAGAGATTCTACAACTGCGTGCTGCAATTGAACCAATCTGGAGTGAGCAAAAAAAAAAAATTGACATTCAGTTTATTTTGTGAATGAGAACCATTCCACAAATTGTGGTTTTTCCCTGCGGTGTACTTTGGTGATAAGACAAGTACCAGCAAATATGAATGATGTAATTTTTTTTTGTTGGCTTTTCTGAGGATTAAAATATGTACGGAGAACTATTAATTCTCTCTATATCAAATGAGAATGAACCCCCTCTTAGCTCTCTCTGCTAAGAGATACAGCTATGCAATACAAGTACATGGTGACAATGACTAGCCAAAGGATAACCTCACACCTGTCTGATCTAATGCTAATAACACACAGCACAACTTGCACTGCAAGCAACACGATTCAGACTTACATGGGACCATTGGCATCGCCCATGCTTCTCCCTCACCTATTTCCACATCAAGAACCATGATACTATACAGTGAACTAATGGTCCAGTTTGATCATTCTTGTACCTGTCAATCATCACAGTCTTGGTTTGTTGGGACAGCCCAATGTGACACTGTTTCCCCCCACCGTCATTAACCCATGACCAACACAACCCCATATTAGAAGAAAAAAAAATTCACCAAACGTTGTGATCACTCACATGGTTTTTAAGAAGATAAATGAACTGGAAATTCAGAAATTGTCTGATCTTTCCCCCCACCCCAAATCAGTCACCAAATTTTGCAAAAAAAAATCTTTGGATTTAAGTGGTTTTAAAACTGCAAAACTTCTGCTTGGTTATGACACAAAAAGTAGTTTTTGTTATTTCAATTCCACCTTGAAGTGATCGTTTTCCTCCCTACAGATTAATGAGCAGTCGGAATGTGGCGTCACCTTTCCAAATATTTTGAGGCCGACATTCAATTCTCGCCACATGCTGATTTTAATGGAACTTGTGTAGATTTCACAAGATTCCAGGAAATAAGTTACAAGGACTGTAACCCAATCAAGGAGGTTCTCAGGTCAACTCATAAACTGCAGGGAAGTTTCAGGAATGTCATCTGAACCCCTGGGGTTAGACTGCAAACTTAAATCACTCTTCGGGGTAGGGCTTGTTTTTTTACAATTTGTGATTTCCCATCATTTTTCGTCTAGAGAAAGGAAGGAAAAGGAAGAAGAAGAAAAAGAATGTGACATCAGGACATCCCAAACCGCTTAACAGCCAATCAAGCACTTTTGAACTGTAGTCACTGCACAGAATGACCGGTGAGAAGACCACACGGGCACACAGCTGGACAGAATGACCGGTGAGAAGATCATACGGAGACACGGCTGGACAGAATGACCGGTGAGAAGATCACACGGAGACACGGCTGGACAGAATGACCGGTGAGAAGATCACACGGAGACACGGCTGGACAGAATGACCGGTGAGAAGATCACACGGAGACACGGCTAGACAGAATGACCGGTGAGAAGATCACACGGAGACACGGCTAGACAGAATGACCGGTGAGAAGATCACACTGAGACACGGCTGGACAGAATGACCGGTGAGAAGATCACACTGAGACACGGCTGGACAGAATGACCGGTGAGAAGATCACACGGAGACACGGCTGGACAGAATGACCGGTCAGAAGACCACACGGAGACATGGCTGGACAGAATGCGCGCACTACCTTGGTGCTGTCCTGCACTATGGCCTTTGAACCTTGACCTTGCTTGCTCAACTTGAAACAAACAGTAGTAGCAGCTTCTTTTAACTTTAATTTCCAAAAGGTGAAGAAAACGTAAGGATTAAAATACCAGAGCATATATTTCTCTGATTATATTCCAGGGTGACCCTGCAGTGCTCCACAACCCCCACCCCCTCCTCCCTCACCCCAAGGGGAGGCGAGCGTTGAATGTCCTTTGCAGCTATTAAAATTTGTCCACTCTGCAAAAACAAGGCTCTGTAAATTTTCAGCACTGATTAAGACCAGCAGTGTCCTTGCTGCAATGTTTTTGCTTAATTGTGTCACACACCAGCATCTTTCTATTGAGAGCTTACTCCAATTCCTTGTTTTTTTCTTTCAGCGTTACACTTCTCCACATTAAATTAGCATCTTCCACTTGTCTGCCTATTCCAGTAAACTATCTAATCCCCCGAAGTCTCCAACAGTTGTCTTCACTGTTTGCCAAGTCCCCAACTTTTGTGTCAGGAACAGATTTCGAGATTGTGCTTTCTATGCCCAAGTCCAAATCATCTATATATACGGAGAACAAAAGTGGACCCAGTACTGGCCCTTGGGGTACACCACTTCATACCTTTCTCCTGTCCAAGCTGCACCCATTTACATTAACCCTTTGTTTGCTGTGTCAACTAACATTCTATCACTACTTTATATTGCCTCTTATACCATAGGTCTGAAAAGAAACAGACTAAGAAATGAAAGAACTTGCATTTATACAGCACCTTTCATGACCTCAGGATGTCCCAAAGCACTTTACAGCCAATGAAGTACTTTTGCTTCATGACTTTTTGTAGTCATTATTGAAATGTAGGAAACGCGGCAGCCAATTTGCGCACAGCAAGGTCCCAGACACAGCAATGTGATATTGGTCAGATCATCTGTTTTACGGATGTTGGCTGAGGGATAAATATTGGCCGGGACAGCAGGGAAAACTCCCTGCTCTACTTAGAAAGGCGCCATGGGATCTTTTACGTCAACCTGAGAGGCAAGACGGGCCTCGGTTTAATGTCTCATCCAAAAGACGACATCGTCAGCAGTGCAGCACCCCCTCAGTATTGCACTGGAATGTCAACCTGGATTATGAGCTCAAGTCTCTGGGTGGGAGTGCTACACACTGAGCCACAGCTGACACCAAATGTGGAAGAGAAAGACAGACACAAAAAGAGGCAAGAACTCCCAAAATTGCATGTTTTAGGCACTTTTTATTGCTGCGGGGCCATCAGCAGCAGTAACACAATAATCCTGTCAACGCCACCTGACGTAAAGGAGACCAAGTCCAACAACATCTATAACCCATGAGTGGCCACTGGAGGAGCAGACGGTGGTGGAAATCTGGAACTCAAAAGGCTGTTGAGGCTGGGAGTCAAATGAAAATTTCAAAACTGCGATTGAAAGATTTTTGTTAGGCAAGGGTATCAAGGGTTATGGAACCCAGGTGGGTAAATGGAGTTGGGATACAGATCAGCCATGATCTGATTGAATGCAGGAACAGGCTCGAGGGGCTGAATGGCCTACTCCTGTTCCTCTGTTCCTAGAAGATATGTGTCTTCTCTCCCACAATACCAGCACCACCCAGCAAAAATAAAGAAGGGAAAGGACCACTTCACGCAGACACTGCAGGCCTCTGCCGATGTTTCAGTTCCACTCTCATGGCTCCCTAATGTACAATACGAAACTGCTTTTGAACGAACCATTGTCTAAGGGGAGAAGACTTCCCATTTCCCTGTTTTGGTGTAACCCGGAGCTATACCTTTCCTTCCTGAGTTAAGCTGGCACCTGCCTCAAATAAGAGATGGAAGCCTCAGGTACACGGAGATTTATTTCTTAATGTGTACTCCTTCATTAATTGCTGCCTCTAATCCTCAGTCCATCAATGGCAGATTTATGTTGGGAGGACATCCCCTGAGGTACTGACTCCCAGCCCAGTTACTATTGAGATCATCCTGTTTATAAGTATAAACTTGTACACGTGGATCTGTTTTGAAGTCACTATTTGTAACTGTTAGTTCAGTGATAAAACCTTGTTCAGTGGCTGGGAGCTGTGTGTGAAGCAAAAAAAACAGCAAACAACCAAAGTGACCCAACAAAATCAACCAACAAACCACCAAAAGGAACTTGCATTTATACAGTACCATTCACGATCTCAGGACGTCCCAAAGCACTTTACAGCCAATGAGGTTTTTTTTTTGAAGTGTAGTCACTGGTGCAACGTAGGGCTACGTGACAGGCAATTTGTGCTCAGGAAGGTTCCATGAACACTAATTAAATAAATTACCCAATCATCTGTGTTTGAGGGTGTTCTTTGAGGGATAAATATTGGCCAGGCCACCGGGAGAACGCCCCTGCTCTTTTTCAAATAGTGCCATAGGATCTTTTATGTTCACCCGAGAGGGCAGACGTGGTCTCAGTTTAACATCTCATCTAAAAACAGCACCTCCAACATTGTAGCACTCCCTCAGGACTGCCCTGAAGTTTCAGCCTGGATTATGTGCTCAAGTCTTCAGAGTGGGACTTGAACTCCACACAAGACTCTACATTGCTACCACTGAACCACGGCTGACAGCGATTGGGCCACTAGGTGGAGGGCTGGAAGGCCGAGGCCATGGAAGGGTCTGAAGATAAGGACAAGGATTTTAATACACCGGCTGATGAGGAGCCTGTAAAGGACACCACGGATGAGGATGATGGATGAGCAGGACTTCATGTGGGACAGGATATGGCTAGCTAACTTTTGGACAAAGTTGGAAGTTATGGAGGATGGAAGGTGGGAGGCCAGGAGGGAGGACACTGAAGAAATTCAGCCCACAAGTGACAAAGGTGTAGATAAGAGTTTCAGCTGCAGGGCTGATTCAAGAGTTGGGAAGCATGCAATCGTGTGTCTGCAGATGATGTCATCATGGATGGAGATGGACGGCAATGGTTCAGACACTCAACCCATCGGCGGTGTATATATATATATATATATAGTCAGCAAGTTCTTATTTATCTGCTTAGATCCAAACCCTCTTAGGTTTCCAGACAAATAGATCTATTGGTTACAGGTAGCATAACAGTTGCATCAGCCAATCAACTCATACTGATTAAAGACAACTTCTGCAATTGAAATCAGAGAACCACTTGGATTTGGGGTCAAAGCTCATCTGCTTCTTCAATTAACAATGAAGCAAAACAATTTTAAATTTCCGACAGTCAACTAAAGTGTGAAGAAGTGTAAAGTGAACTTGCAGCAACCCAGAGACACCAATTTCTCAAGTTACCTACAGGGTCCGAAGTTGCTGAGTTAGTATTTTGACAACTTCCACATTTGTACAGTATCAAATGCACAAAGCCATTGCCCAGACTGTGAATACTGTCCAAGAGGTCTGTAACATTTCAATGCTTGACTGATGGAATATTTTCAAAGACTATGCACTGATGAAGACTGACACCATAAATAATGGCAGGGTCGCTGGTGCCAAAACGTTCAAGAGCGTAGTCACATTTTCTTTGGCCCAGCAAAGTCCAATACTTTCCAAGTCATTCAGAATCGAATTACTAAATTCACAAAAAAAAAATATTCAGACGCGAAACAGAAAATTATATTTGATGTCTATACAGGCTTTCTGAATTAACCCCCGGACTTGTGCCAGCAGTGCTGCTCGAAACTATCCAGCCTGGAACAACATATGAAGGCAAAGTATGTGGAGAACTTGGCTACCAAGCGCTGCTTGATAACATCTGAATCTTTACAATACTGATCAGCAGGCTCAATGTTTTTCAGATGGAGAAGATCGGGAAATGTCCATAACCCTTTGGTAATGTGCACCTCTGAAAACTCACATTTACACCAAAGATCGAGACTCACCATCAAGGGGTACGGTAGTTATGTTACTGCACTAGTAATCCCGAGGCCTGGACTAATAATCCAGAGAATGGGAGTTCAATCCCACTGTGGCAGTTTGAGAATTTGAATTCAGTAAAAAAAAAATGTGGAAATAAAAAGCTGGTATCAGTAGAAGTGACCATGAAGCTGTCGGATTGTGGTAAAAACCCAACTGGTTCACTAATGTCCTTTAGGGAGCAAACCTGCCGTCCTTATCCAGTCTGGACTCCAGTCCCACACCAATGTGGTTGACTCTTAATTGCCCTTTGAAGTGGCTTAGCAAGCCACTAAGATGTATCAAGCCATTACAGCATTGTGGGAGCACGTTCGTCACACAGACTGCAGCAGTTCAAAAAGAAGGCCCACTACAACAGTAATTAGGGCAACTATGGATGGGCAATAAATGCCGGCCTTGCCAGTGATGCCCTCATCACGAGAATAAATTTTTTTTTAAATCAAGATTCTTTTTTTACATCAAGCCTCTCTGAAGTGCCTTGGGACATTTTTCTATATTACAGACACTATACAAATGCAAGTTGTTACGGTAACAGAAAAAAGATCAATCATTTACTACGGAATTGGACCAACCTGAATTTCTTCTGTCATTTAGAGTCATACAGCACGGAAGGGAGGCCATTCGGCCCATCATGCCTGTGTTGGCTCTTTGACACAGCTATCCAATTAGTCCCACTTCCCTACTCTTTCCCCATAGCCCAACAAATTTCTCCCCTTCAAGTATTTATCCAGTTCCCTTTTGAAAGTTACTATTGAATCTGCTTCCACCACCCTTTCAGACAGTGCATTCCAGATCATAGTAACTTGTTGCCTAAAAAAAATTCTCATGTCACCTCTGGCTCTTTTGCCAATTACCTTAAATCTGTGTCATCTGGTTGTTGATCCTTCTCCCAGTGGAAACAGTTTCTCCTCATTTACTCTATCAAAGCCCTTTTCAATGCTTCAATAAAATCTCCCCTTAACCTTCTTTGCTCTAAGGAGAACAATCCCAGCTTCTCCAGTCTCTCCACGTTACTGAAGTCCCACATCCCTGGTGCCATTCTAGTAAATCTCCTCTGCACCCTCTCAAGGCCTTGACATCCTTCCTAAAGTGTGGAGCCCAGAATTGGATACAATGCTCCAGCTGAGGCCTAACCACTGTTTTATAAAGGTTTAGCATAACTTCCTTGCTTTTGTTTGCCTATGTCCTCCTAAAGTCTGCTACTATCCTTCTCACTGTTTACTGCTTTTCCGAGTTTCGTGTCATCTGCAAACTTTGAAATTATACCCTGTATACCCAAGTCCAGGTTATTAATACATATCAAAAAGAGCAGTGGTCCTAATGCCAACTTCCCTCCAGTCTGAAAAACAACCATTCACCACTATTCTCTGCTTTCAGTCCCTCAGCCAATTTCATATCCACACTTCCACTGCCACTTTAATTATACTAACCAGCCTATTATGTGGCACCTTATCAAATGCCTTTGAAAGTTCATATACACATCAACTGCACTATCCTCATCAACTCTCTCCGTTACTTCATCAAAGAACTCAATCGAGTTGTTCAAACATGATTTGCCTTCAACAAATCCATGCTGGCCTTCATTTATTAACCCACATTTTCCAAGTGACAATTCATTTTGTCCCGGATTAGTGTCATTCAATTTTATTTAATTATTGACACACTGAGCACTGATGGTGTCACCAGGGGAATGAACTCAGTGCCAGGAGGGCACTAAATTACCGCTCACGCACTCTACAACTCTCTGCCCTGTGACAGCATCAGTGAGCTCTTCGAGCTTGTATTGACAAAGAGGTGACCAGGACTCACTGCTTAAACATCACGGGGCAAATTTTCCTGTTCCTGCGTCTGAACATATTGGATCATCTGGGTTCAATAGGTGGACGAATGTCAGGCAGGCAGGAATGCAAGGGCTATTACCCAATCTTTTTTTAATCAATTAAAATTTTTTTTTCGTTCATGGGATGTGGACACCGCTGGCAAGGCCAGCATTTATTGGCCTTGAGAAGGTGGTGGTGAGCTGCCTTCTTGAACCGCTACAGTCCGTGTGGTGAAGGCTCTCCCCACAGTGCTGTTAGGTGGGGAGTTCCAGGATTTTGACCCAGCGACAATGAAGGAACGGCGATATATTTCCAAGTCAGGATGGTGTGTGACTTGGAGGGGAACGTGCAGATGTTGTTCCCATGCGCCTGCTGCTCTTGTCCTTCGAGGTGGTAGAGGGCGCGGGTTTGGGAGGTGCTGTCGAAGAAGCCTTAGTGAGTTGCTGCAGTGCATTCTGTGGATGGTACACACTGCAGCCACAGTGCGCCGGTGGTGAAGGGAGTGAATGGTTAGGGTGGTGGATGGGGTGCCAATCAAGCGGGCTGCTTTGTCCTGGATGGTGTCGAGCTTCTTGAGTGTTGTTGGAGTTGCACTCATCCAGGCAAGTGGAGAGTATTCCATCACACTCCTGACTTGTGCCTTGTAGATGGTGGAAAGGCTTTGGGGAGTCAGGAGGTGAGTCACTCGCCGCAGAATACCCAGCCTCTGACCTGCTCTTGTAGCCACAGTATTTATATGGCTGGTCCAGTTAAGTTTCTGGTCAATGGTGACCCCCAGGATGTTGATGGTGGGGGATTCGGCGATGGTTATGCCGTTGAATGTCAAGGGGAGGCGGTTAGACTCTCTCTTGTTGGAGATGGTCATTGCCTGGCACTTGTCTGGCGCGAATGTTACTTGCCACTTATCAGCCCAAGCCTGGATGTTGTCCAGGTCTTGCTGCATGCGGGCACAGACTACTTCATTATCTGAGGGGTTGTGAATGGAACTGAACACTGTACAATCGTCAGTGAACATCCCCATTTCTGACCTCATGATGGAGGGAAGGTCATTGATGAAACAGCTGAAGATGGTTGGGCCTAGGACACTGCCCTGAGGAACTCCTGCAGCAATGTGCTGGGGCTGAGATGATTGGCCTCCAACAACCACTACCATCTTCCTTTGTGCTAGGTATGACTCCAGCCACTGGAGAGTTTTCCCCCTCATTCCCATTGACTTCAATTTTACTAGGGCTCCTTGGTGTCACACTCGGTCAAGCAGTGGAGCGGGGCCCAGGAACGGGGGTGTGAGCAGGGTGATTTTCATCCACACAGATGGTGCACTAATGGTTGACAGGTATGGAGGACAGAACTGAAGACCAATGTAGACGAGAGTAGAACAAAAGTACACCACTTTATGACTGGCTTTTAAGAACACAATAGTCACAAGTTACTGGTCTGCTTAACCAAGTTCGAGTAAAAATTTCTCATTGAGTCATTGAGCAACGAGTATAAATATTACCCAGGTGACCATCCATGTCTCTTTGAGGAAAGGCCTTACAGAAAGTTCTTGACCAACTTGGCAATATTGGAGAGGACAGAAGACTTCAAACACACCATGGCCTTTCAATAAGCGGATCTTTGAAATGTTTGACCAGTGAGACCTTCCCATGTATCAAAATCACACTGTTTAAGTACTTCAAAATTATCCTTATTAAAAATGATTGTCAAGACATGTAGTGCATCACTGTTTGGATTCTGCCAAATGGGTCTGTTGCTACTAGTAACAGCTTAGGCTCTTCGAAGATTCCTACAGTCAGTTGCTCTGTGGGAAGAGAAAGAAGTAAGGAAAAAGGCTTGTAGTAAACCGAAGTATGTGTCAAATTGGGGTCTTTAAATGAGAATCGTATGGAGGAAAATGTGAGGAAATTTTCAGAGACACACTTAGACAGTTTCTCCAGTGGGTCTCCAAACTAACGATGATGAGTGCTATTAGACCACAGGGCACTTCAAATTCATTCTGCTATGACTCAATTATGTGATGGACAGAGACTGAGTGCAGTTTTATGTGCTGAATCTAACCATGCACTCTTTTAAAATAAAGACGACTAAAATTGCTTTTACAGGGCACCTCGACTCAAACTACTGTCGGCCTTTACTATAAACTGATGCATTCTGAATTTCAATAAGATGTGGTTAGTTATTAAACAGCCCGACTCAGCAATCTTCACAGCTCTTAAACGTCTAAGTGTTTTCCATAGTAAACACTTATAGGGGAGAATGCACAAACAGGTGATTCCCAGAAGCTTATTTCTCCAGACTCCAAGTTGAATAGCAGGTGGTTTCAAGATACTTTGAGAGATTCCACATAAAAGAGTTACCCTGGTATGAAATGCTGGCATTTATTCTGGGTTCATCTCGGTCGGTCCTACGTGCTTCTCAAATAATTTTCTATCCCTACAAAAAAATATATCAAGCAGCACCAATACAGCAACACTGGAAGCCTTCAGTTATTACCATTTCTGAACATGCCCATTACCTGTGCCGCTTGAGTTTTAACCAATCTGCTACACACTCTGAAAATCATTCTCAACTCATTACTTAGTCCTGGCTAAGTGATTTAAATAGTCAACAACCTGACAATGGGCAATGTGGGGGTTTACAATAAATGTGTACGAGGCAAAATTTAAAATAAAAGCAAATGAAAGTTATGTGGAGAGGCTAGAGAAGCTGGGATTGTTCGCTTTAGGGCAGAGAACGTTAAGGGCAGATTTCATGGAGGTGTTTAAAATTCTGAAGGATTTTGATAGAGTAAATAAGGGTCGGTAACCAGGGGACACTAATTTAAGATAATTGGGGAAAAATCCAGGGGGGAGATGAGGAGAAATTTCTTTACGCAGCAATTTGTTATGATCTGAAATGCACTGCCTGAAAGGGCGGTGGAAACAGATTCAATAATAACTTTCAAAAGGGAATTGGATAAATACTTGAAGGGGAAATAATTGTAGGGCTAAGGGGAAAAAGAGCAGGGGAGTGGGACTAATTGGATAGATCTTTCAAAAAGCCAGCACAGGCACAATGGGCCGAATGGCCGCCTTCTGTGCTGTATGATTCGATGTGACCCAGTGCAGTAAACATTTTACTTGCTATATCCAGAAGGGTGCGCATTTAAAGAAACAGCTCTTCCAAAATTATTCCCCTTGGTTAGTCACAATTAAACAGCGCTGAGAAGTCAAGTCATTGGGGTTTTCAATACTCAGTGTTCTGAACAATATGGGAGGTGTTTACTTATTGACAGGAAGCACGTCCAAGTTTGGATGCAATATTTGCATCAAAGATTGGCCCGGTCACAATGTAACCATTTCAGTTTTGGGAATCAACCTTTAAAAGGTGCTTTTGAGCCATCGGAAACCATTTCTCAACTAACGAAAAGGTGCCCCCACTTCCAAAACAGACGGTAGAGGCAAGGAGGCAGGCGAAGTTCAAAGGGGAATAAAGCATTTTATGTTTAAAGGTTAGGAGAATAAAATTTAAGTTGAAATTTAAAACAGACAGACGAAAAGTAGAGGAGAAAAAAGATAGAAAAAAAAGAGAGGCCAATACTGGTTAAAATGCTGAAATGTTTATTTTTTAATACAACATTGTGGCCAGATTTTCTTTTTATTCATTCTCGGGATGTGGGCGTCACTGGTAAGGCCGGCATTTATAGCCCACACCTAGCTGCCCTGAGAAGGTGGTGATGAGCTTTTTTCATGAGCCTTTGGTAGTGGTTTGATACAACTGAGTGGCTTTCAAGGCCACCTTAGAGGGCAGTTAAGAGACAACCACATTGGTGTGGGACTGGAGTCACATTTAGGCCAGATCGGGTAAGGACGGCAGGTTCCCTTCCCTAAAGGACATTAGTGAACTAGATGGGTTTTTACGACAATCCGTTATCTTCATGGTCACTTTTATGGACAGGTGTTTAGTAGTATGGAGTCAATATTCCAGTTGTAACATTGCACAAAATCTTGGTTGACACTTCAATGCAGTACTGAGGGAGTGTGGCACTGTCAGAGGTGCCGTCTTTTGAGTTTTTCATTAAACAGAGGCCCTGTCTGCCTCTCTGGTGGTAAAAGATCCCATGGCATTATTTCAAAGATGAGCAGAGGAGTTCTCCCCTGGCCAATATTTATACCTCAACCAACACCTAAAAACTGATTATCTGGTTATTACCATATTACTGTTTGTGGGATCATGCTGTGCGCAAACTGGCTGTCACATTTCCTACATTACAATAGTGGCTACATTTCAAAAATACCTCATTGGCTGAGAAGCAATTTGGGATGTCCTGAGGTCAGGAAAAGTGCGATATAAATACAAGTCTCTTTCTTTCATCTACTGTCTGAACAGCCTTATCAAATGTAATCATCTTGATTTCAGCGTCACACTCAGTGAACAAAAACAAAGAGAAATAGCCAGCCCAGGATGAGAGGAGTTTCTCTGAACCTGCCAACAGCCTAAGGGTCAGTTACCCAAAGTATTCGATCCAAAATAAAAGCACAGCCTATGGAGCACAAACCCTTTGAAATCATAACAGATTGATAAAGACATACTTTTCCCAGCAAGTGAATGCTGCTTTGAAGAACTTTGTCCTTCGTCCCTGATCAGTTGAACATTATTACACATTTTCCTAAAGAGTAATTAATTCCAGTTACAGATTTCAGTTACATATAACTGCTCCTTCTTTATAGCATCTATGCCTGAAACCTCACAGGCAGCTGATTTTATATTAAAAACAGAAAGACTCCATTTCACCCCCAGGAATATTCCTCGAGTGATGGTTGGTAAAATGAATCCTCATTTTGGATTTCGGTCGACAGTGCCTGGCTCCTTCTGAGATCACCAGCTTTATTATCAACTTACTGACAGTTACTTGAAATGACCATTTCACTGCTGGGGACCTGGAGAAAGGGTTTAAGTGCAGGGGATCGACTCATGAAAAGTATGTCAGCATCTTTTCTTGCAAATGAAGTGGAAGGATGTCTCGAAATGAAGTACACTGCTAAACATGCACATTCATGGTAGCTGCCCTGGATCTATTCCTATAGGTATCCCACTAAAATGGATTAAGAGGACCATAGGAGTCCAAGTCATTATGCTTGATACAATGCAACACTTGATTATAATCTATATTATAGACATATGGTTTTACAGCATTAGACATAAAAATGGAGTAAGGTTATGAATTTTTCAAAGCCTACATTAGGGAACCTTTATCCGATATCAGTCCCCATGCCACCACTAGACCACAACTGTGGAGGGGAACAACCCTCAATACTGTACCTTCTGGAAGAAGTCTTCCCCACTTTTGCCTTTTCCTTCAGCAGCAGCTGTAAAATAAATGTTCAGGGTCAAACAAATGCTGTTTATATACTTAAATCAAACAAAATAATTAGGGAAGCAGAAAACATTTAACTTTTATATGCATCATATTAATAAATTTAACAAGTGTTCTTCGGCCCACCTGTCTTGTGTGAGCTCATTGGGTTGTGATAATCATGTGACTACAAAATCTGAGTGCTGAGTGGTCAGTGCCCCCCCCCTTCTAATTGGCTCCTGCGAAACATGCACTTAACAGCAACCAATCGGATACACAATTAATTATTCTGCTACTTTGCCTTGTGGCCTGACGATTTCAACCCATTCCTGGTCTCCCCCCACCCCGATCCCCCCCCGACCCACCCACCCCAGGCCCCCCTGCTCCCACTCCCACTCCCACTCCCACCCTGCTCCCACTACAACCCATCTCCTCGTTCCCATTCCTCCCTGACCCCATCCCGCTCCCACTCCTCCTTGACCCCATCGCGCCCCCCACTCCTTCCCTGTCCACCCACCCACTCCCAGTCCTCCCCAGCCAGGCCAAGAATAACTATGATGATGTGGAGTAAATTTGAAACAAATTGTGACTTGGTCAAAATGAACAACAGAAAGTTGCTTATGTTAAATTTCACATACTTGTAGCCACATTAATACATTTTAAGAATTAAAAGCAGGAGGGTCACGCAGAGAGACAAATGTTATTATTCTTGTTCATGAGCAATGCCGCGGAACATTAGAAAAAGCTCGTGAGGATGTATCAGAAGTCCATCACATACTGATAATAATTGAATCCAGATGAATAGATCTGTGAAATGTTATTTATTTGCCAGGCATAGATCAAAAAATGGCAAATGGTTTTGTCTTCAGTCCCATTAAGCAGCAAATGAAGTAAGGATGTCAAATAGCTGGCTGGAAAAATTTGGACTTGCTCCCCTTATGTTCAGCTGACCCAGGCAGTGAATAACGAGCCAGACAGGTCACAAAAGATCTCAGATTGGATTCTTATCTGATCTCGGTCTGTGCACCGGGGACAGGGAGTGATACATTCACTCTCCGCATCTCCGGATTAGGTGAAGGGGGAAAACAAGCAGCCAAGTCTCCCGCTCGCTTTCCAGTAATTAAAAGCGTAAGGGTGAACCCTGGGTCAGGACAGGGGCCCGGTTCCGCCCGAGTGTCTCTCCCATGCCCCAGGTCGCCTGCTCACACTCGCTGTTTCCGCTGATGCACCTGTATGTGGCACTGTACCGCTGGAAGGGGTCAGTACTTCCAGAAAAGGAGAGGGATGAGAGAAATTGAACATTGAAAGCAACAGGGGGTGGGGGAGGCGGGGGAAATGGGACCTTTTACGAATAGTAGCAGGTGGTGAGCGAACCAAGTGGGAAAAACTTACTTGACCTCGTCCTCACCAATCTACCTGTGGCAGATGCATCTGTCCATGACAGTATTGGTAGGAGTGACCACCGCACAGTCCTTGTGGAGACAAAGTCGCGTCTTCGCACTGAGGACACCATCCAACGTGTTGTGTGGCACTGTACTAAATGGGGTAGATTCAGAACAGAGCTAGCAGCTCAAAACTGGGCATCCATGAGGCGCTGTGGGCCATCAGCAGCAGCAGAATTGTATTCCAGCGCAATCTGTAACCTCATGGCCCAGCATATTCCTCACTCTACCATTACCAACAAGCCAGGGGATCAACCCTGGTTCAATGAGGAGTGTAGAACAGCATGCCAGGAGCAGCACCAGGCATACCTAAAAATGAGGTGCCAACCTGGTGAAGCTACAACTCAGGATTAAATGCATGCTAAACAGGGAAGCAACATGCTATAGACAGAGCTAAGCGATTCCACAACCAATGGATCAGATCAAAGCTCTGCAGTCCTGCCACATCCATTCGTGAATGGTGGTGGACAATTAAACAACTAACGGGAGAAGGAGGCTCTGCAAACATCCCCATCCTCAATGCACGCGAGTGCAAAAGACAAGGCTGAAGCGGTTGCAACCATCTTCAGCCAGAAGTGCCGAGTGGATGATCCATGTCAGCCTCCTCCCGATATCCCCACCATTACAGAAACCAGTCTTCAGCCAATTCGATTCACTCCACGTGATATCAAGAAACGGCTGAGTGCACTAGATACAGCAAAGGCTATGGGCCCCAAAAACATCCCGGCTGTAGTGCTGAAGACTTGTGCTCCAGAACTAGCTGCGCCTCTAGCCAAGCTATTCCAGTACAGCTACAACACTGGCATCTACCCAACAATGTGGAAAATTGCCCAGGTATGTCCTGTCGACAAAAAGCAGGACAAATTCAATCCAGCCAATTACCGCCCCATCAGTCTACTCTCAATCATCAGCAAAGTGATGGAAGGTGTCGTCGACAGTGCTATCAAGTGGCACTTACTCACCAATAACCTGCTCACCGATGCTCAGTTTGGGTTCCGCCAGGACCACTCGGCTCCAGACCTCATTACAGCCTTGGTCCAAACATGGACAAAAGAGCTGAATTCCAGAGATTGAGGTGAGAGTGACTGCCCTTGACATCAAGGCAACATGTGACCGAGTGTGACACCAAGGAGCCCTAGTAAAATTGAAGTCAATGGGAATCAGGGGGAAAACTCTCCAGTGGCTGGAGTCATACCTAGCACAAAGGAAGATAGTAGTGGTTGTTGGAGGCCAATCATCTCAGCCCCAGGGCATTGCTGCAGGAGTTCCTCAGGGCAGTGTCCTAGGCCCAACCATCTTCAGCTGCTTCATCAATGACCTTCCCTCCATCATAAGGTCAGAAATGGGGATGTTCGCTGATGACTGCACAGTGTTCAGTTCCATTCGCAACCCCTCAGATGATGAAGCAGTCCGAGCCCTCATGCAGCAAGACCTGGACAACATCCAGGCTTGGGCTCATAAGTGGCAAGTAATATTCGCTCCAGACAAGTGCCAGGCAATGACCATCTCCAACAAGAGAGAGCGTCTAACCACCTCCCCTTGACATTCAACGGCATTACCATCGCCGAATCCCCCACCATCAACATCCTGGGGGTCACCGTTGACCAGAAACTTAACTGGACCAGCCATATAAATACAGTGGCTGCAAGAGCAGGTCAGAGGCTGGGTATTCTGCGGCGAGTTAATACCCAGTGTGACGGAATACTTTCCACTTGAGTGCAGCTCCAACAACACTCAAGAAGCTCAACACCATCCAGGACAAAGCAGCCCGCTTGATTGGCACCCCATCCACCACCCTAAACATTCACTCCCTTCACCACCGGCGCACTGTGGCTGCAGTGTGTACCATCCACAGGATGCACTGCAGCAACTCGCCAAGGCTTCTTTGACAGCACCTCACAAACCCACGACCACTACCACCTAGATGGACAAGAGCAGCAGGAACATGGGAACACCACCACCTGCATGTTCCCCTGTAAGTCACGCACCATCTCGACTTGGAAATATATCGCCGTTCCTTCATCGTCGCTGGGTCAAAATCCTGGAACTCCCTTCCTAACAGCACTGTGGGAGAACCTTCACCACACGGACTGCAGCGGTTCAAGAAGGCGGCTCATCACCACCTTCTCAAGGGCAATTAGGGATGGGCAATAAATGCCGGCCTCGCCAGCGACGCCCACATCCCACGAACGAATAAAGAAAATTCTGAAAAATAACCATAAACAACTGGGCAGCAGGTTGTGCTTAAGAATGTTACATAATGGGAGTGAATAGGAAGTGATCTGCTGCAATGGAATTTTACACTTGGATCAAATATCTGTTTATCTGAGCTCAACTGAACACTTCAATTTAAAATGTACCACGCTCCCCAAGGTAAACACTAGACCCGACTCCCGACACCATCAGCACTGCAGAATATTCAAAATAGATTTTGCTTGGGATACACGAACAATGACGGACAGCAAAACACCCTCTGGTCCATCCAGCCTGTCCCACACAATTGTGATACCTGTATCACAATATTTACACTCCCCACCCCACCCAAAACCACACGATCTCCTGGGAGAGTCGGAAAACCAGATTTTAAAAAACCGCAGGCCAATTTGAGAGGAAAACATTTGGGAAATTCCTCAAAAAAATGAAGGCAAGGGACTCGGACAAATCAAGAACTCAACTTATTATTCGACTTGACCCGTGCGACCAAAATGTGTCAATTTTGTGACGTGGTACTCAGGGAGAGCCTAATTATCAGGCAAAGAGCAGATCCCCACAAAATCCCACAAAAGGAAACCAACCTCTGCATCAGTCCTTTATAGCGCTAATTAGAAGTGTTTTAGGCAGCAATGTTTTCGTTTCGAGACCCTTAACACTTGAATCTCATTGGAAACCTTTGGGCACGCCCAGAGCTCCTGCCTGCTGGAGTGAGTGACATGACAGAAGAAAAAGTCGAGGTCAATTGAACTAATCTTGCGAGGCAGACAAAGGGGCAACCTGTTCACTTAATGAGAAAAGCGGCCAGCTGTTCGGAAACATTTCTAGAATTAATTTACCTGAAATGTATCCTGTGAAAATCCATGTGTTGTCAGGTGTTGTTTTCTAAGTTTGAATGAATTATTCTGGCAGAAGCAGGACTGATGCACCCTTTAGTTACACGATGTTCCAGCCTTAGGCTGTAATGATCCAAGTAAAAAGCCAAGAGATAAAGGAATGATTTGCATTTATTTAGCACCTTTCACGACCTCAAGGCATTCCAAAGCGCTTTACAGACAATGACGTACTTCTCAATTGTAGTCACAATTGTAATATAGGAAACGCAGCAGCCAATTTGAGCACAGCAAGATCCCACAAACAGCAACGTGATAATGACTAGATCATCTGTTTTTGCGGTGTTGGTTGAGAGATAAATATTGGCCAGGATACGGGGGAGAACTCCCCTGCTCTTCTTCAAAATAGTGCCATGTGAGAGGACTACCCACTGAGCCATGGTAGACACCTCCCGATAGTCCTGGTATCACTCAAGACTGGACACTTTAAACACAAGAAAGTAGTTCTAGTCTAGCCAGACCCTGGGATAAACTGGCTGGCAAAGCAGTAGTGACAATCGCTGGGAGTTTGCAGTGCAAATTACTGCAGGTCTAAGCCAAGAGCAATAAAATAACTATCCTTTTTAAGTTGCACAGTGTAAACCTAGCTCTTCCTTTGAGAGTCCAAACAGATCCCAAAATGGTATAAGTTACAACTGTACGACGTGTCACAATATACACGTCATCAAAACTACAACAACTTGCATTTATGTAGCGCCTTTAACGTAGTAAAATTTCCCAAGGCTAGTCACAGGAGTGTTATCAAACAAAATTTGACACAAAGCCACATAAAGAGATATTACGATAGGTGACCAAAAGCTTGGCCAAAGAGTTAGATTTTAAGGATCGTCTTCAAGGAGGAGAGGTAGAGAGGCGGAGAGATTTAGGGAAGGAATTCCAGAGCTTAGGGCTTGGCGCCAATGGTGGAGCGACGAAAATCAGGGACGTGCAAGAGACCAGAATTGGAGGAGCGCAGAGATCTCGGAGGGTTGTGGGGCTGGAGGAGGTTACAGAGATAGGGAGGGGCGAGGCCGAGGAGGGATTTGAAAATAAGTATGAGAATTTTTAAAATCGAGGAGTTGCCGGTCTGTGAGCCAATGTAGGTCCGCGAGCACTGGGGTCATTCGTTACAAAACCTTAACAGCTGTCCGTCTCCCCATCCACTCTCTGGAAGGATGGTTCCAGCAGAAAACCTACGTCAGTGCCACTCTCCAACTGGCCTGTTGGTGCAACAACTCGAACGGGACAAACTCAGGTGGTCTCTCCGCTTTACCATCCTTGTCACCTTCACATAGAACTCCGTAGGCACTGCCCCGCGGGAACTGATGGAAGTCACCCAAGTTTTTTTAAAAATTCATTCTCAGGACATGTGCGTTGCTGGCAAGGCCGACATTTATTGCCCGTCCCTAGTTACCCTAGGCTTGATACAACTGAGTGCCTTGTTAGGCCACTTCAGAGGGCAGTTAAGAGTCTACCATGTTGGTGTGGGACTGGAGTCACATATAAAACAGACCATGTAAGGGCGGCAGGTTTCCTTCCCTAAAGGATATTAGTGAAACAGTTGGGTTTTTACGACAATCCGACAGCTTCATCATTGCTTTTATTTCCAGATTTCTAAACTGAATATAAATTCTCAAACTGTCATGGTGGGATTTGAACTCCCGTTCTATATATTATTAGTCCAAGCCTCTGGATTACTAGTCCAATGACATAACCACTACACTACCGTATCCATCCTGAAAAGAAGTGAAAGGAGAAAGAACTTGCATTTATATAGCGCCTTTCACGACCTCAGAATGTCCCAAAACTCTTAACAGCTAATGAAGTAATTTTGAAGTGGATTCACTGGTATAGTGTGGGAAACACGGCAGCCAATTTGCACTGTGCAAGGTCCCACAAGCAGCAATGAGATAAATGACCAGATAATCTGTTTTTTTGTTTAAAAAGTGATGCTTGAGGTGATAAATATTAGCCAGGACAGCAGGAGGACTCTCCTGCACTTCTTCAGAATAGTGGCGTGGGATTTTTTTACGTTCACCCGAGGGGGCAGACGGGGCCTCGGTTAAACGCCTCATCCAAAGGGCGGCACTTCAGACAGTGCAGCACTCCCTCAGTACTTCAGTGAGGCGTCAGACTGGATTATGTGTTCGAGTCTCTGGAGTGGGGCTTGAACCTTGTGACTCAGAGGCGAGAGTGCCACCACTGAGTCAAGGCTAACACCAGTGCAATTAAACAGGATTGGCACTCAGTTCTGGAACCTAACTCCCAGCACACTGGTTAGGAGTCTCGTCCTGCAGCTCGAGTCACCAAAAAAAAAGAAATCCACTAAAAATATTCAGTACTCAAAGAATTGGATATGACAGGGAATGATATCATCCACCAACTGTTTATTCCCTGTGTTTACATTTAACTCCAGCAATCCAGCTGTGTACGAATGATTCCCAACTGTTGTTTGAATCAGATGCACAGCCAGTTTTGTACGACTGCAGCTCAACAGAATCGCTCTGTTTAAACACTCCACCTACTCACCAAGGCAGTGACGTGCTTTTGCACTGTGCGATTAATTTGTGTTACCATTTTGGGCCCAAACAAAAGTCAGCTTGATAGGCAAGCCAGCACTTTCTATGAACTGAAACACGACCCAGTGTGCAAAATACCTGGGATACTATTGCCACAGGGCGAACAATGAACCCTTCTACTGGGGGGGTGTGCACCAGAAATGATACCGACGACCCACCAAGTGCACCAGACCTTTCCAAACCAGTGGAAAACACCACTCTGCCAGCTCATGTAGCTCGAGCTAAATACTTTCGACTCATGTTTATTAGGTATAATTACAGAAGCAAGAATGAATCAGCAGAGAAGTAAAAACTTCCAAAACAACAAAAGTTCCAAAATTTTAACAGCTCAGTGGGTATCACTCTCACCTCTGAGTCAGAAGGTCGTGGGTTCAAGTCCCACTCCAGAGACTTCAGCACAAAACCCAGGCTCCAGTGCAGTAGCGAGGGAGTGCTGCGCTATCAGAGGCGCCGTCTTTCAGATGAGACGTTAAAACGAGACCCCGTCTGCTCTCTCAGGTGGATGTAAGAGATCCTACGGCACTATTCCAAAGAAGAGCTGGAGAGTCCTGGCCACCAAGGTGGGGTGGGGGTGCAGAGAGAGAGAACGAGAGAGACAGACAGACAGACACACACACACACACACACACACACACACTCACACAGACAGAGAGCGAGAGTGCGAGCAGCTGGTAAAAAGCCAAGTGAGTGCCCAAGCCTGAAAGATTACATGACATGGAAATGTCTTCCTCTCTCCCACTACCAAGACCCTTTGCAAATTTGTTGCCCACAATGGAGAAAGCGTTCATATCGAGGGGCAGTGCCCAAGTGTGCCAGTGACACACATGGTTATCTGGTGATCATAAGTATATTTCTATAAAATTTCAGCAATTACTACCAACATTCATTCTACATTATCTACACTGAGGTTTTCAGTCCGATTTCTCACATGATAGGCAGGCTATTTGGTTTCACTGTTCCAGTAATACACAGATAGACCGATGGGCTTTGCAGTTTATCCATTCAGGCCTGACTAAGAAATTTAAAAGCCTGTGCTTGATTCTCTTCAGTCACTTTTGGACTGATTTTCTGTTGAAGAAATCTGCAGTGAGTGAGTCAGAGAGGACATTCTGGGAGATAACAAAATGGAATGCAAGAGTTTATCCGTTTGATACAGCAGGTGACAAGTCTGTCGATAAACATTCAGGAGATCTTCAAATTCAGGCACTAGATACAATCTGAACTTTGCCGCCTGAGTTACTGAGTACCAGATTACAATTTGTACAACACAAAAAGCGATGACAGTTCTCTTTGTACAGTGCCTTTTTATCAGCCACCATCTTCAAACACGGCTCCGTCTTTCAGTTTAACATAAAACTGGTAACAACTTTACGACCTTTTTAAACACACAAATAGAGCTATTCATATAAAATCAGTGCAATAGACAGTGTAATATAGAATGACCAACGTACAGCGATTGTAGCATACAGCGACTGTAGCATACAGCGAGTGCGACCTAGTGCATGCAACATAGTGGCTGTAACGTACAGTGACTAAAATAGCGAGTGCAATATATAAGTGTGATATATAGTGAGTGTAACATACAGTGACTGTAATATCCCGATATCTCCACCATCACAGAAGCCAGTCTTCAGCCAATTCGATTCACTCCACATGGATATGAAGAAACGGCCGAGTGCACTGGATACAGCAAAGGCTATGGGCCCCGACAACATCCCGGCTGTAGTGCTGAAGACTTGTGCTTCAGAACTAGCTGCGCCTCTAGCCAAGCTGTTCCAGTACAGCTACAACACTGGCATCTACCCAACAATGTGGAAAATTGCCCAGTATGTCCTGTCCACAAAGAGCAGGACAAATCCAATCCGGCCAATTACCGCCCCATCAGTCTACTCTCAGTCATCAGCAATGTGATGGAAGGTGTCGTCGACAGTGCTATCAAGCGGCACTTACTCACCAATAACCTGCTCACCGATGCTCAGTTTGGGTTCCGCCAGGACCACTCGGCTCCAGACCTCATTACAGCCTTGGTCCAAACAAGGAGAAAAGAGCTGAATTCCAGAGGTGAGGGGAGAGTGACTGCCCTTGACATCAAGGCAGCACTTGACCGAGTGTGATACCAAGGAGCCCTAGTAAAATTGAAGTCAATGGGAATCAGGGGGAAAACTCTCCAGTGGCTGGAGTCATACCTAGCACAAAGGAAGATGGTAGAGGTTGTTGAAGGCCAATCATCTCAGCCCCAGGGCATTGCTGCAGGAGTTCCTCAGGGCAGTGTCCTAGGCCCAACCATCTTCAGCTGCTTCATCAATGACCTTCCCTCCATCATGAGGTCAGAAATGGGGATGTTCGCTGATGATTGTACAGTGTTCAGTTCCATTCGCAACCCCTCAGATAATGAAGCAGTTCGAGCCCGCATGCAGCAAGACCTGGACAACATCCAGGCTTGGGCTGATAAGTGGCAAGTAACATTCGCGCCAGACAAATGCCAGGCAATGACCATCTCCAACAAGAGAGGGTCCAACCACCTCCCCTTGACAAAGCAGCCCGCTTAATTGGCACCGCACCCACCACCCTAAACATTCACTCCCTTCACCACTGGCACACTGTGGCTGCAGTGTGTACCATCCACAGGATGCACTGCAGCAACTTGCCAAAGCTTCTTCGACAGCACCTCACAAACCCGCGACCTCTACCACCTAGAAGGACAAGAGCAGCAGGCACGTAGGAACAACACCACCTGCACGTTCCCCTCCAAGTCACGCACCATCCCAACTTGGAAATAAATTGCCGTTCCTTCATCGTCGCTGGGTCAAAATCCTGGAATTCCCTTCCTAACAGCACTGTGGGAGAGCAGTCACCATACGGACTGCAGCGGTTCAAGAAGGCGGCTCAATTAGGGATGGGCAATAAATGCTGGCCTCGCCAGCGACGCCCACATCCCATAAACGAATTTTAAAAATACAGCGATTTAACATACAATGACCAATATATATATATATATACTGAGCATAGTATACAGTGATTGCTTGTATTTTAGTCACTATGTTACAATGTAAAATACAATGCCTGATACAGATTCAGTTTTATTTATACAATGATAATATACAAATTCAATTTAATATACAATGATTGTAATAGATAATCAATGCACAAGAACTAATTCATAAATAGCGTGGTACAGTATGAAAATAAACTAATAGGGGCTAAACCGGTTTGGTACTTTTGACAGCCTGTGCTCTCACGCCAAATAGTTTTGGTGAGAACTGTGCGACATACAGTACGTACGACATGCCTGCCCTGACTGGCAGTGGGAATACCAGCACTGGGTACAATAAAAGCACTCAGCATTCAGTCTGTGACAGAAGCTGCCTGAGCTGGATTCCACTGCCAGTCAGAAGGTTGGAGCAGGGCAAGCGCACTCCTTAGAGAAAAAAGCCTTGAACCCCCATCTCCTAAAGTGTATTCCAGATCACAGCACCTCCTCGTGCACTGCAACGATGAACGAGTGTTTAATGCCAAGGATGACGAGACGAATTACAGAATCTGTGATGTTATCAGTTCGCACTTCCGGCAACTTGCCACGCAAAAAACGAAACGTGCAAGAGTAAGTCTAACTAACGGCAGATACCACTAGATGCTCAGATACAGCAAATTATGGCCCAATATTGTCACATTAGTCAATTTCCCCATACATTAATTTAATTTTTAAATTATTTAAAGAAAATATTTAAGCTGAATACCAGTTTTACATTTGTGTTGGCATACAAGGCAGGCGTATAGAAATGAAAAAAATACTTAACTGTTCATTTAATGATTGCCCCACGGCAGTCAAGTCTCCAGTCAGTATTGATCCCTCAACTAACATCGCTAAAACAAGTGATCCGGTTGCTGTTTGTGGGATCTTGCTGTGCGCAAATTGGCTCCCGCGTTTCCTACATTTCAATAGAGGCTACACTTCAAAAGTACTTCATTGGCTGCAAAGAGCTTTGGGATGTCCTGAGGTTGTGAAAGGCGCTATATAAATGCAAGTCTTTTTTTCTTTTATGCAAGCCAATGAGAGGTTGAATGAGAGAAAAGGGATGAGCAAAATGCTGCAGACGCTGGAAATCTGAAACAAAAACAGAAAATGCTGGGAAACTCTCAGCAGCTCAGTGAGCGTCAAGTTGATGTTTCTGGGGTGGGCCTTCATTAGAACAGGGAGCTTGAAAGAGAGGGAGGAACATCATGGTAGAGATAGTCGGAGAGAATGTACTGAGTTCGGTCTTAACCATGGATGATGAGTGGAAGAAAGGAGGTTTAGTGCTGGAGGTCCCACCTGGATACTGAAGTGTGGTGAGAGCAATGATACGCAGGGCCTGAGGAAACTCGTCATCTGACCCTGGATACACTTGTCAGTTTAGGTAGGTGGGGGTGGGTCAAACATGCAACATCTGCAAGGAAAGCCAGCTGTGTTTTCCAGGCTGCTGACAAACCTCTCAATATGACCAAGGACAAACTATTTCCTTAGATGGTGCATCGTGAAAAACTAATTGCAGAATCTGAGCAAAATGGGGGAGAAAGAGAGCCCTATTAACTGGCCTTTGCTGCCTCTTATACCTTGTTGATTCTGTAATTCATCTAGTCATCCTTGGCGGGCACAGGGCGCCCGGGGCCAGAGGGCACAGGGCAAGCAACTGTGTATCTCCTTAATCAGAGTGAAGAATTGTGAAATTATCAGTGCAAGGACGGAGAAGGAAGTGTAAATTAGAGAGGGTGAATTCAATGTCAAATCAGGCACAGAAAGAAAAATAAAGAGGGATAGAAAGATTGGATTGAGAGAGAAAAAAAAAGAGAAAGGAAAAGTAAAAAAAAAATAATTTAAAATGTTACATTTTTTAAAATCTCCAACAACAATTAAAACCAGAAAGAATGAGACTCCACAATTGTAATAGTTAATTTAAGGTTGACTGGCAGTAATTAACAGTTATCACGTCGTTAAAAAGGTGTTTGGACTGGGATGGACAAGACTCATCTCTCTGTGGCGAGTTTAGTTCGTATCTACCGCACAAATACAGCAACTTCACGCCATTTAATGCATCTCAATGGTGAGGCAGACAGCGAGATACCTTTTTCACAAAGCTAACGGCAGAGCAGCACATCTCGGACAGCAACTTGTCAATTTCCGTATTTAACCGCGCATTTGCTGTACCATTAGCCTCGCTGTCATTTTGAGAACAAAATCTGGCCCATTGAAATACCATTAGCAAGCCAGGAGAAATAAGCCAGACTTTCACACCTGTGGATTAATTGTGTTTGACTTGCCAAAAAAGCTGCGTTGTAAAGCAGATTTTAAGATCTCCATCAGGCTGCCCTGTAATTAGGAAATTTATTTAAATACATCAAGTAAAGTTCAAACTGGACTAATAAACCCACACGCACGCGTCACTGTGAAATAAGCCATGAGATTTCCAATTCTGTTTTCCCTGCTAGCCACACAAGCACAACACTGTACTGAAACTTGTGCCTATTTATACTGCTCCCATTCCTGCCCCTTCCCACTCCATGCAAATGCAGCAGACAATGTACAGGGTAATCACACCTCAATGAGAGCTGCATGCTTGCTCTGGCTCTCCATCACTGTACAAAGCCACTCCACATGATTTTAGATATTTCTTTTTAAATTAGCGAAACCTGTCCCAAGGGAGACGGAAGTTTGCTTTAACTGGCCAAAATTTCATTGCGTTCAGGGAATTTGCACAATCCTGGCGTGTACATTGTGCTAGAGGGGAAATTATCCCTCCATTATAATCAACTGGCCTATACTGAATTCCATTGTAAACACAGTCAAATTTTCTTCAGGGGGTAGGGGGGAAGAAGAGGGAAGAGAAGCAGTCACACCAGTAATACACTTCTAGGGTGAATTTACACAACAGGTTAGCACCGGTTTAAATCGCGTAGTGTAAATCGGGAGTCAGGACCTGAACTGACTCCACAGTGAAGGGAAACGAGACTCCCATCTCACTCCAGAGCCAGCTCAGGCTCCTGACTCCAGTCTGGGCCTCGCTACAACTAGTGTGAAACAAAACCACTCTGCACTAACACTACAGCTGTGGTGCGAATGTGCCCTTAGACTGCCCCTGGAGAGGTCCAGAGCCTGTGTCGTGCTCACGCTGACCTTACGGGAGATGCTGTCCAACCTGCCATGGCCGTGTCGGCTTCAGTTCATCAAAGGACCACTGTGTGCACGCAGACTTAATATGAGTTTTGGAGGAAGGCAGAGAACCAAGAACAACGCTGTTGGCCTGCTCATTCATACTTTCCAAATAACAATAACAGTTGTAAACAATTTTACAACACCAAGTTATAGTCCAGCAATTTTATTTTAAATTCACAAGCTTTCGGAGGCTTCCTCCTTCCTCAGGTAAATGTTCAGGAGCTCCTCGAAGCCTACGCATTTATACATATAGAACAATACATGGTGTTTACAGAATGCCCCTGCAACTGCCCGTTGCCAAGGCAATCACCGTGTTCAGACAGAGAGGTGTCACCTGCAGAACCCCCGAATACACATTCAACAAAAAAACAAACAGGAAAAAAAAGAGAGAGGCAGAAACGTCCGGAAGGCAGAGAAAGCCAGCAAATGACCCATTATATTAAAAACAGATAACATTTGTTCGCTGGTGGGGTAACGTGTAGCGTGACATGAACCCAAGATCCCGGTTGAGGCCGTCCTCATGGGTGCGGAACTTGGCTATCAATTTCTGCTCGACGATTTTGCGTTGTCGTGTGTCTCGAAGGCCGCCTTGGAGTACGCTTACCCGAAGGTCGGTGGATGAATGTCCATGACTGCTGAAGTGTTCCCCGACTGGGAGGGAACCCTCCTGTTTGGCGATTGTTGCGCGGTGTCCGTTCATCCGTTGTCGCAGCGTCTGCATGGTCTCGCCAATGTACCATGCTCTGGGGCATCCTTTCCTGCAACGTATGAGGTAGACAACGTTGGCCGAGTCACAGGAGTATGAACCATGCACCTGGTGGATGGTGTCCTCTCGTGTGATGGTGGTATCTGTGTCGATGATCTGGCATGTCTTGCAGAGGTTACCGTGGCAGGGTTGTGTGGTGTCGTGGACGCTGTTCTCTTGAAAGCTAGGTAATTTGCTGCGAACGATGGTCTGTTTGAGGTTGGGTGGCTGTTTAAAGGCGAGTAGTGGAGGTGTGGGGATGGCCATAGCGAGGTGTTTGTCCTCATTGATGACATGTTGAAGGCTGCGGAGAACATGGCGTAGTTTCTCCGCTCCGGGGAAGTACTGGACGACAAAGGGTACTCTGTTGGTTGGTTGGTTGCTCCACATCAACAATAACAGTGTAAAGGGCAAAGAGGAGGAGGAATTCCTGGAATGTGTACATAAGAACAGGATTTGGCCATACTGCCCCTCGAGCCTGCTCCACCATTCAATAAGATCATGGCTGATCTTCAACCTCAACTCCACTATCCTGCCCGATCCCCATATCCCTTGATTCCCCTAGAGTCCAAAAATCTATTGATCTCAGCCTTGAATATAATCAATGACTCAGCATCCACAGCCCTCTAGGGGAGAGATTTCCAAAGACTCTCAACCCCATGTGAAGAAATTCCTCCTCATCTCAGACTTAAATGGCTGACCCCGTATGGGCTGAGACTATGCACCCTAGTTCTAAACTCTCCAGGGGAAACAAACTCTCAGCAACTACCCTGTCAGCCCCCTCAGAATCTTGTATGTTTCAATGAGGTCACCCCTCATTCTTCTAAACTCCAGAGAGTATAGGTCCATTCTACTGCAAGGGAACTTTCTTGATCAATATGTTTCCAGCTCAATGAGGAAGGGAGCAGTGCTGGATCTAGTTCTGGGGAATGAAGTGGGGAAAGTGGAGCATGATTCAGTGGGCGAGCAGTTAGGAAACAGTGTTCACAACATTCGGTTTACAGTAGTTATGGAAAAGGACAATGAAAAATCAAGCATGAAAATCCTCCAGTTAATTTCAGTGAGTTGAAAAGGGATTTGACCCAGGTGGATTGGAATCAAAGACTGGTAGGCAAAACAACAAATGAGCAATGGGAGGGCTTCAAAAAAGACAGTTTGGGTGAAGACTAGACACAATCCCACAAAGGGGGAAAGGAAGGGCACCCAAAGCTGGAACTCCCTGGATAACTAAAGATATAGAGATTAAAATGAAACAGAAAAAGGCTTATGATAAATGTCAAGTTCATAATTCAGTAGGGAACCAGGCTGAATACAAAAAGTACAGAGGAGAACTGAAAAAGGAAATAAGATGGACAAAGAGAGTGTATGAGAATAGATTAGCAGGTAACATAAAAGGGAACCCAAAAGTCTTTTATAAACAGCAAAAAGGCAGTAAAGGAAGGGTACTTCCTATAGTGTGGTGACCAGAATTGACCACAGTAGTCCTGTTGAGGCATAACCAGTGATTTATAAAGCTTTAGCATAACATCCTTGCTTTTGTACACTATGCCTCTATTTATAAAACCAAGGATCCCATATGCTTTTTTAACATCCTTCTCAACCATCCTGCCACCTTCAAAGACTTGTATATCTACACCTCCAGGTCTCTCTGTTCCTGCACCTTTAAAATTGTACCATTTAGTTTATATTGCCTCTCTTCATTCTTACGCCCAAAATGAATCACTTCACACTTCTCTGCGTTAAATTTCATCTGCCATATGTCTGCCCATTTCACCAGTCTGTCTAAGTCCTCCTGAAGTCTGTTGCTATCCTCCTCACTGTTTACTACATTACCAAGTTTTGTGTCATCTGCAAACTTTGAAATTATGCCCTGTATACCCATCAGCAGCAGAATTGTATTCCACCACAATCTGTAACCTCATGGCCCGGCATATTCCTCACTCTACCATTACCACCAAGCCAGGGGATCAACCCTGCTTCATTGAGGAGTGTAGAAGAGCATGCCAGGAGCAGCACCAGGTGTACCTAAAAATGAGGTGCCAACCTGGTGAAGCTACAACTCAGGACTATATGCATGCTAAACAGCGGAAGCAACATGCTATAGACAGAGCTAAGCGATTCCACAACGAACGGATCAGATCAAAGCTCTGCAGTCCTGCCACATCCAGTCACGAATGGTGGTGGACAATTAAACAACTAACGGGAGGAGGAGGCTCTGTAAACATCCCCATCCTCAATGATGGTGGAGTCCAGCACGTGAGTGCATAAGACAAGGCTGAAGTGTTTGCAACCATCTTCAGCCAGAAGTGCCGAGTGGATGATCCATCTCGGCCTCCTCCCGATCCAATATCCCCACCATCACAGAAGCCAGTCTTCAGCCAATTCGATTCGCTCCACGTGATATCAAGAAACAGCTGAGTGCACTGGATACAGCAAAGGTTATGGGCCCCGACAACATCTCGGCTGTTGTGCTGAAGACTTGTGCTCCAGAACTAGCCGCACCTCTAGCCAAGCTGTTCCAGTACAGCTACAACACTGGCATCTACCCGACAATGTGGAAAATTGCCCAGGTATGTCCTGTCCACAAAAAGCAGGACAAATTCAATCCGGCCAATTACCACCCCATCAGTCTACTCTCAATCATCAGCAAAGTGATGGAAGGTGTCGTCGACAGTGCTATCAAGCGGCACTTACTCACCAATAACCTGTTCACCAATGATCAGTTTGGGTTCCGCCAGGGCCACTCGGCTCCAGACCTCATTACAGCCTTGGTCCAAACATGGACAAAAGAGCTGAATTCCAGAGGTGAGGTGAGAGTGACTACACTTGACATCAAGACAGCATTTGACCGAGTGTGGCACCAAGGAGCCCTAGTAAAATTGAAGTCAATGGGAATCAGGGGGAAAACTCTCCAGTGGCTGGAGTCATACCTAGCACAAAGGAAGGTGGTAGTTTTTGTTGGAGGCCAATCATCTCAGCCCCAGGACATTGCTGAATGAAGGAACGACGATATATTTCCAAGTCGGGATGGTGTGTGCAGCTCCAACAACACTCAAGAAGCTCGACACCATCCAGGACAAAGCAGCCCACTTGATTGGAACCCCATCCACCACCCTAAACATTCACTCCCTTCACCACCGGCACACTGTGGCTGCAGTGTGACCATCCACAGGATGCACTGCAGCAACTCGCCAAGGCTTCTTCGACAGCACCTCCCAAACCCGCAACCTCTACCACCTAGAAGGACAAGAGCAGCAGGTACATGGGTACATGGACTGCAGCAGTTCAAGAAGGCGGCTCACCACCACATTCTCAAGGGCAATTTTAGGGATGGGCAATAAATGCCAGCCTCGCCAGTGACGTCCACATCCCGTGAATGAATAAAAAATATTCCAGGTTATTAATATACATCAAAAAGAGCAGTGGTCCCAACACCAACCCCTAGGGGACACCACTGCACACTTCACTCTAGTCTGAAAAACAAAAGTTCACCACTACTCTCTGCTTTCTGTCCCTTGGCCAATTTTGTATCCACGCTGTCACTGCCTCTTTAATCTCATGGGCTTCAACTTTGCTAACAAGTGTTTTATGTGGTACTTCATCAAATGCCTTTTGAAAGTCCATATACACAACATCAACCGCACTACCCGCATCAACCCTCTCCGTTACTTCATCAAAGAACTCAATCAAGTTGGTCATACACGATTTGCCTTCAACAAATCCATGCTGGCTTTCATTTATTAACCCATATTTTTCCAAGTGACAATTAATTTTATCCCAGATTATTGCCTCCAAACGTTTCCCCATCACTGACGTTAGGCTGACTGGCCTGTAGTTTCCAGGTTTATCCCCCTCCCTTTTTTTGAACAGGGGTGTAACATTTGCAATCCTCCAGTCCTCTGGCACCACTCCCATATCTAAGGAGGATTGGAAGGTTGTGACCAGAGCCTCTGCAATTTCCATCCTTATTTCCCTCAACAATCTATAATGCATCCCATCCGGACCGGGTGAATTTTCTACTTTGAGCGCTGCCAACCTTTTAACGACCTCCTCTTTATCTATTCTAATCTTATCCAATTTCTGCACCACCTCCTCCTTTACTGTGACATTGTCCTCTTCTTTAGTGAAGACTGATGCAAAGTACTCATTTAGTACCTCAGCCATGCCCTCTGCCTCCCACAAAGTCAACTTGGGGAACATATACCCAGCCCCATCACATTGATGCTCACTGTAAGGTAACATATACCCAGCCCCATCACATTGATGCTCATTGTAGGGTAACATATACCCAGCCCCATCACATCGATGCTCACTGTAAGGTAACATATACCCAGCCCCATCACATTGATGCTCACTGTAAGGTAACATATACCCAGCCCCATCACATTGATGCTCACTGTAAGGTAACATATACCCAGCCCCATCACATTGATGCTCACTGTAAGGTAACATATACCCAGCCCCATCACATTGATGCTCACTGTAAGGTAACATATACCCAGCTCCATCACATCGATGCTCACTGTAGGGTAAAATATACCCAGCTCCATCACATCGATGCTCACTGTAGGGTAAAATATACCCAGCTCCATCACATCGATGCTCACTGTAGGGTAAAATATACCCAGCCCCATCACATCGATGCTCACTGTAAGGTAACATATACCCAGCTCCATCACATCGATGCTCACTGTAGGGTAAAATATACCCAGCTCCATCACATCGATGCTCACTGTAGGGTAAAATATACCCAGCTCCATCACATCGATGCTCACTGTAGGGTAAAATATACCCAGCTCCATCACATCGATGCTCACTGTAAGGTAACATATACCCAGCTCCATCACATCGATGCTCACTGTAGGGTAACATATACCCAGCTCCATCACATCAATGCTCACTGTAAGGTAACATATACCCAGCCCCATCACATTGATGCTCACTGTAAGGTAACATAGACCCAGCTCCATCACATCGATGCTCACTGTAAGGTAACATAGACCCAGCTCCATCACATCAATGCTCACTGTAAGGTAACATATACCCAGCCCCATCACATTGATGCTCACTGTAAGGTAACATAGACCCAGCTCCATCACATCGATGCTCACTGTAAGGTAACATAGACCCAGCTCCATCACATCGATGCTCACTGTAAGGTAACATAGACCCAGCCCCATCACATCGATGCTCACTGTAAGGTAACATATACCCAGCTCCATCACATCGATGCTCACTGTAAGGTAACATATACCCAGCCCCATCACATTGATGCTCACTGTAAGATAACATATACCCAGCTCCATCACATCGATGCTCACTGTAAGGTAACATAGACCCAGCCCCATCACATCAATGCGCACTGTAAGGTAACATATACCCAGCCCCATCACATTGATGCTCACTGTAGGGTAACATATACCCAGCTCCATCACATCGATGCTCACTGTAGGGTAACATATACCCAGCCCCATCACATTGATGCTCACTGTAAGGTAACATATACCCAGCTCCATCACATTGATGCTCACTGTAAGGTAACATATACCCAGCTCCATCACATTGATGCTCACTGTAAGGTAACATATACCCAGCCCCATCACATTGATGCTCACTGTAGGGTAACATATACCCAGCTCCATCACATCGATGCTCACTGTAAGGTAACATATACCCAGCTCCATCACATTGATGCTCACTGTAAGGTAACATATACCCAGCTCCATCACATTGATGCTCACTGTAAGGTAACATATACCCAGCCCCATCACATTGATGCTCACTGTAGGGTAACATATACCCAGCTCCATCACATCGATGCTCACTGTAAGGTAACATATACCCAGCTCCATCACATTGGTGCTCACTGTAAGGTAACATATACCCAGCTCCATCACATCAATGCTCACTGTAAGGTAACATATACCCAGCCCCATCACATTGATGCTCACTGTAGGGTAACATATACCCAGCTCCATCACATCGATGCTCACTGTAAGGTAACATATACCCAGCCCCATCACATTGATGCTCACTGTAAGGTAACATATACCCAGCCCCATCACATCGATGCTCACTGTAAGGTAACATATACCCAGCTCCATCACATTGATGCTCACTGTAGGGTAACATATACCCAGCCCCATCACATTGATGCTCACTGTAAGGTAACATATACCCAGCCCCATCACATTGATGCTCACTGTAGGGTAACATATACCCAGCCCCATCACATCAATGCTCACTGTAAGGTAACATATACCCAGCCCCATCACATTGATGCTCACTGTAAGGTAACATATACCCAGCCCCATCACATCAATGCTCACTGTAAGGTAACATATACCCAGCCCCATCACATTGATGCTCACTGTAGGGTAACATATACCCAGCCCCATCACATTGATGCTCACTGTAAGGTAACATATACCCAGCCCCATCACATTGATGCTCACTGTAGGGTAACATATACCCAGCTCCATCACATCGATGCTCACTGTAGGGTAACATATACCCAGCCCCATCACATCAATGCTCACTGTAAGGTAACATATACCCAGCCCCATCACATTGATGCTCACTGTAGGGTAACATATACCCAGCCCCATCACATCAATGCTCACTGTAAGGTAACATATACCCAGCCCCATCACATTGATGCTCACTGTAGGGTAACATATACCCAGCCCCATCACATCAATGCTCACTGTAAGGTAACATATACCCAGCCCCATCACATTGATGCTCACTGTAGGGTAACATATACCCAGCCCCATCACATCAATGCTCACTGTAAGGTAACATATACCCAGCCCCATCACATTGATGCTCACTGTAGGGTAACATATACCCAGCCCCATCACATCAATGCTCACTGTAAGGTAACATATACCCAGCCCCATCACATTGATGCTCACTGTAGGGTAACATATACCCAGCCCCATCACATCAATGCTCACTGTAAGGTAACATATACCCAGCCCCATCACATCAATGCTCACTGTAAGGTAACATATACCCAGCCCCATCACATTGGTGCTCACTGTAAGGTAACATCTACCCAGCCCCATCACATTGATGCTCACTGTAAGGTAACATATACCCAGCCCCATCACATCGATGCTCACTGTAAGGTAACATATACCCAGCTCCATCACATTGGTGCTCACTGTAAGGTAACATATACCCAGCTCAATCACATGGATGCTCACTGTAAGGTAACATATACCCAGCCCCATCACATCAATGCTCACTGTAAGGTAACATATACCCAGCTCCATCACATCGATGCTCACTGTAAGGTAACATATACCCAGCTCCATCACATCGATGCTCACTGTAAGGTAACATATACCCAGCCCCATCACATCAATGCTCACTGTAAGGTAACATATACCCAGCCCCATCACATTGATGCTCACTGTAAGGTAACATATACCCAGCTCCATCACATTGATGCTCACTGTAAGGTAACATATACCCAGCTCCATCACATTGATGCTCACTGTAAGGTAACATATACCCAGCCCCATCACATCAATGCTCACTGTAAGGTAACATATACCCAGCTCCATCACATTGATGCTCACTGTAAGGTAACATATACCCAGCCCCATCACATCAATGCTCACTGTAAGGTAACATATACCCAGCCCCATCACATTGATGCTCACTGTAAGGTAACATATACCCAGCCCCATCACATTGATGCTCACTGTAAGATAACATATACCCAGCCCCATCACATTGATGCTCACTGTAAGGTAACATATACCCAGCCCCATCACATTGTTCTTACAAAGGGCAGCACAGAAGATACTGACAAAGTAATAGTGGAAAAAATGCATTTATAATAAAACAGATTTTGTCCCAATTAATCGGGATGAATTTACATCAACCTCGCCCAGACTTTTTTCTATGATTCTGTTAGCAAAATATAAAACCTGCAGCACACAAAGAATGTCTGTAATCACCACATTCACCCAAGAGCAAGACATTTTTGTTCTATTTTGTTCTTGATAAGCACTTAAAAACAGGCTGCAGTTCTTGTGGGGGAGCCGGGAGGAAGGCAAGGCTGACACAGCATTGTACCGCAGTGGATGCCTTGTGACTCAATCTCAACTCCTCAGTTTGGCCAGCTTCCTCATCTTTCATCGCCAATCTCCTCGTTCAGCAATAGGGGACAGAGGGAATTAAAAAAGTCCACTCCCTCATGGAAAGCTCATGGAGCAGGTTTTCTGTATTTGCCTTCATTGAAGACGAATCCAAACTGTGTTCTTTACACTTTAAAGTTTTACTCAACGGTGTTGAAATAATCCCACATTCACAAAAACATTGACAAAGCTGCAATATGATCCTTTCTCGTTCTGGCATAATTATGGAGAACTGTACAAAATAAAACTCTTCCACAGACCTTTTCCATTTGATGGGAGAGAACAAACTCCTGGGAAAAACATGAATACCTGTCTTCGGTTTTATATATAGTTTTAAATAGGAAGGGTAACCCATGTTTAAAATGGAGGCCGCGCCTTCGCCAAGTTCAAAATGGGCGGACAGAGACTCTCGGAGACCCCCAAGAAAAGGCAGGGTTGTCTGTTCGGATAAAGGCTCGCTTGTGGGACCTTGCTGTGCGCAAATTGGCTGCCGCATTTCCTACATTACAACAGTGATTACACTTCAAACATGCCTGATTGGCTGTAAAGCGCTTGGGGACATCCTGAGGTCGTGAAATGCGTTACATAATTGCATGACTTTCTTTTTTTTCATTGTGAGTTGGCAGGCACCAGCCAGTGTAAAATGTTAATGTGAGCAGTACTTGGCAGATGGTGGGCCACACTTGGAAGAGGCCAACGCACTCTCTCCTCAATTCACATTATTACTCAACTCTCTTTGAAAGGTGGTGAAATGTCCTCCAATCTATGACTTGTTCTATCCTGTCAAAACTGGATTGGGAATTTTATTTATCCTAAAAATTGTATAAATGCCAATTTGCAGACAGCAAGCTCCCACAATCAGCAATGGAATAAATGACCAGATAATCTGATTTCTTAGTGATGTTGGTTGAGGGATAAATGATGGCTAGGACAGCTAGGACAACTCCCCTGCTCTTCTTCAAAATAGTGCTGTGGGATCTTTTACGTCCACCTGAGAGGGCAGGCGGAGCTTCAGTTTAACGTCTCATCCAAAAGACGACACCTCCGACAGTGCAGCACTCCCTCAGTACTGCGCTGGAGTGTCAGCCTGGATTATGTGCTCAAGTCTCTACAGTGGGGTTTGAAGCCACAGCCTTGGGTCGTTAAACAGAGAGACGCGCCCTTAGTGATCGATAAATAAAACTGGAGAGAAAGGAGTTCATCAGACTGGGACCATTAGAAGTAAACACTGTTCATTCATCCATTAATAGCACAGTCTGATCCCAATACACGTGGGTATTTCTCATTCAACTGCTGTGTAAAGGGATCTAAACACAATGTCACATCACTACGTTAGGTGGCACAGTAGTGTAAATGGGAGCAGAAGGTTACAAAGGGACATTGATGGATTAAGTGAGTGGGCAAAACTACGGCAGATGGAGTTCAGTGTGGGGAAGTGTGAGGTCATCCACTTTGGACCCAAGAAAGATAGATCACAGTATGTTCTAAATGGTGAGAAGCTAGGAACTGTGGAGGAAGAGAAAGATTTAGGGGTCCATGTACGGAAATCACTAAAAGCTATCAACCATCACCATCAACAAAAGAAAATATATCTTTTAATTAGCCAATCCCCATTACCCTCTGGTGGAGACAGCTGAAGAATAATTGGGTTGGCCCTGACTCAATCTGGATGATACCTCTGCCCTTAAACACATTCTTAAACACACCCAAACTCCTTCTACTGTAAGGAAGTCAGTTTTATACAAGTTCCTTAGCCCATCGATGCGATGCCAGGATGTCCCGCTCCCCTCCCAAAAGAGGAAGAAAGTGAAAACGTCAGTGACAGACTGTAACTCTTGGCTCCGTCCTTCCACTGGGTCCACACGGGATTACGTCAGCCCTTCCACCAGCCAACTGCGATCAAATGGAAAACCTCAGTACAGCGTAGAAATCTAGTTGTTGTGAAATGGTTTGGTTTTTTGGGGGGAGGCGTGGCTTCACTTCCTCTGAAAATGTTTGTAATTATTGTCTGATTTCACCTGCCCCGTATCTCTCTCTCTCACGAGGCTGACCTACACCAGATGTATGACGGCTTTTCAAAATATCCCAAGACAACAAAACGCTCGGTGGAAGTGCAAATCAAGAGTGAAATACAGAACGGACCACATCTCTCCAGGCCTGTGGCTCGTCTCGGGGCTTGTTCCTGCAGAACCTCGAGATGGATGTAGGAATCATTTAAAATAATCAAATCCTGGCCAAATCAGAGACAAACAGAACACAGATGTGCAAAGGGTCACAAGTATTGCTGCCCCAGATAATTTTATGTGGATGTTACATCACTCAGCGGGGCCTTTCATGCTATCGACCCAGCAGCCTAAGATTATAGCTCCCGTGAATTTACTTGTAATTGGCACCAGTTTCTCCCCCACCCAACCCCCTTTATTACAACAGTGACTACACCTCAAATGTGCTTCATTAGCTGTAAAAGCACTTTGGGACATCCTGAGGTTGTGAAAGGCGCTATACAAATGCAAGTCTTTCTTACGAACAAAGGAGAAACGCACGCTGTTTGATCTCACCGGCTGGCGACGTCATTATGTACAAAACGTATACGGGGTCGAAGGTCGTATCAGGCGCAGTCATGGTGATGTGATCGAGGGGAGAGAGGGGGCAGAGTGCTGTTGGTGCAGTGCTGTTAGTCGGCACCGTTAGACCCCTGGTGGGCATTAAGATTCAGGGGGAAGCGGGGCTTCCAGGCTGCCGGTCTAGCAAAATTCTGGGCAGCTTCATCTGGCTGCCGACCGAAGGGAAATCCGGGCTAAGGGAGCCAGCGGTTAAAGGTCAGTATAAAAACGGCCAAAAAAAAAAAGTCATACAAAAAAAAAGTATTGGAAACTGCCCAGTTGCCAAATAATTAAGGACGCAAAACCACAACAGTAGATAAACCTACTGTTTTAATGAAAATAAGAGAAAGAAAGACTTAGATTTACATAGTGCCTTTCACGGCCTCAGGACATCCCAAAGCACTTTACAACCAATGAAGTACTTTTTGAAGTGTAGTCACTGTTGCAATGTAGGAAACGTAGCAGCCAATTTGCGCACAGAAAGGTCCCACAAACAGCAATGAGATAATGAACAGACAATCTGTTTTACTGACGTTGGTTGAGGGATAAATATTGGCCAGGAAACCAGGGAGAACTTCCCGCTCTTCTTCGAATAGTACCATGGGATCTTTAACATCTACCAGGCAGACGGCAGACGGAGCCTTGGATAAACATCTCATCCGAAAGACGGCACCTCCAGTGCAACACTCCCTCAGTACTGCAGTGGAGTGTCAGCCTGGATTATGTGCTGAATTCCCTGGAGTGGGATCTGAACCCACGACCTTCTGACTCAGAGGCAAGGGTGACACCCACTGAGCCAAGACTGATACCTTAATAAAGCTCTGGTGATGTTTAATAATCCCAGAAGCATAGAAGGATGGCTCAGCAAATTGACTCGAGAAAATTTCTCCACAGCGCTCCCTCCCCGTTGATGGCTCAGTAAGTAATCACGCCAAGTAGAGTGGTGCCGAGCCACACAGGCCAGGAAGATCCCAGGGTCGAACCCGAGCAAGAGCTGACTTATGCTCCTTTCGTTCTACAGAACCATGTCCAATGGACAATGGGACAACCGCACATCAACAAGATTCACACAACCGCACGTACACATTTGACATTTGTCCTTCAGTGACGTTGGAGGGGGAAGGTCCACACAGGCTAAAAATGGCCACAAACAAGATGGAGACAATTCTGCAGTTTGGAGGAGGCATTAGCCAATTGGGCTGGCAGTGAGAACCCACAATTGGCCTCTATCCCTGGGCTAGGGAATGAAAAATATTAGCCAGGGTATGGTAGTGTAGTGGTTATGTAACTGGACTAGTAAGGCAGAAAACACAAGTTTGAATTCAGTTTTTTTTTTAAAATCTGAAAATAAAAAGCTGGTTTCAGTAAAAGTGACCATAAAGCGGTCGGATTGTCGTAAAAACCCAACTGGTTCACGAATATCCTTTAGGGAAGGAAATCTGCCGTTCTTACCCGGTCTGGCTTCTACGTGACTCCAGTCCCACAACAACGTGGTTGACACTTAACTGCCCTCTGAAATGGCCTAGCAAGCCACTCAGTTGTATCAAACTGAAGGCGGCTCACCACCACCTTCTCAGGTCAACTAGGGATGGGCAATAAATGTCGGCCTTGCCAGCGACACCCACATGCCGAGAATGAATTTTTTTCTTAAAAAGATAGGTACCCGGGCGTGACGATCATCGAATGACTCCTGCTGGACCCTCATATATTTGGATGTCAAAGGAGGGCAGGATCAGGCTTGGCTGTGATGGGCTAATAGGCTACCAATGATGCCCAGGCTCACACATGACAAACGACCACCTGGGCCAGGGACTGGAGTGGGCAGCTGCCTGTGGAACGGGAGAAAATTAGACGGGAAAATGAAAAAAAAAGGAACAAAGCAGTGTCCCAGAATCAAACGAGAGGAAGTAGTTTATCATCTCGAGTGAAAATCCAACAAAGCCTTCTAGCCAAAAGATTGGCAGGTCGGCCACACACACAATGCCAGAACATCAATCCCCCGGGGTTAGAAATGAAATTTACACCACTTGATAACCTTGATGAAATAAAATTCCTTACTTTCACTGAGAAAATAAAAGGCAGTCAAATGGTGCAAAGCACTGAGCTAGTTTGGTAAAGGCATGTTATGCTTGGAGCCGGTCAGGATTGTGTGGACTTCTTCATCTGACCCCTTGGTTACAAGATGCGGGGGAGGGGTAGAACTTGGATGTTTGTAGGTGAAGTAAACCTCTGGATACAAAACAGAGAGACAGACAGAGAGACAGAAATGACCTAATTAATTAAAAGCTGCTGTAAGACAAGGAATATTTTAAAGTTGGATCAGATGAAGGAATATTGCTGATTTAATACTGAGGTTCTTTTTCCTTCCTCCTCCATTCAGGACTTTTCCCCACAGAGATCTCCAGTTGCCAGGTTTTCCAGCTGTTTGCACTTACTGCCAGAACACTTCATTTCCACTGACTGAAACATCCCGGAGGTTAAGGGAGACCTGAACCTACACCCAGACTTTGCTGAGGATCCAAGGCAGTCGTCCTCTGCGACACTGTGGCCACTGTTAACTGGCGAACGTCAGGTCACTCCTCTCTCTTCCCCCCAACATGTCGGCTTTGTGTCTTTTAATGACTGTTATCTACGCACGTCACAATTTGTTACAGAGAGTTCCTCCCCGCAAAGTCCTTCCACAGCCATCATCTGCCTCGTGAAAACGACTCACCTCCCCCAAAGTGTGTACGTCCAAGTCGGACTTGGAAATCAAGCAATAAAAAAAAAAGAGGCCAGTGGCCGTTATCAAGTAATATGTAAAGTCTGCACGCACTTCCAGCTTAATAATCACTGGAAAGAATACAGCATGCAGCAAAGGTCACAAGCCCCATCTGCATCCCACAATTTGTTCTGAAACACATGGCACAAATAAAAACGGCCACAGAATATCTTTCTTCTAGGCCAGCAGTTGTTCGTGTCCTATTTTGTTGGATGGAGGGGGGTTTGGGGGAGGGGTGGGTTTGCAACAGAAAACGCAACCCAACTTTGCAATCAATCCAGTATGAAGCTCTTCCCAATGTCTGAAATGAATTGCAGCATTTTAAACGCGTAGTTCTACACAAGAGCAGGCTCGTCTATATTCCATTCACAGAAAAATCACTAACAAAATTTATGTTACTGACACGCGATACTGCTTCAAAAATCATTTTTTAAAATGTTGTATTTTTGGTTTTTTTTGGGGGAGTTCTTCCCAGTGTTCTGGCCAATCTTTATCCCTCAACCAACATCACTAAAGCAGATTATCTGATCATTATCACATTGCTGTTTGTGGGAGTTTGATGTGAGCAAATTGGCTGCCGCGTTTCCTACATTACAACAGTGACTACACTTCAAAAATATTTAATTGGCTGTAAAGCACTTTGAGAGGTCATGAGGTTGAGAAAGGCACAATGTAAATACAAGGATAGAAAGGCACTGGAGAAGGTGCAGAAAAGATTTACTAGGATGATACCAGAACTGACAGGTTATACCTATCAGGAAAGACTGAACAGGCTGGGGCTCTTTACTCTAGAAAAAGAGAAGGCTGAGGGGTGACCTGATAGAGATGTTTAAGATTATGAAAGGGTTTGACAGGGTAGGCGTAGAGATGTTTCTACTTGTGGGGGAGACCAAAACTAGGGGCCGTAAATATAAGATAATCACTAATAAATCCAATACAGAATTCAGGAGAAACTTCTTTACCCAGAGAATGGTAAGAATGTGGAACTCGCTACCACAAGGAATGGTTGACATGAATGATATAATGTGGAGATGCCGGTGATGGACTGGGGTGGACAAATGTAAGGAATCTTACAACACCAGGTTATAGTCCAACAGTTTTATTTGAAAATCACAAGCTTTCGGAGGCTTTCTCCTTCGTTAGGTGAGTGCGTGATTCCTTGAAGGTTACCGCATATATAGTCAGAGAACAATGTTTATCTACATCATTAAATAAATTTAAAACAGAAATAGACAGTTTCCTAGAAGTAAAGGGAATTAGGGGTTACGGGGAGTGGGCAGGAAATTGGACATGATTTTAGATTTGAGGTTAGGACCAGATCAGCCATGATCTTATTGAATGGGGCCGATTGGCCTACTCCTGCTCCTATTTCTTATGTTCTTATGTTAATGCCTGGTGATTACAGATAATCTTTCCAACTGCCCGTTGTCAAGGCAATCAGACAGAGAGACAGTACATACAGGATTACTGAATATACAAACGGTCCGAACCCAAAGACAGAGAGAGAGAGAGAGAGAGAGAGAGAGAGAGAGAGAAAAACATCCGAAAGGAAGAGAAAGAGAGAGAATGACCAGTTGTACTAAAAACCGATAACTCTTTTCTCGCTGGTGGGGTTACGTGTAGCATGACATGAACCCAAGATCCCGGTTGAGGCCGTCCTCTTGGCTTTCAATTTCTGCTCAACGATTTTGCGTTGTCGTGTGTCTTGAAGGCCGCCTTGGAGAACGCTTACTCGAAGATCGGTGGCTGAATAAGGACTGCTGAAGTGTTCCCCGACTGGGAGGGAACCCTCCTGTCTGGCGATTGTTGCGCGGTGTCCGTTCATCCGTTGTCGCAGTGTCTGCATGGTCTCGCCAATGGACCATGCTCCGGGGCATCCTTTCCTGCAACGTATGAGGTAGACAACGTTGGCCGAGTCACAGGAGTATGAACCATGTACCTGGTGGGTGGAGTCCTCTCGTGTGATGGTGGTATTTGTGTCGATGATCTGGCATGTCTTGCAGACCTCAAACAGACCATTGTTCGCAGCAAATTACCCAGCTTTCAGGAGAACAGCGTCCACGACACCACACAACCCTGCCACGGCAACCTCTGCAAGACATGCCAGATCATCGACACAGATACCACCATCACACGAGAGGACACCACCCACCAGGTACATGGTTCATACTCCTGTGACTCGGCCAACGTTGTCTACCTCATACGTTGCAGGAAAGGATGCCCCGGAGCATGGTACATCGGCGAGACCATGCAGACACTGCGACAACGGATGAACGGACACCGCGCAACAATCGCCAGACAGGTGGGTTCCATCCCAGTCGGGGAACACTTCAGCAGTCAAGGACATTCAGCCACCGATCTTCGGGTAAGCGTTCTCCAAGGCGGCCTTCGAGACACACAACAACGCAAAATCGTCGAGCAGAAATTGATAGCCAAGTTCCGCACCCATGAGGACGGCCTCAACCGGGATCTTGGGTTCATGTCACACTACACGTAACCCCACCAGCGAGAAAAGAGTTATCGTTTTTTAATACAACTGGTCATTCTCTCTCTTTCTCTTCCTTTCGGATGTTTCTCTCTCTCTCTCTCTTTCTCTCTCTGTCTTTGGGTTCGGACCGTTTGTATATTCAGTAATCCTGTATATACTATCTCTCTGTCTGATTGCCTTGACAACGGGCAGTTGGAAAGATTATCTGTAATCACCAGGCATTGTTCTGACTATATATGCAGTAACCTTCAAGGCATCACACACTCACCTGACGAAGGAGAAAGCCTCCGAAAGCTTGTGATTTTCAAATAAAACTGTTGGACTATAACCTGGTGTTGTAAGATTCCTTACATGAATGACAGACATATTTAAGGGTAAGCTAGATAAGCACACGAGGGAGAAAGGAATAGAAGGTTATGCTGATAGAGTTAGGTGAAGCAGGGTGGGAGAGGGCTCATGTGGAGTATAAACGCTGGCATAGACCATTCAGTTGGGCTGAATGGCCTGTTTCTGTGCTATAGACCCTATGTAATTGGCTGTAAACTGCTTTGGGATGTCATGAGGTCGCAAAGGGCATTATATAAATGCAATCTTTTTTAATGCAGGATTCTTTTATGCTGTGTTGCTTTAAGTACAAAGCTCAGACAAAAATCTTGCAGCTTTGTCATTCAAAAACATCGCAATTTAAGACAGAGATCCAACGCTGGAATGCCACAGCTTAAAATAATTTCTATTGTGTGTCACAAACAGGGAGGGCGGGGGAAGACAGATCTGCGCCCACGACTGCCCACAAGAAAAGTTCCCAATCTCAATCAAGCCCTCAGGAGGAAGGGACAATCGGGCGGGAGGCACTCAGCTCCAGGGAGAGAACAAAGAGTGGAATGGTCTTGAGCTGCTGGCACATACCTCTCAGTGTCTCGCCACAAGAAAGGTCAAGCAGTCCATCCGCCAGCCCGTCTCTCTGGAAATGGTGTGAGGTCGTAGGCTAATGTAGGGCGAGGAAACCTCAAAACAAAAACACCGCTGAATGTGTGGCTTCTTACAAATTTGCACAAGAGACCATTAAAAAGTAACAAGAAGCAAAAAAAAAACAATCTTAGATCTCTTTACCCAAACGTCTCTCCCACAATTAACCACCAGCAAGTGAACATCTGGAGGGAAACACCTGTCACACTCTATCACCACACCAACAACAACTTGCATTTATATAGCGCCTTTAACATAGTAAAAATTCCCAAGGCACTTCACAGGAGCGTTATCAGACAAAAATTGACACCGGGTAAAGCAGACAATATGAATCATCCAGGGCTACAAACGATGACTGATAGACCTACTGTGAATATAGTTGGTGTAGAAGGGGCTTCAGACTGAGGAACACCCTTTGCCCTACTGCATTAGGTAGGCCTGCACAAAAAGGCTCCAGCTTCCAGAGGAAAAGTTCTCGCCAATTAGTCTGCTGGCTTTAAAATAAATGACAGTGGGCTGCAATACTCCACTTAGAAGAGCAAATTCATCCTGGAATGAATCTGCTGCAAGCTTCTCATATTAATCTCTCCAGAAGGACTGACTCCCACTCCTCCAGTCACAGTATTCTTACCAATATAATCAGGCGCACTAGGTACTCTGGCCTGTATAAGCGCACTGTAGAAACTTACCTTACTTATAATGCACCACTGTGTTGAAAATTGTGCAGCAGTTTGTCTTCTGTAGCTAAACTCACTGAACCGTTAAATTAAAACACATTTCTAGCTCCGAGACAGGTGCGACAGGTGTATATGCACTGTGGAGCCTGTTTATAAAGGGGTACAGTCTTCACGGGGAGAATAAAAGTTTTTGATAATAAGTACGGGAACTGGCGAAGGAACATTATTTTGTCACGGTAATTTTGTGCACAAGGAACGGGTTCAGGCAATTTTACATCACTGTGTTGTACGCAAGTCAAGAAACAAACAGTTCCCAATACTTTGTCAGGGGTCTCACAAAGAGAGTGCTGTTAGAGCACACAATGCTTTACAACAGGGAGTAGTTGCGGGAGAGATCTCTTTTTAGGAAGAGTAGATAAGCATTTGAAGCAGAGGAAGATGGAGGGTGAGGGGGAAGAGAGTGGGGTCGTGGGATTAGTTTTCAACTGCTCTGGCAAAGAGCAAGCACAGACATGAGGGGCCAAGCAGCCTCCTTCTGTACTTCAATGGAGTAATGACTTTGATAGACCACAAAAAGTGTGTCAAATACCCGTGTTTAAGTGGGATCTTTAAACAAAATGCTTTATCAGTACATCGAGCTGGTTGTAATTTTGGGTCAAGAGGCTTTACACTGTAGACCTGTACCTGGAGACTCTCAGGGAATGCTGGATATCAGTTGGACAATCACCACAAGTAACGGACAGATTGGCGTGCTCATTGCAATTCCAAAATTATCACCCGAGCCAGTCGCAATTAATCAGCAGCAGCCTGCGTTCAGTGACACTCCCACCCCAGTGACACTGGGCCATCAGTACCTGCCCTCCTGAGGCCCTGAATACATTCGAGTGCAGGTTATACAATAGTTCTTGTCCTCCCGACTTCTTCATCAATGCAAACTCCAGCTCCAACAGGAAGCTGTCCATTCATTGAAAGTGAAAGGAGGGAATGGGAGGGGAGGGGGGTGAGGAGGAGGGGGTTTTATTCTGACACTTCCATTAGCACTTTGTGAAAAAGTCACAAAGGTTAAATCACCTCAGTCACCCTCTAGTAGGTCACCAAATTTTGTTTTTAAACATGTACTTTCGTGAAAATTCAAAGCAGTGATTTGTGAAAGGGGAACATCCAATGAGAAAAGAAATGTTTCTCTCCTGCCAGAGGCTAACAATTTTATTTGAAAATCACAAGCTGTCGAACTTTTCGCATTTGCCACCGGCGCAGCCACTGTGCGCCGGTGGCAAATGCGAAAGGTTCGAGGATTTCTTGACATTCACCTGAGGAAGGAGGAAGCCTCCGAAAGCTTGTGATTTTCAAATAAAATTGTTGGACTATAACTTGGTGTTGTAAAATTGTTTACAATTGTCAACCCCAGTCCATCACCGGCATCTCCACATCATGGCCAGAGGCTAGATATTCTTCCATGTGCAAAGTTCAAGAATGTTTTTTTAACTCAACAGTGAGTATAAGGATTTTTCTTCAACTTGGCAGACAGAACAAAATCTCCTCTCAGGAGGTAAACAGTAATGTTCTTCTGCAAAGGAAATCTGCTAAACAGTGTCCCCACTTCACGGGCTCCAAAAGGGGAAAACGGTACAAACCCTGTAGGTGTAAAGCTCGCGTTTATAGAGCGCCTTTAACATAGAAAATGTCCCACAGCGTTTGACAAAGAGCAAGGGATGGACACCGAGCTGTGGGAGGAGAGATTAGGAGCAATGACTGAAAGCCTTGGTATGGGTTTCATTTTTTTTTAAAATTCGTTCATGGGATGTGGGCGTCGCTGGCGAGGCCAGCATTTATTTCCCATCCCTAATTGCCCTTGAGAAGGTGGTGGTGAGCCGCTTTCTTGAACCGCTACAGTCCGTGTGGTGAAGGTTCTCCCACAGTGCTGTTAGGAAGGGAGTTCCAGGATTTTGACCCAGCGATGATGAAGGAACGGCGGTATATTTCCAAGTTGGGATGGTGTGTGACTTGGAGGGGAACTTGCAGGTGGTGTTGTTCCCATGTGCCTGCTGCTTGTCCTTCTAGGTGGTAGAAGTTGCGGGTTTGGGAGGTGCTGTCGAAGAAGCCTTGGCGAGTTGCTGCAGTGCATCCTGTGGATGGTACACACTGCAGCCACTGTGCGCCGGTGGTGAAGGGAGTGAATGTTTAGGGTGGTGGATGGGGTTCCAATCAAGTGGGCTGCTTTGTCCTGGATGGTGTCGAGCTTCTTGAGTGTTGTTGGAGCTGCACTCATCCAGGCAAGTGGAGAGTATTCCATCACATTCCTGACTTGTGCCTTGTAGATAATGGAAAGGCTTTGGAGAGTCAAGAGGTGAGTCACTCGCCGCAGAATACCCAGCCTCTGACCTGCTCTTTTGGCCACAGTATTTATATGGCTGGTCCAGTTAAGTTTCTGGTCAATGGTGACCCCCAGGATGTTGATGGTGGGGGATTCGGTGATGGTAATGCCATTGAATGTCAAGGGGAGGTGGTTAGACCCTCTCTTGTTGGAGATGGTCATTGCCTGGCACTTGTCTGGCGCGAATGTTACTTGTCACTTATGAGCCCAAGCCTGGATGTTGTCCAGGTCTTGCTGCATGCGGGCTCGGACTGCTTCATTATTTGAGGGGTTGCGAATGGAACTGAACACTGTGCAATCATCAGCGAACATCCCCATTTCTGACCTTATAATGGAGGGAAGGTCATTGATGAAGCAGCTGAAGATGGTTGGGCCTAGGACACTGCCCTGAGGGACTCCTGCAGCAATGTCCTGGGGCTGAGATGATTGGCCTTCAACAACTTCTACCATCTTCCTTTGTGCTAGGTATGACTCCAGCCACTGGAGAGTTTTCCCCCTCATTCCCATTGACTTCAATTTTACTAGGGCTCCTTGGTGCCACACTTGCTCAAATGCTGCCTTGATGTCAAGGGCAGTCACTCTCACCTCACCTCTGGAATTCAGCTCTTTTGTCCATGTTTGGACCAAGGCTGTAATGAGGTCTGGAGCCGAGTGGTCCTGGCGGAACCCAAACTGAGCATCGGTGAGCAGGTTATTGATGAGTAAGTGCTGCTTGATAGCACTGTCGACGACACCTTCCATCACTTTGCTGATGATTGAGAGTAGACCGATGGGGCGGTAATTGGCTGGATTGGATTTGTCCTGCTTTTTGTGGACAGGACATACCTGGGCAATTTTCTACACTGTCGGGTAGATGCCAGTGTTGTAGCTGTACTGGAACAGCTTGGCTAGAGGCGCGACTAGTTCTGGAGCACAAGTCTTCAGCACTACAGCTGGGATGTTGTCGGTGCCCATAACCTTTGCTGTATCCAGTGCCCTCAGCCGTTTCTTGATATCACATGCAGTGAATCGAATTGGCTGAAGACTGGCTTCTGTGATGGTGGGGATATCGGGAGGAGGCCGAGATGGTTCATCCACTCGGCACTTCTGGCTGAAGTTCTGGCACTTCTGGTTTCATTGGCAGAGAGGCTGATGGAGAGGTAGAGGTGGGAATCAGCAGCTTTGCTGATGGATGGGGCGGGGTCTTCAAACTCAGCTGCTGGTTGAGCAAGATGCCAAGTTTTACACGGTTTGGTTCAGCCTGAGTGAGTGGCTGGGGAAGGGGGTTGGAGTCAGCGCCAGGATAGCAAGGATTATGGCGGAGGCTGAAAACCATGGCTTCGGTCTTCCTGAGGTTCAGTCAAAGGAACTTCCAACTGATGCAGGACTTGATGTCAGACGGGCAAGTCTGACAGCACGGAGGTGGGCGTGGTGTCAGGATGGGGGCTGGAGAGGTCGAGCTGGTCATCATCAGTGTACATGTGGAAGCTGACCCAACACCTGGAGATAGTGTCACCAAGGGGCAGCATGTAGATGAGGAAGAGGACGGAGGCAAGGATAGATCATTGGGGGGCTGCAGAGGTGATGGTGTGGGGAGAAGATCCATTGCTAGAGCTGGTCTGGCTACGATTGGATAAATAAGAGTGGAATCATACAAGAACAGTCCGTATTTAGTACAACAGCAAAAAATACTCAGATGTAAGCCATTCCTGTTTACTTTTAGTCCATTACAAACAATTTAAAGGGGCACCCTCTTCATAAAAAGAGTTCAGCAAGACTTTTTATTAATATAAAGTTTGCTCAGCGTCATGTATCCCATTACTTGTGGGTCATATGACCTCACAATTCCTTCATAGAAAGAGAAAATTCTGGAAACGCACAGGTCTGTTAGCATCTGCAAAGAGAGCAGGGGGGGGTTAATGATTTGGATAGAGCCTCCATTAGAACCCCAGTCCAACAAAGGATCTGAAATGAGAACCAACCATTTATTTTTTTCAGACGCCGACAAATTTGAGGTTGACAAATATTAACACTTGTGACGTATTTGTATATTTGTTATATTTAATGTAAGTTGTTTGACCTTCTGTTTTTACTTCAGATTTCCAGCATTTGCCATTTTCTTCCTCTCCCCTTTTTTACAAATACACAATTCTTCAGCTTTGCTTTCTCCCCTAGCAAGAGAAATTTGTGACATACTTTCCCACGAAGTCAGTCCCCTTTAAGACGCGATCCTAAATACAGCAAAGTAGCTTTTTAAGGACCTAAAAAGTTAAGATTCAGGTCCTGCCCAGAGGTGAAAACACTGCGGAACGAACCCAATTATTATTTCTTCCAGAATCAGCTGCTTTTCACACCTCCGAGTTAAAGGGGCACAGCAGGATTTTTTTTTTTTAAATTTACCCTCGATATCACCAAAAATGCACCAAAAAACCTGATCAAACACCAACACAAACCTGCACGGCAGGAGGAGACGTACCTTAACCCAATGCAAGGTGCTTTTCAATTCTGCCCGACCACCCAAACTTTACTGAAATTCTAATGTTTCGTAGCAGCGGGTGCAGTGGGGCTGGCAACACAACAACATCAATGATGGGAATGTAAAACCCACTCCTCTGTCCTGGCAGACACTTCACCACCTTTGTAGGAAAAAGGCTGAGATCCTACTCTCCATGGACCACCCCAGGTAAAAGTGGGAACAGGTTACAAAACTGGCTTCCGATAGGACCCACCTGAAGTCCAGTGGGTGGCTCAGCTCCTACACTGCACGTGGTTACACGCTGTCCTTTTTCAGAGCCGGTGCTAGTTTGCTTGTCAAAGAACGAAGGGATTCATCTTAACGATGTATCTAGCCTCCCCCTCCCATCTCACTGTCTCAGTAATGGTGATTGAGAACATTTCACTTCACCCACAATGAAACAGTGTGTTAACAGTAGTAGGGAAAATGCTACAATCTATTATTAAAGACGTAGTATAGGGCACTTAGAAAATCAAAACAGGATCAGGCAGAGTCAACACGGTTTTGTGAAAGGGAAATTGTGTTTGACAAATTTATTAGAGTTTTTTGAGGATGTAACTCGCAGGGTAGATAAAGTTGAACCAGTGGATGTAGTATATTTGGATTTTCAAAAGGCATTCAATAAGGTGCCACACAAAAGGTTGCTACACAAGATTAGGGCTCATGGGATTGGGGGTAATATATTAGCATGAATTGAGGATTGGTTAACGGACAGAGAACAAAGTAAGGATAAACGGGTCATTTTCGGGTTGGCAGGTTGTAACTAGTGGGGTGTCACAAGGATCAGTGCTTGGGCCTCAGCTATTTACAATGTATATCAATGACTTAGATGAAGGGGCCGAGTGTAATGCATCCAAATTTACTGACGATAAAAGCTAGGTGGGAAAGTAAGCTGTGAGGAGGACACAAAGAGGCTGCAAAGGGATATGGACAGGTTACGTGATGAGCAAGAAGGTGCTGGATGGATTATAATGTGGGGAAATGTGAAATTATCCACTTTGGTAGGAAGAATAGAAAAGCAGATTTTTTTTTAAAAAGATGAAACACTAAGAAATAGGTGTCCTTGTACACGAATCACAGAAAGTTAACATGCAGGTACAGCAAGCAATTAGGGAGGCAAATGGTATGTTAGCCTTTATTGCAAGGGGGTTGAAGTATAAGAGTAAGGAAGTCTTGCTGCAATTATATAGGGCTCTGGTGAGACCACACCTGGAGCACTGTGTACAGTTTTGATCTCCTTACCTTAGGAAGGATATACTTGCCTTAGAGGGGGTGCAACAAAGGTTCACTAGATTGATTCCTGGGATGAGAGGGTTGTCCAATGAAGAGACATTGAGTTGAATGGACCTATATTCTCTGGAGTTTAGAAGAATGAGAGGTGATCTCATTGAAACAAATAAGTTTATAAGAGGGCTTGAGAGGGCAGATTCTAAGAGGGCTTGAGAGGGCAGATGCTGAGGGGCCGTTTCCCTCAGCTGGAGAGTCTCGAACTAGGGGGCACAGTCTCAAGATAAGAGGTCGGCCATTTAAGACTGAGATGAGGAGAAATTTCTTCACTCAGAGTGTTGTGAATCTTTGGAATTCTCTACCCCAGAGGGCTGTGGATACTCAGTCATTGAGCATATTCAAGACTGAGATCGATAGATTTTTGGACACAGAGGGAATCAAGGGATATGGGGATAGGGCAGGAAAGTGGAGTTGAGGTAGAAGATCAGCCATGATCTTACTGAATGGCGGAGCAGGCTCGAGGGACCATATGGCCTATTCCTGCTCCTGCTCCTATTTCTTATGTTCTAGTCTGCTATAAACATGTATTCACTCGTTATTTCTATCTCCATCCAATGCAAGCAAAAGCATTGGTTAGTTAGTTCTCGGAGTGGAACAAGAGGGCACTAACTGGATGAGTGTACCTGAAGCATTTTCACACTCTGCACCTTCCAGAGCACGAGGATCATAGATATTGCTCGATGAAAAGGGACCAAGGTCCATCTAGTTCGCCTTCTACCATCCTGGTAGTCCCACGATACGACTATAATGGATAATCATAGTAACCAATCCCTATCAATTAGTTTACACCAGAGCCAGACATGAGGTGAGGAAAACCCCCAGTGGTGGAGAGCTTTGGGAACCAGAGGTCTAAAGTCACTTGTTCCCCACTAAGCATGCTACAAATACCACATGTCATGTCTCAAATTACTCATATGCTGTATCGCAAAATATTATTTTCTGAAAGAAATCTATCTAATTTGCATTTGAATGAATCAACATTATATGCTTCCACCATCTCCCTAGGGAGCCTGTTCCATAGACTGACCACTCGCTCACCAAAATAATGTTTCCCCAGATTAGTTTTGAATAAACCCCCCTCCCCAAGACAGATATCAAAAAGATTCTGGTGCTTGTCCAGTTTGTTAACACCGTTCATTAAAAGGGCACTACCTACACAAAAATAAAGTGTAGGAAAAGAAGAAATTTTGCATTGAAAGGTCAGAATTAGTTTCAAAACATCTAATTGCACAGAACATCACGATGCACAGTCAGTCAGTCAGTCGATAGGTTCCCCCGCAAAACAGCCGAGGCAGCTCCACTTGAAACTGTGTTTAGTTTTTTTTCATTTCCCTCCAGTCTCTGACTAACGTGACTTATCGAAAGCTAAGTCAGAGCGGCCAATTTGGGGTATTATTTAAGGAAATGTCAAGTACTGGCTGATATTTGAACCAGACAGGCAATTCTACAAAACTATTATTTTGGAACTTGGAAACTGGAGTTCTAATATACTTAAGGCACTTTGATCCACACAAAAATAAACAAACAAACAGTTCAAACCAAAAGCATCCTCTCCACCCCCAAAAGGAAATTTCTGCGAGGCTCACTGTGCAGTGCAGTGTGCTGAATTCCACATCAGCTTCTTGCAATAAGGGGGCCTCCCACCGACATTACTCCATGTGATGTTCCATGGAAGACCGCCTGCTCCCATCCACTTACTGGTCTCCAGGGAACGTTTTGTTGACTGTTGCTAGGTTACCATGAAACACACAGAGATGTGTCACTATTTTCTGGGGCCTAACGCATATTATACATGGTTTAGAAATCGAGTTCCAATTGTCCGTGTAAATTACAAAAATAAAACATTTTTAGTAAATCTTACGGGTAATTTAGGTTAAAAATGTGACCAAAACCTTCATGGTCTTTTTATTGGTGATTTTCTTTTTGATTTTAGTTATTTTCTACTTCGTTATCTCACCAATGATATTCCACAAAGGATGAATCACATTCTGCCAAAAATAAATTCTTTTTTTCCTGGTCTCCAGTCCAGACAGAGCCTCCGGTCCCCCCGTCCCCCCCACCCTCAGAGCCTCCGGTCCCCCCCGTCCCCCCCACCCTCAGAGCCTCCGGTCCCCCCGTCCCCCCCACCCTCAGAGCCTCCGGTCCCCCCGTCCCCCCCCACCCTCAGAGCCTCCGGTCCCCCCGTCCCCCCCCACCCTCAGAGCCTCCGGTCCCCCCGTCCCCCCCACCCTGAGAGCCGCCGGTCCCCCCGTCCCCCCCACCCTCAGAGCCTCCGGTCCCCCCGTCCCCCCCACCCTCAGAGCCTCCGGTCCCCCCGTCCCCCCCACCCTCAGAGCCTCCGGTCCCCCCGTCCCCCCCACCCTCAGAGCCTCCGGTCCCCCCGTCCCCCCCACCCTCAGAGCTTCCGGTCCCCCTGTTCCCCCCCCCCCCCACCCTCAGAGCCTCCATCCCCCCCCACCCTCAGAGCCTCCGGACCCTCCCCCCCCACCGACAGAGCCTCCTTCCCCCCCCACCCCCCCACCCCACCTTACCTTCAGAGCCTCCGGACCCTCCCCCCCCCTGCCCCACCGACAGAGCCTCCGTCCCCCCCCCACCCTCAGAGCCTCCGGACCCTCCCACCCCCACCCCACCTTCAGAGCCTCCGGTCCCTCCCCCCCACCGCACCAACACAGTCTCCGCCCGTTTCTCCCCCCCCCCCCCCCCTCCGCCCCCACCCCACCGACAGAGCCTCCGCCCGTTTCTCCCCCCCCACCACCGACAGAGCCTCTGGCCCCCACCACCACCGACAGAGCCTCCGGTCTCTTCTCTCTCCCCCTCTCCCCCTCTCTCCTCCCCCCCTCCCCCTCTCTCCTCCCCCCCCCCCCCACCCCGCTAACCACTGACAGAGCCTCCGGTCACCACCCCACACCGGCAGAGCCTCCGGCCCCCACCCCCCCCCCCCCCAAACTCCAAATTGACACACCTTCCGGGCCACCCTCCTCCCTACCGAGGGACCCTCCAGTCCCCCTCCCCACAGCCCACAGCCCCCAGCCCCCACCCTAAAAGTCCGCCCCCCACTGAGAAAGCCTCCAAGCCCCTCCTCAAACAGACCCTGACACACCCCCCATAGACCCCCAGGCCCTCCCGAAAGGGACCACCCTCCACCCTCCACCGACAGACCCTCAGGCTCCCATCGCCCCCCCACTCTGACAGACAGTCAGGCCCCGACAGACACTTCCCCCAACCAGCCGACAGACCCTCAGGTCCTCCCCCCAACAGACCCTCAGGGCCGCCCCACCGGTCCCCCAGACAGTCCCCCCTCCCCTCCCCCATTCCGCAATCCAGTTCCCTGCCTTCCGCTCGTAGGGCAAGGGGCAGCTGCAAAAATGGAGGGAAAGATTTTTGTTCAAAAAAAATAAAAGTAGGGCTTCCATATCTTGGATTTTTCACAGTACGTTAAGTTATTCAATGGAAAACATGCAGATTACCACAATACATGCCTGATCTCTCTGGCTGGCAAAAAACACCAGTATCTCAGGACACCATTGCACATCGAGTTTATGACGATGCAAGTAACATGGAAAAAAAGCATGGCCAGACACAGCGGATTTCACTAGATTACAAAGCTTAACTTACAGTTCCTGCTTCAACAACATTTATATAGCACCTTTAACGTAGAAAAACACCCCGAGGAGCATATTCAGACAAATATTGACAATGTTTTAAAATAATAAACGTGTCAAAACTCTAGTACAGCTTGAAAGTAACACCAGAAAATGCTGGAATCATTCAGCAAGTCAGGCAGCATCTGTGGCGAGAGCAACGTTTCAGGTCTTTACTCTGTATCTCTCGCCACACACGCTGCCTGACCTGCTGAATGTTTCCAGCATTTTCTGTTTTATCTCAGATTTCCAGCATCTGCAGTATTTTGCTTTTGTTGGAAGGTTAGTTTGTAGTTTGAGCCAAGGTGTCTGTGATGAGAAGTTTTATTGCCCTCACCCCTCTCCGAGTCCTTCATTAACCTTGGAAATATATCGCCGTTCCTTCATCGTCGCTGGGTCAAAATCCTGGAACTCCCTTCCTAACAGCACTGTGGGAGAACCTTCACCACACGGACTGCAGCGGTTCAAGAAGGCGGCTCACCACCACCTTCTCAAGGGCAATTAGGGATGGGCAATAAATGCCGGCCTTGCCAGCGACGCCCACATCCCATGAACGAATAAAAAAAAACTTCTGCCTACATAGTGGCACAATGACAAGTAGTCTTGTGAGCTACAACAACAACTTGCATTTATTTGGCGTTTTTAACGTAGTAAAACGTTCTAAGGCGCTTCACAGCTGTGGTTATCAAACAAAATTTGACACTGAGCCACATTAGGAGTTATTAGGACAGGTGACCAAAAGCTTGGTCAAAGAGGTAGGTTTTAAGCAGCGTCTTAAAGGAGGAGTAGTAGAGAGGCAGAGAGGTTTAGGGAGTGAATTCCAGAGCTTAGGGTCTAGGCAGCTGAAGGCACGGCCACCAATGGTGGAGCGATTAAAATCGGGGATAAGCAAGAGGCCAGAATTGGAGGAGTGCAGAGATCTCGGAGGGTTGTAGGGCTGGGGGAGATTACAGATATGGGGAGGGGTGAGGCTATGGGGAGATTTGAAAACGAGCATGAGAATTTTAAAATCGAGGCATTCCTGGACCGGGAGCCAATGTAGGTCAGCGAGCACAGGGGTAACGAGAGAACGGGACTTGGTGCGAGTTAGGATACAGGCAGCAGAGCTTTTTATTTTAATTCATTCATGGGACGTGGGCGTCGCTGGCAAGGTCAGCATTTATTGCCCATCCCTAATTGCCCTTGAGACGGTGGTGGTGAGCCGCCTTCTTGAACCGCTGCAGTCCGTGTGGTGAAGTTTCTCCCACAGTGCTGTTAGGTAGGGAGTTCCAGGATTTTGACCCAGCAACGGTGCGTTTTGGATGAGCTCAAGTTTATAAAAGGGCGGAAGATGGGAGACCAGCCAGGAGAGCATTGGAATAGTTGAGTCCAGAGGTAACAAAGGCACGGATGAGGGTTTCAGCAGCAGATGAGCTGAGGCAGGGATGGAGACAGGCAGTCTTGGTGATGGAGCGGTTATGTGGTCAGAAGCTCACCTCAGGGTCAAATAGAACGCCAAGGTTGCAAAGACAAGGGCTTTGGTCTTCCCATTATTTAATTGGAGGAAATTTCTGCTCATCCAGTAGTGGATGTCGGGCAAGTAGTGTGAAAAATCAGAGACAGTGGAAGAATCGAGAGAGGTGGTGGTGAGGTAGAGCTGGGTGTCGTCAGCATATGTGTGGAACCTGACATTGTGCTCTGCTTGCCACATGTATCCAATTTCAGGAAACTTCTGCCTACAGATCGGTCAATTAAAATAAGACTTTTCAGCGACACCCGAGAAGCCTGTCTCAAGCCCTTCGTCCAATTTCAGGACAAAGCAGAGCCACGAGGCCAATGACAAGGGCCCTGTTCAGGCAGCCAACACAGCGAGTGGCCTTTTGAAGATCTAGTATAACAGTACACAAAATAGACGGTACATCTGGGATCAATAGGCATTACTTCCACCACTGTGAGTGTACCGTCACTTGTTCAACAATAAGCAGGAGGGAATTTCCGCTCCACATAACTGTCCATGACCTTGCATATTTTCCTCAAACGTAATTGGAGAAAAGGATAAAAAAAAAAGGTCACCCTATTTACATGGATACGAGTCATAAATGGAGTCATCCTGGTCTAGGATGTGTATTCAGGCTAGACTGGCTGCCCCCAACTGTGCCATAACCAATTTAAAGTAGCCACGATTCTGGCAAGCTTTAAATCCCCATAAAGAATGATTAACAAATAAAATCTCTTATGAAATGAAATGGAACAGATCTCTGATCTGTCACAGTAGGTAATTTCTCTTTTCATTTCCAGGTTCGAGCAGATGTTTATTAATTCTCTCTCTCGCTCGCTCTCACTTTCTCTCTCTGTCCCGCTCTCCGATTGAACCAAACCCCCACTTACCTTCCCATGCACCACCACCAAAATGGAGGGACAATTAAAATGGCAGCTTACAAAGAGACAGCTTATTTCTCTACACATATCCCATCACTAATTGAAGAGAAATAAAAAAGTGCATTTATAGAGTGTTTAATCACATCTCAGGATATCACCATGTATTTTCCAACCAACAGTTACTTCTTGAAGTGCAGGCTGTCGTTTCATACAATGTAAACATGGCAGCCAATCAGCATGGTCCCACAAATAGCCAATGACATGAATTATCAGATGATCTAATTTTGGTGATGTTCAATGAGGGATAAATATTGGCCAGAATATCGGGAGAACTCCCTGCTCTTCTTCAAATAGTCCACCTGAACAGACAGACAAGACCTTGGTTTAATGTCTCATTGAAAAGACAGCTCCTCCGACAGGGCGGCGCTCCCTCAGCACCGCCCCTCCGACAGGGCGGCGCTCCCTCAGCACCGCCCCTCCGACAGGGCGGCGCTCCCTCAGCACCGCCCCTCCGACAGGGCGGCGCTCCCTCAGCACCGCCCCTCCGACAGGGCGGCGCTCCCTCAGCACCGCCCCTCCGACAGGGCGGCGCTCCCTCAGCACCGCCCCTCCGACAGGGCGGCGCTCCCTCAGCACCGCCCCTCCGACAGGGCGGCGCTCCCTCAGCACCGCCCCTCCGACAGGGCGGCGCTCCCTCAGCACCGCCCCTCCGACAGGGCGGCGCTCCCTCAGCACCGCCCCTCCGACAGGGCGGCGCTCCCTCAGCACCGCGCTGCAGCTCCCCTCTCCATTCAAATGGTGTTTCCATGGTGCTGAAGTCTGGCGTTTTCACCTGTGTTACACACCATTTTAGCAGATAACCAATAAGAAGAATGTAAGGGAGTACACACGATGAACAAAAACAACTGGTGCTCTCTAATTTTTGTCTCACCGTTTTATAAACAAATGCACAAAAAGGTTAAAGTTCACATGACTATACCGTGCGTATACGAGTATTGAGATCACATGCCCAACAATGGTGTCTATTACTCATTTTTTATTTACTAATCAGAGATGCAAATTAGCCACATCTGGATTTACAATTCGCCACATGTGACTAGCGGCTAACGAATTGTACAAAACTGCTCTAAGAATACCCACCTGTTTAAAAAGGAGCCTTTCATGCAAAACTTTAGTAAAATCCTTTAGGGCTTCAAGGCACACTATATCATAAGACTCCCAAACTCGAGATGCCTCTACCTTAAAAAAAAGTCAAGGAGATTGGTTTCCCTTCTGAAATAGAGTTGACAGCCATTTAGTGAGTTATTTTCACACAGTAATCCTCAGGTTTGTTCCTGGTGATTAATTCTATTAGTTAGGCATTTATTGAGTTAAGATTAATGGATCTGTGCATGCAGTGTTCCAAATCCAGTAAGACCTCCCTTGTGTTCACTGACTCCCTCACGAAGACCAGAACACAAGGACGTCATCATTTTGTTCAAGGTATTGAGAGCGTTTTACAAATAGGCATCGCATCTGGTAAGTACTCCAAAGCTATTTTATTTCCCCTCTAACCCAGTGGTTTAGTAGTTAGTTTTGTGTGTTCCTTCAACGCGACACACTGTTTATTTTTAATCTCCTTATTTTGAACATTTAACTAGAAACCGAAATCTGGACCTCAATCCTGTTCAAGTTCATGTTCCAGAAGACAAGAGAAACAAATACCGCACATCCCCTGGCCCACTCTCCCCTCAAATATTCTCCTCTTCTCTCCAAAGACACTGACTCTTACCACAGTACAGTGCCACAGATGTCACAAGTCCTCCAGTAGCTTGCCCAAGTGCCTGTTCTTCACGTGTATTGGCAGACTGGTCGACCATGGGGGCATCACAACTATGCCAACCTCTATCTTCACTTGACACGCACCAGGAAGCCTGACTAATTTTCCGCTGCCGAGCCCCGGGCACTGAGGCTAACCGCAGAGCCACAACTGCTGCTCTGGCTGAGGTCTACACAGACCTTCTGATCTGTGCAGCTTGGTAAAACACTGGAAATACCAACCGCCACACCTGGGAAGTTAAAGGGATGGACAGCTGCATCATGAAACGGATTTCATCCAGCCTTTTATTAGTCAGTCGAGCCACGCGTCACTTTCATCACAATGCTGTTACACATCAGTGACAAGATGGTGTATTTCCATGTGATTTACATCACTGAGTTACTTGTTCAAAAGGAAAGCAGCTTTGCAGGAAGTCAGCACCTTTGAAATTCATGTCTCTGCAAATCGCTGCTCTTCCTTTGCGATAAGGGAATACATTCGTGGTATCCTGCTGGAACTTTCAAACACCGTCTGATTAGCCTGGTGCAATGCTAATAACTGAACCACCTCAGCAGGTACTAACCACTTGTTCTTTTGATCCAGTCCTAACACAATGGGATATCTGTGTTGTGAATTAAACCCAAAGCATTTCTGATGTACTAAACAATTATCCTTTTTGTTCAACTATCTCCCACCACTTAGCGTCAGCTGGTTAGCACCCTGTGACGTCAGCCAACAGCATTACGCCAACTGAGAAAACAAACATGCTCTGACCTGATGGTTAAGTTAAAGCAGTCACAAAAGGTGAGCTTATACTGTACGGAAACACTTTCAACACTGAGTCTTGACTGCAGAATCTCTGAAAATTGCCCTGTTCAGGTTGTGAGGAAGTACAATTTTAAATGGGGTGTAGGAAGAGAGATGCCTCGGGGAGTACGTACACAAATCTTTGAAGGTGGCAGGACAAGTTGAGAAGGCGTTAAAAAAGCATACAGGGATCCTTTTCTTTATAAACTGATTATGTTAAGTGATTATTTATAAACTGAGGCAGAGAGTACAAAAGCAAGGAACATAAGAAATAGGAGCAGGAGTAGGCCATAAGGCCCCTCGAGCCTGCTCCACCATTCAATAAGATCATGGCTGATCTTCGACCTCAACTCCACTTTTCTGCCCGATCCCTATATCCCTGGATTCCCCTAGAGTCCAAAAATCTATCTATCTTAGCCTTGAATATACTCAACGACTGAGCATCCACAGTCCTCTGGGGTACAGAATTCCAAAGAGTCACAACCCTAGTTATGCTAAACCTTCATAAATCACTGCTTAGGCCCCAGCTGGAGTATTGTGTTCAATTCTGGGCAACACTTTAGGAAGGATGTCAAGGTCTTAGAGAGGGTGCAGAGGAGATTTACTAGAATGTGGGGGGGGAAAAAAAAAAGAGAAAACACGGAACTACAGGCCAGTTAGCCTGACATCAGTCGGCAAGAAAATGCATGAATCCATTATTAAGCAAGTGGTAACAGGGAACTTAGAAAATCATAATATGATCAGGCAGAGTCAACATGGTTTTATGAAAGGGAAATCGTGTTTGACAAACCTACTGGAGTTTTTTGAGGATGTAACTAGCATGGTAGCTAAAGGGGAACCAGTGGATGTAGTATATTTAGATTTTCGAAAGGCATTCGATAAGGTGCCGCATAAAAGGTTGTTACACAAAATAAGGGCTCATGGGGTTGGGGGTAACATATTGGCATGGACAGAGGATTGGTTACCGGACAGAGGATTGGTTACTGGACAGAAAAAGAGTACAGATAAAGGGTCATTCTCAGGTTGGCAGGCTGTAACTAGTGGGGTGCCACAAGGATCGGTGCTTGGGCCTCAGCTATTTACAATCTATATTAATGACTTAGATGAAGGGACAGAGTGTAATGTATCCAAGTTTGCTGATGATACAAAGCTAGGTGGGAAAGTAAGCTGTGAGGAGGGCACAAAGTCTGCAAAGGGATAAAGACAGGTTAAGTGAGTGGGGTAGAAGGTGGCAGATGGAGTACAATGTGGGGACATGTGTGGTTATTCACTTTGTTAGGAAGAATAGAAAAGCAGAATATTTTTTAAATGGTGAGAAACTATTAAATGTTGGTTTCAGAGACACTTCGGTGTCCTCGTCTAAGAAACACAAAAAGTTAGCATGCAGGTACAGAAAGCAATTAGCAAAGCAAATGGAATTTGCAAGGGGGTTGGAGTACAAAAGTAAGGAAGTGGGAAGGATATACTTGCCCTAGAGGCGGTGCAGCGAAGGTTCACTAGATTAATTCCTAGGATGAGAGGGTTGTCCTATGAGGTGAGGTTGAGTAGAATGGGCCTATACTCTCTGGAGTTTGGAAGAATGACAGGTGATCTCATTGAAACGTATAAAATTCTTAGAGGGCTTGACAGGGTAGATGCTGAGAGGCTGTTTCCCCTGGCTGGAGAGTCTAGAACTAGGGGGCATAGCCGCAGGATAAGGGGTCGGCCCAGAGGGCTGTGGATGCTGAGTCGTTGAATATATTCAAGGCTGAGATAGACAGATTTCTGGACTCCAGGGGAATCAAGGGATATTGGGATCAGACAGGAAAGTGGAGTTGAGGTCAAAGATCAGTCATGATCTGAATGAATGGCAGAGAATGGCTCGAGGGGCCATGTGGCCTACTCCTGCTACTTATGTACCAGGACTTCAATTATGTGGAGAGACTGGAGAAACTGGGGTTGTTCTCTTTAGATCAGAGAAAGTTAACGGGAGATTTAATAGAGATGTTCAAAATCATGAAGGGTTTTGGTACTGTAAATAAGGAGAAAATGTTTCCAGTGGCAGAAAGGTCGGTAACCAGAGGACACAGATTTAAGGTGATCGGCAAAAGAACCAGAGGCGACATGAGGAAACATTTTTTAACGTAGAGTGCTGTTATGATCTGGAATGCACTGCCTGAAAGGGTGGTGGAAACAGATTCAATTGTAACTTTCAAACGGGAATTGGATAAATACTTGGAAGAGGAAAGAATTGCAGGACTATGGGGAAACAACAGGAGAGTGGGACTAATTGGATAGCTCTTTCAAAAGAGCCAGCACAGGCACGATGGGCCGAATAGCTTCCTTCTGTGCTGTATCATTCTATGCGCTAACGTCAACAGTAGAGCAGAGAGATTTGAGAGTCCAAGTACACAAATCATTAAAAGCGAGTCGACAGGTCCAAAAAGGCTAATGGAATGTTGGCCTTTATTTCAAGGGGGCTGGAATACAAGGGGAGGAAGTTATGCTTCAGTTGTACAAAGCCTTGGTCAGACCCCATCTGGAGTACTGTGTTCAGTTCTGGGCACCGCACCTCAGGAAGGATATACCGGTCTTGATGGGAATGCATCACAGATTCACCAGAATGATATAGGGGCTTAGAGGGTTATGAGATCAGGTTGCCTAAACTTGGCTTGTATTGCCTTGAGTATATAAGATTGAGGGGTGATCTGATAGGAGGTGCTTAAAATGTTAAACGGATTTGATTGAGTAGATACAAAGAAACTATTTCCTCTGGTAGGAGAAACAAGAACGAGGGGACATAATCTTCTAAATAGTCTGGCTCTAATTTTGAGGGAAATCAGGAAGCACTTTTTCACGCAATGGGTTGTGGAAATCTCTCCCCCAAAAGGCTGTGGATGCTGGGACAATTGGAGCTTTCAAAGCTGAGATAGGTAGATTATTATTAACTAAAGGTATCAAGGGTTATGGAGCTACAGCAAGTAAATGGAGCAGAGGTTCAGATCAGCCATGATTTAATTGAATGTTGGAACAGGCTCGATAAATATATGTTTATTTGGCAGCATTTTAAAAAAAATATTAACAAGATAGTAATTTAAATTTGGTTGGTCCCAGTTGCTTTCTTGAAACTCTCTCAGACTGGATGGTTGGGGAATTTGGCTGAAGCATTCAGAGATTGATAGTCAGATCAGATAGCTTCCATACGCGGTGAAAAAGAACCATGTAAGAATGGATATTTTAATGCAGCAGTCTTAACAATGCCCTATTTTCTAGGGGATAGGTAAACCTAATAACCAAAGTTGCATTCATTCATTTGTTCTTTTACATTGAGCAAATTTTTCTAGCAATTAAAACCTATCAGTTATAAGGTGTCAGCGTTGACTCAATGGTAGCACTTTCATGCTTGAGTCAGAGGTTGTGTGTTTGAATCCCACTCCAGACTTAAGCACATAATCCAGGCTGACATGTCAGTGCAGTACTGAGGGAGTTCTGCACTGTCAGAGGTGCCATCTTTCGGATGAGACATTAAACAGAGGCCCTGTTTGCCCTCTCAGGTGGTCATAAAAAATCCCATGGCACTATTCAAGGAACAGGGGACTTATCCACAGTGTCCTGGCCAACATTTATCTCTCAACCACCATCACTAAAGCAGATTATCTGGTCATTTATTCCATTGCTGTTTATGGGACCTTGCTGTGTGCAAATTGGCTGCAGTGTTTCCTACATTAAAACAGTGACTACACTTCAAAGGTACTTCACTGGCTGTAAAGCACTTTGAGAGGTCATGAGGTTGTGAACGGCGCTATAGAAATGCACGTCTTTCTTTCACAGTCCAGTGCAGTGTTATTCTGTCACCTTCAAAATCAAGGAAGATCACATAAGGGCACGAGATAAAAAAAAAACAGCAAGTTGAAATAAGTGAAGATGATTCTCTGTTTTATCCCTGGGGACGCAACAAATTTACCTAGATATCTGGAGGACAACTTGCATTTATCTAGCACCTTTAATGTAGAAAAATGTCCCAAGATTTCTCACAGAGGCACAATCGGACAAAAATGGAGGTAGAGCCAAAGTAGGAGATATTAGAAGAGGTGACCAAAATCTTGGTCAAAGAGGTGGGCAAGTGAAAACACTCTATTTGGGCTATGAAGAGGAAAGATTTAACTACAACAATGGTCTGAGATGCTGATCCCAAAAAATATCTAAAGTTAAAATAAGGTAGAAAAAAAACAGGAATGTAACACTGCTTTAAGGGAGAGATTTTTTTACTTTTTTTGGCAATATTATTAAGTACTCAGGAACAATCATCTTTGAAATTATTCGGTAAGAAACACATGTGGTTTCTCAAACACGAAGCCAAACAGACCAGGAAGATCTCAAGTTCAGTCCCCAGTCTGTGCTGAATTAGTGCTGAGTGTGGTATAATTGGCCTCAGCAGAACCACTCTGGAAAGGTTCCACACCTGGAACGTTGACTTGAGTTCTCTCGACAGATGCTGCCCCAGGGTTTCCAGCATTTTCTGTTTCTGTCTTAACAATAACTAGGCTGGGTGAGGCCAAGTTCCAGCTCAGTTTGATGCTTCCCTGGCCTGCGTGAAGACCCTTCTCATGGCAACTGTTTCAATAAGGAGAACTAATGGGCTCCTATCCAATTTGTTTTATAGATAGACTCACTTATTGCACTGCTCACAGATAAACAGCGCATGCACAGTTGACATGCCATGCGGCTATAGCACATGGAGGTAGCCAGGGAGCACACATTGTAATATGCAAGCCTTTATTATTGAATTAGCATAGGAAAGAACTAACCAAGGAGTTTTAAAAAATTACAGATCAAGACTGAGTGAGATACAGAACCAAGTATCCCCCTCCCTTTTCACACTGTGGAACATCAGTGATGGTTCAGGTGCTGAGCAGCGTTATTATGTTTGTAGTATCTATTGGTTGCCCATTGCCCATTATTTAAATCAATTCAATAAATTATCTAGCATATACAACTTTTTCCTTTCTCCCACGAGATTTCACTTTGTCACAAGTCTCTCATGAAATACCTTATTAAAGGCTTCAGAAAGTCAAGAAACTCAACAATACCATCGTCCAACAATTCAATTACGTCCTGAAGAATGCTAACAGATGTACTAGGGTTTGAATTTGCCGAGCCCTCACAGATCTATGTTGTACTTTCTCTGCTTAAGTGCACTTAAATTGCTTCCCTTTTAAATCAGCTTCAGTGTTTTTCCTATTTAGAGATGTCAAGCAAACAGAACTGTAATTCCCCAAGATCAGGATTTAGACTTACCTTTTAAATATGAACATTAGTTACATTCCATTCCTCTGGAAATAGCCCCAGTTTCAACGAGCTGTGAAAAGTTCCACTTCAACCCCAGTTTCAATGAAGATTCTTGCACATATTTCACCTGTTCATGTTGCCTTATAAATATGCAAGTAGTGTTCTCCTTCCTGTTGCTTTGGAGTCCGCTCTCCCATTCTCATCCAAATCAAGGTCACAATTTACTAAGCAGAAGGACTTCTACACGAGAATTGTTTACAAACTGTGAAAAGATGTGGCTTTGGCTTTTAAAGCCAGTCGAAAGGACTCATTTACAGGCCGAGAAGGTATTCACAACAATAAATAAATAACATGGGTGGTACCAGCAGCATCTACATTTCCAGGAAATTAGCATCTCCGCATGTGGTGCTACTGCAGTGTGACTGTTCTACAGAAGATCGCTGGCAATGTTGCAATAACAAAACAACAATATTTATTTTTGCTTTTCAGCTGCTGAGTTACAATCAACACACTGTATATGTTACAGAAAAAAATCTGGAAGTAGTTTATACTCTCAGTGAAGTGTAAAGGCATCAAATAACCAGCCAGTTGAACAAAACACTCCATTTGATAAGTTGCTCAATTCAACTATTTGATTAAAAATAAGCATCACGGGGGACCTCTAACCAAGTAGTTCTGGAGGGCACATCTTTGTAAACATCAAATGACACAATGCTTTATTTCTCTATGCCGACCATTTTCACGCATCAGGTGGACGCCTCCTGCTGTTAGCAAAAGTGCACTTCCAGTATTTCAGATAACCACGAAGACCGCCCTGCATCTCGTTGTTCTCCCTCCCCGTCCGACCCCCGTGCCTTTTCCCATCCCAGCCTGACCCCAGATCCAAGGCAATTTTTAGGTCTTATTCCTTCAGAACTCCCATTTCGCCATATTCCCTCCCCATCGGTTATTTGACCTCTGTCTTTCTCTGCCGACTTTCCTTTGCCATTGTCACTTCCCCTTCGATGTTTCCCTGCTGACTGCCTCCTGAGGCTAAGGTTGAATCCCGAGGTCCGTGTTACACAGCCACTGAACCCGACATCAATCCACAGCGCCCCTTCTCCCCAACCAATTTTGGCCAAGAATTAACAAAGCAATATTCAAAAGGTGAAAACTGAAAGCGAGTCAAAATATAAGCTAAAACTAAACCTAATGACCAACAGAGTGTCTTTGGATTATGAGGGCAACATCACTGTGGGTCATTGGGTAGGAATTCTACATTTAAACCCAATTTCTTTTGTCTCACAGATAATGATTTATTTTATAAATTACAGACTGAGAAACAGTGCAATATTCACATATTGTGTGGTAACAACTTTCACTTCTATAGTGTCTTTAATGTAGAAAAATGTCTCAAGGAACTTCACAGAAGCAGAGGGGGAAATAAAATGAAGGAGATATTAGGAGGGGTGACCAAAAGCTTATTCAAAGAGGTGGATTTTAAGGAGGGCCTTAAAAGAGGAGAGGGAAATAGAGAAGCAGAGGGGTTTAGGGAGGGAATTCCACCTAGGTGCGGCCTAGTTGGATGCAGACACGCCATCACATAGGGGGGTCCACAAAAAGCTGGAGTCAGAGGAATAAAATGAAAAATAATGTAATTTATTCTTTACATTTAACCCAAATAGTTGTTTTTCTACTGGCTGGGCACTTACACACTGGATTTTTACGTTAAAACCGATCCCGAGTGAGCAAAGTGGCTTTTCCTTGTTCCTCCATTTTTTTTTTTAAAAACTGCTTTTTTCCCCCCCAAGATGGCAATTAAAAAATAAAGCAGAAATATTTCCACAAATAAATCACTCGAATTTCTAGTTAACCGAAACATGCAAGGATGACAAAGTTAAACCACAGATTAAAAACAGCCGCCTTCAGAAAAAAAAGGACAAGAAAAATGTACAAACTATCTCGGTCAATCTAAGTCACATTCACTAAACAGTTGCCTGGCACACCAAGTGTTGATTTTGCCCCCTGAACAATTCCATTAACTTTTGCCCAATTTCTAAACACATTACATCTGAGATTCCATCCTTATCTTTTTAGTAATCAGCTGATCCTTCATCGATTTACATGAAGATATAAAAATCAATTTTTAGATATGCCCATCAATCTCAAGCTACTGATTTGCTGAATCACACTAGAAGTTTACAGCACAGGAGGAGGCCATTCGACCCATTTGGTCTGTGCTGCAGCAATCGAAAACCATTCCCACTGCCCTGCTCTCTCCCTATAGTCCTGTGTCTTCCTCTGCTTCAAATGTTTATCTGCTCGTCCCCTAAAAGATGCAATAGTCTCTGCCTCAACTACTCTCTGGTGAAGCATTCCATGCTCTAACAACCTGCGTAAATAAATTTCAAATGTCTCCTGACCTCTCCCCTCATTCTGTCACTGTCAATATTAAAATGATGACCCCATTGTCATGGACAACCAAACCCAAGGAAACAGTCTTTCCCTATTCACTCTATCAAAACTCTTCATAATTTGATAAAAACTGTTAATATCTCCTCTGCTCCAGTAGAAATGCCACTAATATTAAACATTTTCACCAAAATACAATTAGCAAGGGTATTCATTGAGAGGTTTAATATAAGTCATCTGTTAAGAAGCATTTGATTAATCACTCAACAATACTGCTTTTAACACTAAGTGTACTTGGTCAACGTGCACCAAATGTCATGTTTCTTCAGGGATACATGCAGTAATAACTCACAAGTCAAGTCTCTCAGGAACACAATAATCCTTGTTTTCTTTAGACATCCCATACAAAGCTTTGTGCTGATCCTAATACACTGTAATTGTAATTATTACATTAATTCACTGAACGTGCCAAAATTCAATGAGCATGGGTTAGAAAGTGAAGACACGTTTCCAATTCCTTAACCATTCAGATCAAGGCTTTTACAGATTTTTTTTTGGAAATGGTAATTAAAGCTTAACCTACTCCCAATTGGTAAAACCCCTTATGGATAAAATGGTGAGAAAGAAACTTTAGCTTCAAAAGTAACATATTCCCAATGCAAAGAACAGAAAAGGCTGGGAACACCCGGCAGCTCAGTCACCACCCGTGGAAAGAACAAACACATCAGCATTTCGGGATCCTACACTTCTTCAGAACAGGACATGACCCTAAAGAGCCGACTGCCTGTTCTCTCCACAGATGCTGACTGATCATCCGTGTGTTTCCAGCTTTTTGTTTCAGATTTCCAGAACTTGCATTGTTTTGCTTTTATTTATGGTCTTAGTTTAAGGTATTCACCTTCGAGTGAGAGAGATCAGGAACCCTATTAAAGTTCCAAATGGAACTGGAACCCCACTAGTGAAATCTGAAATCAGAACCCAAACTTTTCAGATTGGTCTAAACCTGCCAAAACTATCAGTTGGGAAGCATTGGACGGCAAGGGGCCAGGGCAGAATCTTACTTCTGCTAGTCACCCTTGTGAGGGCTCACAGATGCAGACCTATACCCTGGTCTGGTAAACATGTGACTCTGGCCACACTATGTGGCTGACTCGTAATACCCTCTGAAGGGGCCTAGCAAGCCAGCCAATTGTAAAACAATCCCCACACAGCACCATCACCCCATGGACTGTAGCAGTTCATGAAGTCAGCCTACCACTGCCTTCTCAGAACAACTAAGGGATGGGCAGTAAACGCAAGCTGGTCAGCAGCACCCGCATTCTGCTTCGCTCCATGCAGCGACTCGTTGATGCATCTTGTGTCATTGGACAACATTGTGAGTGTTCATAGCTTTCTCATCTTTTGCTCTGCTTTCCATGTGTTTCAGCTTTACGTATTCGGAGATACCGTTCGACTTTGTATCCCGAGCTACTTTGTGTTGAGAGCTCCCAGTTTTCAGCTGGTCTCAGTGGAAGTGCTCTTGCCTCTTGTTGGAGATCCACCCCAGGACTCAAGCAGATAAACTAGGCTAACACCTCAGGGTATGTACTGAGGGAGTGCAGCATCATCAGAGGTGTCATCCTTCAGGTGAGACGTTAAAACCAGGTGAACATAACAGATCTCACAGCACTTTCTCAAAGAACAGTTCTCCCAGAGTCCTACTCAACGTTCATCCCTGAACTAGCACCACCAGAACAGATCAACCAAAAAGTTATACACCTCATTGTGGGACCTTATTGTGCACAAATTAGCTGTTGCATTTATTTGCCTTATAAAACAGCGTCAAAAGTAATTCATTGGCTGTGTAAGGCACTATTTAAATATGTTCTCTCTTTTACTTAACTTTATTTTTATTTTTCTCCTTTCTTTTATTGAAACTTTGCTTCATTATTTTGGAGATACAGGTTCTTATCAGTGACAGTGCAGCAATTCTATTAATCTATTACTTTAGCCAAATTTTAAATGCAACAATAACTTGCATTTACATAGCGCCTTTAACACAGTATAACATCCCAAGGTGCTTCACAGGAGCATAATCAAACAAAAATTGACAAAAAAAGAGGCAGGTTTAATACTTCTTAAAGGAAGGAGGCATTGGGAGAGTGGGGGGGGGGGGAAAAGAGGTTTAAGGAGGGAATTCTAGAGCTTAGCACCTAGATGGTTGAAGGCACGACCACCAATGGTGGGGTGAAGGGAATGGGGAATGCGCAAGAGGCCAGATTTGGAGGGACACAGTTCTCGGAGGGTTGTTGAGCTGGAGGAAGTTACAGAGATAGCGAGGGGCGAGGCCACGGAGGGATGCGGGCACGAGGATGAGAATTTGAGAAGAGTCGTTGATGGACTAGGAGCCGATGCAGGTCAGCGAGCACTGGGGTGTTGAGCGAATGGGATTTGGTGCGAGTTATATTCAGGCAGCAGAGTTTTGGATGAGCTTAAGCTTAGGGAAGGTGTAAGATGGAAGGTCGGCCAAGAGAGCATGGGAACAGTCGAGCCTGGAGGTAACAAAAGTATGACAAAGTTTTCAGCAGCTGATGGGCTGAGGCAGGGGCAGAGACAGGCAATATTACAGAGGTGGAAATAGGCGGTCTTGGTGATGGAGAGTATATGGGATTGGAAGATCACCTCGGGGTCAAATAGGACACCGAGGTTGTGAACAGTCTGGTTCAGCCTGAGACGGTGGCCAGGGAGGTGGGAGGGGTAGGAATCGGTAGCTAGGGAATGAAGTTTGTGGCGTTAACTGAAGACGATGGCTTCAGTCTCCCCAATGTTAAAGAAATGCCTGTGGCAACCACAACAATAATAGCTTTGCCTTCTCTTCAGCTCATCCTTGTCAACTAGCCTCCACTTGCCACTGTACTAGAAAGCAACAAACACATGAACTTCACAATCATTCACCAGTGGAGCATAGAACATGCGGCACTTTAAAATCTGTGAATTCTAATCATTTTACTCTTCAGTGGATTTGGGCAGGCTGGTAAGGAAAGGATTCGGGATGAATAGACAGAGGATACAATGTATTAACAATTCTGTTAAGCCACAACTTTTCACTATGAGGATACGTTTTGTCTGAACACACATACTTGGGTTCTGGTTAACGTGCTAGAGAGAAATAATTCAAACCAAATGAAAGTGAATTGTAATCTAATGAATAACATCATCAAGTGGAGTTGAAAACAACATTGTACAAGTCTGAGGTAATGCTCTCTCACAGACATGCACATTTCTGAGCAATGACTATAGAACTGAATCCCTCCCTTCCTTACAGCTACTGGCTCTCCACGGCCCAGTACTCTGAGCTGACCAAGTCATAAGCACTGTCTCAACGGTCATGTGTAGAAAGGAAAGCAAAGAGGCACAACAACAACTTTTACTTACATAGCACCTTGAACGCAATAAAACATCCCAAAATACTTTACAGAGGCAAAAAGAGATGGACACCAGGCAGTAGTGACAGAAGGATTAGAGATGGTGACCAAAAGCTAGATCTAAGAGGCGAGTGTTGAGGAAGAGAGGAAAGAGGTAGCAAAACAAGAGAGGCATAGGAAGAGTGTCTCAGACTATGGGGCTGAAACAACTAAGGGCTCTGCAGCTGAAGGTGGAGTTGAGAGAAGGGAGATACAAAGGAGGTCAATGTCAGAAGAGTGCAAATAAAAAGGGGTGAGGCCATCAGGAAATTGTGAATGGAGAACGATTTTGAAATTGCTACATAGCAAGATAGGGAACCAATTCAGGCTGGTGAGCACTGTAGTACTAGAGGAGGGGGCATTCGAGCATTGTAGTACTAAAAAGGAAGAAATCGAGCACTGTGCTACTAGTGAAATAGGAATTAGAGCACTGTAGTACCAGAGGAATAGAGATTCCTCAGATAATGAAGCAGTCCGAGCCCAAATGCAGCAAGACCCGGACAACATCCAGGCTTGGGCTGACAAGTGGCAAGTAACATTTGCACCAGACAAGTGCCAGGCAATGACCATCTCCAACAAGAGAGAGTCTAACCACCTCCCCTTGACATTCAACGGCATTACCATCGCCGAATCCCCCACCATCAACATCCTGGGGGTCACCACTGACCAGAAACTTAACTGAACCAGCCATATAAATACTGTGGCTACAAAAGCAATTAGGAATGGGCAATAAATGCCAGCCTCGCCAACATCCCATGAACGAATAAAAAAAAGTCAGAGGCTGGGGATTCTGCGGCGAGTGACTCACCTCCTGACTTCCCAAAGCCTTTCCACCATCCACAAGGCACAAGTCAGGAGTGTGATGGAATACTCTCCACTTGCCTGGGTGAGTGCAGTTCCAACAACACTCAAGAAGCTTGACACCATCCAGGACAAAGCAGCCCGCTTGATTGGCACCATATCCACCACCCTAAACATTCACTCCCTTCACCACCGACGCACTGTGGCTGCAGTGTGTACCATCCACAGGATGCACTGCAGCAACTCGCCAAGGCTTCTTCGACAGCACCTCCCAAACCCGCGACCTCTACCACCTAGAAGGACAAGAGCAGCAGGCACATGGGAACAACACCACCTGCACGTTCCCCTCTAAGTCACACACCATCCCGACTTGGAAATATATCACGATTCCTTCATCGTCGCTGGGTCAAAATCCTGGAACTCCCTTCCGAACAGCACTGTGGGAGAACCTTCACCACACGGACTGCAGCGGTTCAAGAAGGCGGCTCACCACCACCTTCTCAAGGGCAATTAGGGATGGGCAATAAATGCTGGTCTTGCCAGCGACACCCACATCCCATGAACGAATAAAAAAAAATTAAAGCACTGCAGTGCTGGAGAACATAAGAACATAAGAAATAGGAGCAGGAGTAGGCCAATCGGCCCCTCGAGCCTGCTCCGCCATTCAATAAGATCATGGCTGATCTGATCCTAACCTCAAATCTAAATTCATGTCCAATTTCCTGCCCGCTCCCTGTAACCCCTAATTCCCTTTACTTCTAGGAAACTGTCTATTTCTGTTTTAAATTTATTTAATGATGTAGCTTCCACAGCTTCCTGGGGCAGCAAATTCCACAGACCTACTACCCTCTGAGTTTCTCCTCATCTCAGTTTTGAAAGAGCAGCCCCTTATTCTAAGATTATGCCCCCTCGTTCTAGTTTCACCCATCCTTGGGAACAGCCTTACCGCATCCACCCGATCAAGCCCCTTCACAATCTTATATGTTTCAATAAGATCGCCTCTCATTCTTCTGAACTCCAATGAGTAGAGTCCCAATCTACTCAACCTCTCCTCATATGTCCACCCCCTCATCCCCTGGATTAACCGAGTGAACCTTCTTTGTACTGCCTCGAGAGCAAGTATGTCTTTTCTTAAGTATGGAGACCAAAACTGTATGCAGTATTCCAGGTGCGGTCTCACCAATACCTTATATAACTGCAGCAATACCTCCCTGTTTTTATATTCGATCCCCCTAGCAATAAAAGCCAACATTCCATTGGCCTTCTTGATCACCTGCTGCACCTGCAAACTAACTTTTTGATTTTCTTGCACTAGGACCCCCAGATCCCTTTGTACTGCAGTACTTTCCAGTTGCTCGCCATTAAGATAATAACTTGCTCTCCGATTTTTCCTGCCATCGTGCATAACCTCACATTTTCCAATATTGTATTGCATCTGCCAAATCTCCGCCCACTCACCCAGCCTGTCTATATCCCCTTGTAGGTTTTTTATGTCCTCCTCACTCTCTACTTTCCCTCCCATCTTTGTATCATCTGCAAATTTTGATATGTTACACTCGGTCCCCTCCTCCAAATCATTAATATAGATTGTAAAGAGTTGGGGACCCAGCACCGACCCCTGCGGAATACCACTGGCTACAGGTTGCCTGTCCGAGAATGTACCATTTATCCCAACTCTCTGCTTCCTGTTAGATAACCAATCCTCCACCCATGCCAAAATATTACCCCCAATCCAGTGATTCTTTATCTTGAGCAATAATCTTTTATGTGGCATCTTGTCGAATGCCTTCTTTCCAGAAGGCATTCGACAAGATGCCACATACACTACGTCCACTGGTTCCCCTTTATCCACCCTGTATGTTATATCCTCAAAGAACTCAAGCAAATTTGTCAGACATGACTTCCCCTTTGTAAAGCCATGCTGACTTTGTCCTATTAAATTATGTTTATCCAAATGTTCTGCTACTGTCTCCTTAATAATAGACTCCAAAATTTTACCCACCACAGATGTTAAACTAACTGGTCTATAATTTCCAGCCTTCTGCCTACTACCCTTTTTAAATAAGGAGAAACGGGAATTAGAGCCCTGTAAAGGAACAGGAATTAAAGCACAATAGGATGAGGCAGTGGAATTTAGGACCTTGTAATTAATGTAGAATTAAGGAAGAACTCATGTGTCCAGCACATTGGAGTAATCGAATCTGCAGAAGACACAGGTCTAAAATGTTTAATGCTTCACTTTGTGACTTGTGCTCTCTGTACGTGAGGCATCTAGGGACATTGACGAGACGAGTTCATTTTTTTTTCTCTCAAACATCTCAAAAAACATGCTTCACATACTTGGAATTACTTTCAGTGACTAATGTGCAGGCAAAAACAGCAGCTACTTTCCGTACAACAAGATTCCAGAATAAATTGAACAGCTAAATGTTTTTGGACTTTTACCTCAGATATTTTCCTCGTGTGCGTTGCCCAAAACCACTCCCATGAGCGGGCCCTCACTCCCTACAAACTAGAGTGCGTCTCCACCCACCCAATATCTAGGTAAGGTTGAACAGAAACCCTAGTCACTCTATTCAGTTTTCTGCATACATCACTTGCCCCCACGTAACCTCCTCGACTTTGGAAAGCGGTAGAGCAAACACGCTATCAAACCGCAGCTTAGTCTATTACCTATCAACAGATTTATTAACAGTAAACAGATAAGTAAACAGTAGCCAAGGCAAGTCAATAAAATATATAACTTAACTACTCCTCCTTGGAATACAGAAAATAACAAATCATGTTTCTCGAACTAAAACTTGTGTCTCATTCAGATGGACTCATGAATTGGGATAAATCCACTGAGATATACTTTCTAACTCCTTTGAAGTATAACTTGTGAACAAAGGAGATTAAAATTGTATCTTTCAAACTCAAATACAGCTGCCAAAAATATACTTTAGAAGGCCCATTTAGAGGTTTTTTTTTTAAAAACTGAAAGGCTTGGTCCAATCCTGGGAACAAATTAACCCGTTTCAAACATTTTAGATGAACTGTGAGCCGTTCCTCCATCGGAGATCAACAGTAGCGATAAACATTCCAACATCAAGACCTCACTGACCTGTACCAACAGACACTCTGTCAATGTACTACAGCCAGAATGAGTCATTCTTTAATCGAACCTGGCTGTCACCTTGCACAGACCACAGTCAGGAAAAAAGTCGTCAATAGTTTGTAGTCAAAAATGCTTCCTTTCTCAGAAATATCTCAAAAGTGCTTTGCATATAATTAATTACTTTGAAGTGCAGTGACTGTCATGTAGGCAAACGTGACAGTCAATTTGCACACAGCAAGATCCTACAAACAGCAATGAGATGAATAACCAATCTGTTTCTGTTGGTGGTGGTTGGAAGAGGAATATTGGGCAGGAAGGGTGGGGGAAGAAAGAGGGTGTAAAAGAAAAATATAGTTCTGCCCCTCCCCCAAAATGGTTCTTTCCAAAAGAAGTTTAAACTCGTTAAGAAGAAAAGCCTTATCTTTACAGTTCAAAAGCAAGTCAAGGTAACCCACCTTGCTGGTGCAAGAAGACCTGCTTCGATGAAGCTTCTCCCAAGTCTGTCTCTTGCTGGCTATCACCGTGGTGAACAGACTCAGCACCTTTCCCAATCCCAGAAGACAACACAGCATTGGACTGCAACTTTCAGAGGGGATGGAGGCCTCAGGAAACAAAGTGCTTCACGTTGAAAATACTTTCTCCAGACAGACCTACCATTCCTTTGAATAATGATATACTCAATCTGCAACTTGGCAACTGTATTCCAAAACATCACCCTCTCTGTTCCGACCTCACCCAGAACTCCACCGCCTGCATCCTACTCCAGGCAAAATCGCGCTCACTTATTGCCCAGATCCTTGCCCACCTCCATCTGCTCCCTCGGGACCAACCATTCCCTCCCTTGCCTGAACTCAAGAGCCTGAGGCAGCAACACAAATCTTGGGGGAAAATGCCAGCCCTCTTCAAAAAGCTGGCGGTCTGGTTCAAGCTGCTGTCCCTGGAAGGAAGGGGTGGAGCTGACACAGGTGCGGCTGTAGAACTAGGCCAAGACAATGTTTGTGAATCCGATTGTCTCCATTCCAAAAGGAGTCTTACAAGAGGTACGTACTGCGTTGGAGGATTTTTGGCCACGCATTCTTTATAGATGGCCTCCAGTCACTAGGCCAACAGACTGCAACAGCCTTCGTAAGGGCCCTGGCAATACAACAAGCCTGCTACACATACCAATGCTTTCACCGGGAGAACAGTTTTGAAAAAAGAGCTGTTTATTTTGTCTGTCATCATGTAGAACTATCAATGCCCAAAGAGCCAAAAATTACAGGAGAAACGCAGAAAATGATTGCAGTTGGTGGCATCCACCTGATGCAGGTTACTGATGAAAAAGATCTAGTTGTGTACTGGAGTACAGCCTCACACATAACGGAGAAGTGCCTAAGGGAGCAGGCTGGTGTCAGTGTGCTCTCTACAGATGAAGCATGGTAATGCCACCACCTTATCATCTTTCTCTTCCTCAATCACAAAGCCAGGCCTTGAGGAAGCTGATCCTGCTCATCAGTTGTAAAAGAAAAATGTTACTTTACAAGTTCGATGAACCACTGTTCACAAAGAGCTGCATTAATCTCCAGCTTGTTACTGATCCAGTACTCTGATAATCTACACACCCACTGGCAACAAAGTTTGAAACCAATTAACAGCACTGTAATTAATAGGGAGAGCAAGACAGAGATAGGGAGAGAGAGCGCATGAGCGAGGAGAGCAAGAGAGAGAAAAAGAGGAGACAGAGAAAGAGCAAAATATCAAGATAAATAGAGGAGTAAGAACATAGATGGATAGACAGATAGGCACAGACAGGCAGACAAGATAGATAAACAGATTAGATTAGAAAGAAATACATTCTGACCAGTACTCTCTCCAGTAATTGCCAGAAGTTATATATTCTTCACTGCTATTGCAGGCAGTAATTTCTGAAGCACAAACCTATCATTACTGGTCACACCAACAGTATGTTCCACCACAGGCATTATTATAGATTGCAAACAAAATCAGGTCACTGTATCTCTTTAAAAATAACAACGTAACAACGTGTTAGAGATGTTACAGTGACAATGGGCTATGTCACTGAATGACAGGACTCGGGTCACTCTCTACCTAGTATAGGTGGCATTAAATTGACCCTGGCACACAGATTGCTCTCTGCTCAGGCAAGGTGAGATTTTACATCTGAAAGAAAACACTCGAGAAGGAATAAAATCATTTTTATTTAAGAACAGGCACATTCAACGTCCTAAATTTTTAACTCACTGAGGTTGAAAGGCTATTTAAATCTTTCATTTATTTTAAAAAAGCACTATCATCATGTTTTTCATCTTCACATTAACAAGTTAAAGCCTGTGGATGAAAACTTCAGTTGCTGAAAATCACCACTCCTTTCATATCAAAATATATTTGGTTCTAAATTAATTAGTGAATGGAAATAGATTATTACAGAATACATTGAGGATAAAGTCTTGATCTCATCAAGTAGAGGGCTCCACACAATGGATGGTATAGGTGCTCTACACAATTTTAATACATCATTGGCCACACTCCAGAAATACTTCTCCAGTCTTCACAATGGTTGAAAAAGGAATTCAAAGTTCTCTGCTGTTTGGAACTTTTTATAATAACAAAACCACATGCCTCACCAACATACCCTAAATGATTTAGGTTAAAGAACTGATTTCTAAATGCAGTGTCATTGACGTCATCTTCTATCGTGGTCTCCAGTAATTTAATTGTCCCTGTCAGGATGTAATGAAGGAGAGGCTTCTGGACAAATTCTGTGACAATCTTTAACCATGCTAGATCCCAGCTGAGAAACTGTGCTCCTTGAAGTGATTCTGCAGAACAGACTTGTCTAGCAGATCAATTTCTCAAAAGATTATATCTGTTCCTGTAATCTCTTTCAGGAACCCAATCCTCGCGCCTGAGCATTATTATATTGTTAAAAATCATCTGGCTTTCCATTTTAGACACGTCATCTGATGATGGTTAAAGTACAGACTAGTCTACCGCAATGATCCAGAGAGGAATTCTCAGCCTGTAATTACGGAAAGTATTTCCATGTATTAAACTTCAAATGTCGTAAAGTCTAGATCAATATTTTAAATGATTAATTAGCTGCAGCTTGTAGACAGGCGTTATAACATATGTGGTGTGCGCCATCAATCATTAACCCGTCCCCAGCAGAGAAAAAACAACTTGAAGCAAATTCCAGACAATCATGTTCAGTGAATCACAATATGAGCAAACTTTACTTCTGTCCATTCTCACCCCTCCCCACTCTCAACTCGCCCCCCCCCCCACAAACTTCGGGCTAGCCAAGTGACCAGGTCACTCTTAATTTCAGTCCTCCCAGTTAGGTAAAGCTGGCTCACAATTCCCAAGTCCCAGTGGTTACTATTTATATGAGTGCTATCTATCTGTCAAATAGAGGGCTAATTGTAAAAATGCACACAGATTAGACCTCTCCTGATATAATATTCACTGACCCATTTCTTTCACATTACAAGAACAGTGCAGGACAGGATACGGTTTCCAGAAGTCTAGAAGTATTTTACTGTACATTCAACAATAACCTTGTATCATCTCCAAATACTGCTCCACATCTATTCGTAGTTTCTCTTTCATTGGCAGTGGTGTACTCGCCGCAGGTTTAGTGATGAATCCTGTAGGATCCCTTTAGGCCTACTTAAAACACAGGCACCCACCAGTGCAGACTCGATGGGCTGAATGGCCTCCTTCCGTGCTGTAACCTATGATTCTACAGTAAGACCAGGATAGCACAACAGAGATATAGCCCCATTTGTATCAGTCAGAACAGGCAGCTCTGACCAATAGAACCACTGTTTATCTTTGAAAAACAAATTCCCTCGCCCCACAACACAATCAACAAACATCGGGTTCAAACCAGCAAATAACACATTTAGGACTGATACCAAGAAATAATTCTTCACACAAAGAACGATCAACAATTTGATTGGATTCCTGGATAGAGGGTGAAGGCAAAAACCCTGGGACTTGTTTAAAAAAACAACTGGATGCCACAATTGGAGGATTTCCAGATCTTTCTGGATGGATGAACCAAGATGAGCAAATGCCCTTCCTCACCTGTAATTATCTTGTCGATCTATTTCTGTGATCAGTCAAGTAGCATCTACATAGCCAAGCAACAATAAAGGCTAAATGATGCCTACAGTATTGTTACATTAGCTGACCATTTAAACTGTCCGGGTGCCACTGTAAAACCAGGCTAGACATCCCAAGTCCAAGGTGACAACTTCATTCCAAGGTTAAATTTTAAGCAGATGTGACCAGAATATCAACAGCTGTATTTCACATCATTTTAAAATCAACCAGTGAGCTTCAGGACATGCAACTTATAGATTCCCCTCACAAAACAGAGCACTGAAATTAAAACTGTCAACTTGTTTTTTTCTAAAATCAAGAAAGCTATCAAGGCTTTTAAGATAATTTTATGAAAATTAATTAGCTCCCTTAATAACTCATTGGGTTTATCCAGTTAGTGGCTGATCCACCAAGGAAGTCCCAGGATTGATCTGTGCCGAGTTAGCTGATCTCAGCCAAGTTAGTTGTTGGGGGGAAACTACAATTTGCTTCAACGCTGAGTTAGGGAAGAGAAAGTTAACCGGATTCCCATGCCTATCCAGCAACCCCGGTAGAATAGCATGTGTGTAGATGCTGAGTGCTCGGGTGATAAGATCAGGACCAAGCTCGCTCGCAATGCACTCGACAGTCGAATAGCGTGCCGACACCCCCTGTCAAGACTCACGTGAACGGTCACTTGACCCTGGTACCAGAAGTCGGCCAATCTCCATGAGAAGTCATGCTCTAGCGAGAGGTCCCTGCACATGTCCCAATTATGCCTCGTAACGTAGTTAATTTTTAAAACAATTTCTAAAATTCCAATTTTCCACAACTTAAGATCAAAAATCAAGACCTTGAATCTCGTACAGCTTGCCTATGGCTCAACTGGTAATGGCAGCATGTAATGAACAATAGGGATCAGAATGTCCCTGGTTTGATTCTCATTCTCTGCTGAGTTAGATGATCTTAGCTGGGTTGGCAGTGAGGGTGCTACAATAGGTGGAAAAAGTGAACAGCCAGGATTGCAGCTCCTGTTAGCAATCCAGTGCCCCTTACTGTGCATGTGTTTGTATATATTGCATTTCTCCAATCCTGGCCTCTTGTGAATCCCCACTCCCCTGGCCCCACCATTGCCGGCCGTGCCTTCGGCCCTAAGCTCTGGAATTTCCTCCCCACACCTCTTTGACCCTCTCTCCTCTAAGACACTGCTTAAAACCTACCTCTCTGACCAAGCGTTTGGTCACCTGTCCTAATGTCTCCTTCTTGGCTCAGTGTCAATTTTTGTTTGATAACGTGCCTGTGAAGCGCCTTGGGACAATGTACTACGTTAAAGGCGCTATATAAATGCAAGTTGTTGTCTGCTGAGGACTGAAGGGGCTGAGCTGTGATACACCTCCCCAACCCCACAAAATCAAACATCTGCCACGCCCCCTCCCTAATCAAACATCTGCCACGCCCCCTCCCTAATCAAACATCTGCCAACACTCACTGTCAAGGCTCACACTCGAGGTACTGAAGGGTAATCAGTGCATGCACTCCAGCGGGAGACGGAACCTTCTAGAAATGAGGGGACATATTTTTGTTAGTGTCCAGACAATGCAACCAATCACGCTGAAGACCGTCTCGCCCTTTGATCGTACCCCTAAAGCAGACTGTACAGCTTTAAACATTTCAACATACTTTTTTTAAAAAATCCATACAGCTTAAATGCTGATAAAATCAGAAGATCCCTAATTTTAGCAACAGCCTTTGTCGCTCTAAATAAACTTCAAAATCTATGTATGCTATATGATCAATCTAAAATAATCAAGGCGATGGAACATGTACGATTAAATGATGTGTTGGTCAGGAGGGTACAATAACTGTGTCCTAAAGCCTCTATTTTCAGTACTCAGGAGCTGTTTGACCCCAAGTCATTTTATGAGATTGGGAGGATATTACTTTAAATGACGACCTTTTTACTCTGAGTTTCACCCATTTACACTAGAACGATAGTGTGTTTAGTATCTAGAGTAATCTGTGTATGGTTTACTGTGGGTTAGTTAGGGTCACAATAGTGCAGTTGGAATCATTAGCGCCATTGCACACATTTATAGATCAGTCTTAAAAACAAACTTTTCCCTGTAAAGTAAGTTCCTAATCTCAGCCCTTGACAATGGGGGAGGCACCATTCAGTATTCAGGGGCTATGAAGTATATGTACAGAAGAATTGGTGGGCAAGTCATCCTGTATTGTTAACACACAGCACGGACTCGAGAGCAGGTGTCCCAGACATCTATTTGACCAAGGATTGTTATTATAGAGGAGAAAAATGGGGGAAGTCGGGGTTCACGCAGGCTCTTTTAAGTATGACTGCTTCCCAATTACTTTGCAAAGACACGTTTAAAGGTGCTTCTATCCTGTTGGCACGGCAACAGTAAATCTTTTAAATGGAGAATCTGTGAAAGTGCTCAGACTGCACTCTTATCAAACCCACTTCACATACAACTATCAACTGGACATCCTCTCTAAGCTAAATAAAGATAAATGTCAGATTGGGCAGATTTTGCTTTGATTGTCAAACTTACTAAAGATGTAATTAGACCAAAAAAAAACAGTAATGTATTTTGTCCTCTTTAAAATATATATTTTAGATTCAAATGCCACTGTTGCACTATAGTTCAATTCTCGCTGTACTGAGGCACAGAGGCAATGTATCAGTATGGTGACTCATGAAAACCTTAAACGCAACACCTTAGCACTAGTTTCATCTTCCTTTTTTAACCTTTTTTTGGGTATGTATTAATCTTTTGTTCATTAATGAAAATTATATGCAATAACATACAGTATTAACTCTCCAATGCAGGCTGCCGTCTGCTCCTCTTAATTCAAATGATTGGATAATTCAAACTTTTAGCACTAAATTCCACTTTGCTGTGTTACTTAATTCAAATTAGGTTTTTTTTAAGCCAGAAAAGCGACTTCAAATTGTCAGTAGACTAAACTCAGTCTTTGTCACTCAGACATACTGTATCACTATGTAATACTGCATGTACAAAATATCAAGTGACATCTTATCGTACATTCAATTACACAAAAGGTAATTCTGAGGGGAAGCTGGATAAACACACGAGGGAGAAAGGAATAGAAGGATATGCTGATAGAGTTAGATGAAGTAAGGTGGGAAGCTCATGTGGAGCATAAACACCGGCATAGGTCAGATGGGCCGAATGGCCTGTTTCTGTCCTGTGTCATTTTAGGCTTCTTGTCCCAGAGTCTACTTAACTTCTGCTGTTGGTCCAGATTGTCCTTTAAAGTGTATTTAAGTTTTTAAAAAATTGAACCAAAGTTCAAATATATTCTACAAAGTTTGCTGATGTCTTTTTAATGACTGTGGAGGGATTTTTTTTTCAATCTCAAGCCCTTTATAAATGACAAGAGGTGAAAGCCCACATCAAGGAGCTTCAGGTAGCACCGATCAGCGGCCAGTCAAACAAGATTCATGAGACACGTGGGTCACTAACTCAGGAAAAAAAGCTTCACAAACCTGTTGATCGACTCACGCCCATTTACTAGTCAGAAATTACAGCAGCGTGGACACAGTGGTATTAATACACAATTCAAGAATACCAAACTCACACTACATTTCACATCTGCTGTGGGGTCATGAAGCATTTTAAAACAAAACTAGTACATTTTTTAAAAAAAACAAATGCCACGTCTTTCGAAATACGTTTTGCATTAGAAACTTAGGAAGGCTGCAGAGCAGAGGATTCTATGCAAGAGCACAAGCAGTAACCAATAACTGTTTCAACTTATCTAATTGAATTACTAAAGATTTGTACCAGTTGCAAAAATGTCTTTGCCCCGAAAATGTAAAGTAAGCCAAAGTCTGAGGTGAGACCTATGCTGTCGTTATACAGTACTAACTGGTCCGGATCGGCCGCTATAGACCAGGAGATAGCTCGGTTATAAGGACAGTAACGTTAACGTTTCTGAGGGCGTGCAGACAAGCATCTATTTCTCACAACATTGTAACTGCTTAGATTTGTAAAGTGCCGAGGACCCTCCAACCTACAGCCTGGGTTGCACTATAGTTATACTGCAGGCTCGATCAAGCCCCAAGTGGGTGTGAGGGAGCTTCCAGTGGGGTCTCGGGCCACACTTCATTCCACTCAGATCTCCGGACCTGACCCCAAATATACACTCTCGCGTCTGCACTGCAATAGTAGTAAAGCTGCAGTCTCAATCACCAGCTGAAACGACCCCAATCCGATGTTCTTATATTGTGTGTATCTATTGCAGCTATCACCGGTTATTGTGGAAATACAACTGGCTTTCCCGGTGATGCATTAATTGTAGACATTTGCTGCTAATTATCTAAACTTTTCTCTTAGCTCTAGAATTGGTCACTGCGTTTTACCCAATGATAAGCTACTCAGTTTCTGACTCTCTCTCCCCTGACCTGTACATGTTGCATTTACTTCCACTAAGTTGCTCACTGTTTCTGACTCTCCCCCTGACCTGTACATGTTGCATTTACTTCCACTAAGTTGCTCACTGTTTCTGACTCTCTCCCTGACCTGTACATGTTGCATTTACTTCCACTAAGTTGCTCACAGTTTCTGACTCTCTCTCCCTGACCTGTACTTATTGCATTCATTCCCAACTCCCAGGCTGCTGCCCAGATTCTCCTCTCACTCACCAGACAGCTGCAGGAGGGAGGGAGGGAGGTTATTAAAACTTTCTGTTGCCCCTGACCCACTCGCCCATTAGATAGTAAGCCCGGCTGCTCTGCAGAGAGGAGGGCTTTTTTTTTGTTTAGCTCTCACCTTGTAACATCGCCTCCAGTTTCTTGCGGTCCACCCGGAATCTCTCCTCTACCCAGTCGGGGTCAGTGCAGTGCGGGAGACTCTGGCCGTCGTCCTCGGAGGCTGCGAGAGGCGAGTCGGTGCTCCTCTCGCTGTTGGAGCCGGGGTCGGCGGCTCCGGGCTCTTGCAGCGGCTGAGCCGGCACCAGGTAGCCGCTCAGAGAGTCGCACTGAGCCGCCATGGCTTGTGTCGGGGCGGTGGGAGCAGCGCCGCAGTCGGTCAGTTTCACTTCCAACAGGGGGGCTGAACTGGGGCTCAGGCTCCTCAAACACATCCAGTTCCTGATCCAACCCTGAGTCTCTCACTTACTCACACTGCACAGCGAATCCATCCGCACAATTTCACCCAAAGTAGTCCCATTGCAACTTAATCTGTAACTTATTACAATAGTTCTTCTAAGTGAGCTGACTCTTGAAATTGATGCAGCCCACAACAAAATCAAGATACAAACTGCTCGGCGTTAACCCCTTGGAGAGAAATTCTACTTAAAAACATGCCAAAAGTTTCACGAGTCCAAGATGTAATGCCTTCAACCTAGGTTTGCTTCCAAAAACTTTTCAGTGGATGTAAGTGCTTCTCAAGGCGAGAGCTGTCAAGCTAAAGAATTAAACGCTTACCGCCCTCCCAAGTATCAGGCCTCAGGTCAGGGTGTAGAGGTGTTGGACCCCCCCTCATCCCACACTGTGCTTTAACCCCAGAATCAGAGGATCTCCAACGGCTGAAATGTTCCCAGATTTCTCATTCTCACTCTGATCACCCTTACAATTTGTCTGACTGAGAATGCTGATTTTAGTGTCAAATTATAGGCAGTTTGATCCTGCCCACTATTCCATATATAGAATATATTTTAAAAACGTGTGCCTGCACCCATTCCCTTTCAACATTTTACTTTAGAAATTCCCGTGTCCACATTTATAATGGAAACTGCCTATGTAAACTTGTCACACTGTAATAACTCCTTTCTCTGTGGATCCACTTCAGTGCCACCACTGGCGGGAGGGTGTAATTACATTGTGACCAGTTTACATAGGCAGTTTCCATTATTAAGGTGGGCATTGGAATTTCACTTTTCATGGATTGTATTTGTTGAGTGGTAGCTGTGAAGTTCTACAAAGTCAAGAGGATCCTGGGGGTCCCCATTGAAGGGCTCTCTACTCAGGGATCCTCCCATGTGCCATTGGGGATCTGGGGTGGAGAGTGTTGCACGGGGCAGTCGCGACCAACAGGCGTTTACGCCATTTCACGGACTCCCAGTCCGCCTGCAATTTCTGCGGCCTGGATGAGTCCGTGTTTCATTTAGTCACAGGGTGTGGGAGGCTGCAGCCCCTGTTTGATTATTTAAGGGGGCTGCTCCTCAAGTTCTGGCTGCACTTCAGTCCCACGCTCCTGATCTTTGGCCGCCCGGTGAGGGGGGGTGGTGGTGGAGGTGGGCAGGTCGGTAGACGTCCTCGTGGGCCTGCTCCTGGGCCTGTCCAAGATGGCTATCCACAGGTCCAGGCTAGACGTGGCCCGTGGGGGCGTTCACTCCGACTGTCTGCCTCTCTTCCGCGGAATTCTCCGCGCCCGGGTGGCCCTGGAGAGGGAGCACGCGGTGTCTGCCAGTACGCTTGAGGCTTTCCACGACCGGTGGGCACCGCAGGGACTGGAGTGCATCCTGGACCGAGATAATAAAATTATAATTTGCACACTTAAAAAAAAGAGGATCCTGTGAAATTTGTCAGCATAAAGCTAATGTAAAACACCAATGAGTTTCATGTACCCTGTGCAATAAGTGTAGACTGTGAACGTAGTGCAGTCCTGTTCACTATTAAAGGAAATGGGCTTTGAATATCAGCCAGGCTGATGGGTTGAAAGTCTCCACACTCTCAATACGCTGTGATGGTTCTAAGTGAATTTAGTATCAGTAGTTTTATATTCACATTCAGGTTTAAACTAATTTGGCAGGGGGATGAGCACCAGGATGAAGCATTAGAGAGGAGAAACAAGGTGCACTGAGGACTGGGAGAGACTAACAGCATTAGTATAAAGAGTAGTTCAGAAATAGGAGGGATCAGACGGGGGAAATGCGAGGCAGACTAGGATGGGATTGGAGTGCATGTAAATACACAGAGCGTGGTAAATAAGGTTGGTGAACTGCAGGCACAAATTGCCTCATGGGATTATGATATAGTGGCAATAACGGAGACCTGGCTCAATAAGGGGAGGATTGGGAACTTAATATTCCTGACTTTAAGGTATTCAGGAAAGATAGGGAAGGAAAGAAAAGGAGGGGGTTGGCAGTGTTGATGCTGTTGCAACATGAAAAGGGTCAAAGACAGAATCTATTTGGTTAGAATTAAAGAACAATAGAGGAACTATTACATTACTGGGTGTATACAATAGGCCACCAAATAGTGGGAAGGAGATAGAGAAGCAAATTTTCAGGTAAATTTCAAAAAGAAACAAGAACTATAGAGTAGTGATAATGGGGGACTTCAATTATCCTAATATAGATTGGGAATGTGCACAAATGTGTACAAGAGAACTTTCTTGATCAGTATGTTTCCAGCCCAACGAGGGAGGAAGCAGTGCTGGATTTAGTTCTGGGGAATGAAGTGGGGCTAGTGGAGCATGTTTCAGTCGGTGAGCATTTGGGAAACAGTGATCATAATATCATTAGGTTTAGAGTAATTATGGAAAAGAACAAGGAAAAATCAAACGTGAAAATACTCAACTGGAGGAGAGCTAATTTTTCAGTGAGTTCAAAAGGGATCTGGCCCAGGTGGATTGGAATCAAAGATTGGCAGGTAAAACAGTAAATGAGCAATGGGAGGCCTTCAACGAGGAGATAGTTTGGGTACAGACTAGACACACTCCCACAAGGGGGAAAGGAAGGGCATCTAAAGCTAGCGCTCCCTGGATGACTAAAGATACAGAGGTTAAAATGAAACAAAAAAAGGAGGCTTATGTCAAATGTGAGGTTCATAATACAGTAAAGAACCAAACTGAATGCAAAAAGTACAGAGGAGAATTGAAAAAGGAAATACGAAGGGCAAAGAGAGTGTATGAGAATAGATTAGCAGGTAAAATAAAAGGGAACCCAAAAGTCTTTTATAAATATATAAATAGTAAAAGTGTAGTCAATGAAGGGTTGGGTTGATTAGGGACCAAAAAGGAGATCTTCTCGTGTTGGCAGAGGGCATGGCTGAGGTATTAAATGAGTACTTTGCATCTGTCTTCACTAAAGAAGAGGATGCTGCCAATGTCACAGTAAAGGTGGAGGTGGTAGAGAAATTGGATAGGATAAAAATAGATAAAGAGGAGGCACTTAAAAGGTTGGTAGCGCTCAAAGTAGAAAAGTCACCCGGTCCGGATGGGATGCATCCTAGGTTACTAAGGGAAGGTGGTGGAGATAGCAGAGGCTCTGGCCACAGTATTCCAATCCTCCTTAGATATGGGAATGGTGTCAGAGGGCTGGAGGATTGCAAATGTTACAACCCTGTTCTAAAAAGAGGAGAGGGATAAACCTGGAAACTACAGGCCAGTCAGCCTATCGTCAGTAGTGGGGAACTTCTGGAGACAATAATCTGAAACAAAATTAATTGTCACTTGGAAAAATATGGGTTAATCAATGACAGACAGCATGAATTTGTTAAAGGAAAATCGTGTTTCACTAACTTTATTGTGTTCTTTGATGGAGTAACGGAGAAGGTTGATGAAGGTAATGCGGTTGATATTGTGTGTATAGACTTTCAAAAGGCATTTGATAAAGTGCCACATTATAGACTTGTTAACAAAATTGAAGCCCATGGGATTAAAAAGGCAATGACTGCATAGATATGAATTTGGCAAAGGAACAGAAAGTAGAGAGCAGTGGTGAACGATTGTTTTTCAGACTGGAGGGAAGTGTACAGTGGTGTCGCCCAGGGATCGGTATTAGATCTACTGCTCTTTTTGATATATATTAATAACCTGGAGTTGAATATACAGGGCATAATTTCAAAGTTTGCAGATGAAAAGAAACTCGGAAATGTAGTGAACAGTGAGGAGGATAGTAACAGGCTTCAGGAGGACATAGACAGACTGGTGAAATGGGCAGGCACATGGCAGAGGAAATTTAACACAGACAAATGTGAAGTGATACATCTTGGTAGGAAGAATGAGGAGAGGCAATATAAACTAAATGGTACAAATTTAAAGTGGGAGCAGGATCAGAGAGACCTTGGGGTGTACGTGCACAAATCTTTGATGATGAGAGGCTGTTAAAAAAGCATATGGGATCATGGACTTTATAAATAGAGGCATAGAGTACAAAAGCAAGGAAGACATGCTAAACCTTTGTAGAACAATGGTTAGGCCCCAGCTGGAATATTATGTCCAAATCTGGACACCACATTTTAGGAAGGATGTCAAGGCCTTAGAGAGGGTACAAAGGGTATTTACTATAATGGTACCAGGGATGTGGGACTTCAGTTACGTGGAGAGACTAGAGAAAATGGGACTGTTCTCCTTAGAGAAGAGAAGGTAAAGGGGAGATTTAATAGAGGTGTTTAAAATCATGAAGGGTTTTGATAGAGTAAATAAGGAGAAACTGTTTCCAGTGGCAGAAAGGTAACCAGAGGACACAGATTTAAGGTAATTGGCAAAAGAACCAGAGGCGAGATGAGGAGAAATTTTCTGATGCAGCGAGTTGTTATGATCTGGAATGCACAAAAAATACAATACAAAATACTTAATACAAAAAGGAAAATAGAATTAGTGACTTGCAGACACCAAATAGGTCCCAGCTGAGAGTGAGCTATTAAGAACCTTTCCAGTCCTGAGAAAGGCCGTATTCAGAGTGACTAAGATTGTCTGGCAAAATAAAATATCTATATAATTAAAAGTCTTGTGTCTGGCAAAGTGTGCAGCAAGGCCATAGCATGCAAAACATGCTGATTGGTTGCTTTTCAGTGAAAGTGAAATTTGAGCCAATCAAAAGCACATAAATCCTCATGTTGGTTTCCCCATCCCAATATATACCCTTGACAATAACATTAATAACATAATCAATATATTAAAAAGTCAACAATTCTGATTAAGAAAATCACAAAACGTACCTATAAACTTACCCATCCTATCTTCCAATGTCATCAACCACTTTGCCCCACGTGGGCCTGCCCTCTCTTGGTTGCCTCGAGCTCGCCTTCCCCTCTGTTCCCAAAGCTTGGATCTTTTCGTGTTACATTGATTCATCACCTCAGTGCTGGTCAATATTAGCCAGCACGCACAACTTCAGAGACAGCAAATGAGACACAATCAGGAAGAAGGGAGAGACTGTGAAAGAAGGCATTGAAAAAGTGGAAAATGTTCAGAAAAACAGAAAAAAAACTACAGAATGGGAAATAAACAGAGAGACAGATGCAAGAAGACAGATACATTTTTATTTTACTTTACTCCGCGACTAAGTTTGTGACAAATATTCATATTGTGCTAGTTTTGGTCAAAATAAAGCTTTAACATTTTTATGAAATGAAAGAACAAAGGCATAAGGTACTTTAAGACATTTCTACCTGAAAGGTACTATATAAGGGCAAGTATTATCGTTAGTGTATTAAATCATACAGTGTTTATAAACTCACTAAATAGTTTATAAACGCTGCATGACTCTGAATTAGAAGGTTTTGAGTTCAAATCCCACTCTAAGATTGAGGGAATGCTGCACTGTGGGAGCTGCTGTCCTTCAGATAACACGTTCATCTGTGAGCAGTTCGTTTGAATATTGAAGATCCCATGGAACTATTCCAAGAAGTGTAGGGAGTTCTCCCAGTGTCCAGTCAACATTTATCCCTCAGTCATCACCACCAAAAGCAGATTAACTAGTCACTTATCTCACTTGCTGTTTGTGGGACCTTGCTGTGCGCAAATTGGCTGCCGTGTTTACCTGCAAAACAACAGTGACTACACTTCAAAAGTCTTCACTGTCTGTAAAAGCGCTTTTGGACGTCTTGAGGGTGTGAAAAGGCATTATATAAACACAAGTTCTTTCGTCCTTTAATAGGTCCAATCACAATTTAAACGCAGATGTATAAAAAAAACTGATTTATCTTACTTGAAGACACTTTTGGATCAGAATGAGCTGCTATATTCTTAAAAATACTGATACAGTACTATACAATATTATATTAGAAGGCAGAGTGACTAAGGTTCGTAGTCACACCAATCAGTACGAACTGGAATAGCTGGACTGACATAAAATATCGCTCAATTCTTATTTCCCCTGCTCTCAATAAGCACCTTTCTTTGACCGTTATATTCATAATATCTTGGGTAATAAAAAGGAAGAACTGTTTTTCCAGTAATGTGACTACATGCCATTTGACACCTGTCCAACGGAGCAGTGCGAGTCTTGCAGATTCCTAGCGTGTTGTTTGCCTCTCGGAGAACTAATGAATCAAAGGTTTGGACTGAAGGAAGTTCTGCCAGTATCCCAAACGGGATGAACCACTAACAGTCCGGCGCTGGTGGACTTTCAAAGCCACCGGTACAAAATACTCTCAGACTTCACACACGCAATAGTTTTATATTTTGATAGATATTATGTCTTCACTTTATATTTACGGTTTACCCTTCTTTCGTCTTTTTTCCTCCCCACTGCCTCTTCCTCTTCTCTGTTCCATCACACCTCATCATTTCACTCCACAACAACATTTGCAGTGTCATTGTCGAGCACAATGTCAGAAGTGCCGAGTGGATAATCCATCTCAGCCTCCTCCCGATATCCCCACCATCACGGAAGCCAGTCTTCGGCCAATTCGATTCACTCCACGTGATATCAAGAAACGGCTGAGAGCACTGGATACAGCAAAGGCTATGGGCCCCGACAACATCCCGGCTGTAGTGCTGAAGACTTGTGCTCCAGAACTAGCTGCGCCTCTAGCCAAACTGTTCCAGTACAGCTACAACACTGGCATCCACCCGACAATGTGGAAAATTGCCCAGGTATGTCCTGTCCACAAAAAGCAGGACAAATCCAATCCGGCCAATTACCGCCCCATCAGTCTACTCTCAATCATCAGCAAAGTGATGGAAGGTGTCGTCGACAGTGCTATCAAGCGGCACTTACTCACCAATAACCTGCTCACCGATGCTCAGTTTGGGTTCCGCCAGGACCACTCGGCTCCAGACATCATTACAGCCTTGGTACAAACATGGACAAAAGAGCTGAATTCCAGAGGTGAGGTGAGAGTGACTGCCCTTGACATCAAGGCAGCATTTGACCGAGTGTGGCACCAAGGAGCCCTAGTAAAATTGAAGTCAATGGGAATCAGGGGGAAAACTCTCCAGTGGCTGGAGTCATACCTAGCACAAAGGAAGATGGTAGTGGTTGTTGGAGGCCAAGCATCTCAGCCCCAGGGCATTGCTGCAGGAGTTCCTCAGGGCAGTGTCCTAGGCCCAACCATCTTCAGCTGCTTCATCAATGACCTTCCCTCCATCATAAGGTCAGAAATGGGGATGTTCGCTGATGACTGCACAGTGTTCAGTTTCATTCGCAACCCCTCAGATAATGAAGCAGTCCGAGCCCGCATGCAGCAAGACCTGGACAACATCCAGGCTTGGGCTGATAAGTGGCAAGTAACCTTCGCGCCAGGTAAGTGCCAGGCAATGACCATCTCCAACAAGAGAGAGTCTAACCACCTCCCCTTGACATTCAATGGCATTACCATCGCCGAATCCCCCACCATCAACATCCTGGGGGTCACCATTGACCAGAAACTTAACTGGACCAGCCATATAAATACTGTGGCTACGAGAGCAGGTCAGAGGCTGGGTATTCTGCGGCGAGTGACTCACCTCCTGACTCCCCAAAGCCTTTCCACCATCTACAAGGCACAAGTCAGGAGTGTGATGGAATACTCTCCACTTGCCTGGATGAGTGCAGCTCCAACAACACTCAAGAAGCTCGACACCATCCAAGATAAAACAGCCCGCTTGATTGGCACCCCATCCACCACCCTAAACATTCACTCCCTTCACCACCGGCGCACTGTGGCTGCAGTGTGCACCATCCACAGGATGCACTGCAGCAACTCGCCAAGGCTTCTTCGACAGCACCTCCCAAACCCGCGACCTCTACCACCTAGAAGGACAAGGGCAGCAGGCGCATGGGAACACCACCACCTGCACGTTCCCCTCCAAGTCACACACCATCCCGACTTGGAAATATATCACCATTCCTTCATTGTCGCTGGGTCAAAATCCTGGAACTCCCTTCCTAACAGCACTGTGGGAGAACCGTCACCACACGGACTGCAGCGGTTCAAGAAGGCGGCTCACCACCACCTTCTCAAGGGCAATTAGGGATGGGCAATAAATGCCGGCCTTGCCAGCGACGCCCACATCCCGTGAACGAATAAAAAAAAAAGATAAAGTTGGGGCAGAGTTTCCTTAATTTGCTAACATGAATGGAAGTTAGCACGAGTTTTAACGTAGGGAAACCAACTTTCCAGCCAGACCAACTCTTTCATTAACATCAGCCAATGGAGCAAACTATAATTCAAAGAGAGGGAGATAGATGAAACAGAGTTAAGAAGATCGAAGACGGATCTAAGTGAGGTATAAGAAAATGAGAAAGCATGAACCAAGATAAGGCCAGTTGCCTCGCCCAGCACATTGCCTCTCCAGACCATGTACAATCCAGCCAAGCATAAATCCTACCCGACCCATTGTATCTGCTGAGGGAAAATTCTTCATAAATATCCTAATCCTTAAAGATAATGGAACAAATCTCCAGAATATTTACCCATCTCCAGGTCTCCAATATCCAATGATGCTCTGCTGCCCCCCACCCCCACCCACAGACAACACTTTCTCCCTAGGCCTCTTCTGCACAGCACTCCGTGTGCTCCATAGGGAATATAAGCATCTCGGTCTGTATCGATTCTTATAACTTCCAATAACTTTCTGACACTGATAATTTTTCCAGCTTCTTCCTGAACAAGTTGGTTGACACATCATCAACTTTTTCTCTGGACTCACTTGAAAGAAAAAAGAAAGGTCTTGCATTTATATAGCGCCTTTCATGGCCTCAGGAAATCTCAAAGCACTTTACAACCAATTAAAGTAGTTTTTGAAGTGTAGTCACTGTTGTAATGTAGGAAACACAACAATCAATTTGCACACAGCAAGCTCCCACAAACAGCAATGGGATAAATGACCAGATCATCTGTTTTAGGAGTTGGTTGAGGAATAAATGTTGGCTAGGACACTGGGAGAACTCCCCTGCTCTTCTTCGAGAAGGGCTGTGGGATCTTTTATGTCCACCTAAGAAGGCAGATAGGTCCTCAGTTTTTAACATCTCATCCGAAAGACGACACACTCTGACAGTGCAGCACTCCCTCAGTAATGCACTGGAGGGTCAGCCTAGATTTTGTGCTCAAGTCTCTGGAGTGGGGCTTGAACCCATGAACCTTCTGTGTCCTTCCCATCTAATGTCCATCAGCATTTTCAAGACATGGATCATGTGACTGCCCACCTACCTTGATGATTGGGTGTCCAAATACAATAGGGGCAATTTTAACTCCCTCCGCCCGGGTAAACGGGTGGTAGCTGAGTTAATCCCCGGAGTGGATTACCACCCCTTTCCCACTCGCTTCCCGCCCACCCGCCGCCATATTGCCTCCAGGGTTTCCATGGGCGACCGAGGCAACCACCTGGATCTGACTCGAGCCTCTTGAATCCATGCCAATCAGAGTCCTGTGATGCACATAGGACCCTGATGCAATTTTAACAGCACCAAGGACGCTCTACTCAATACAAAGAAAAAGAAAGAACTTGCATTTATTTAGCGCCTTTTACATCCTCAGGATAGGTGGGGCCTCGGTTTAACGGTTCATTCAAAAGACGGCACCTCTGACAGTGCAGGGCTCCCTCAGTACTGCACTGGGATTGTCAGCCTAGATTTTGTGCTCAAGTCTCTGGAGTGGGTCTCAAATCCACAACCTTCTGACTCAGAGGCGAGACTGATACCCACTGAGCCACAGCTCACACCCGACGGGCAAGGAAAAGTAAGTGTTAAAATTATTTTTGTGCAGCCAGGAGGGGCAGGAGTGCTGCTCCGGGCTGCACAGGAATAATGTGGCTGCTGCTGCAACCTAGACTCCCCCAGCCCCAATCCCTCCACGATGCCCTCCACCCGCGCCTCCCCCCCCCCCATCAACTGCACACCTAACTTTCTGCCACCCAGGTCAGCTTCCGGGCTGCCCAATATTGTGCCAGCCCGAAGCTGCAGTGGGACGCCAGTTCAGGGAGTGCAGCTCGCAAGTCCGTTAATGAGGCTCGGCCCTCAAGATGGACCAGGGCCTCCCTCCGCAGGTATCGGGCGGCTGCCCCTCCTCACGCCCCTACCCCGACCTCCCCTCCCCACCCTGCGCAAAGTTATAATCCCCCCTAAAGTTCCCTCATCTGTGACCTATATCAGATGCAATAATTTGAGATGGAGAGAGTGAGAGAAATATAAAGATGGAGAAAGGCAAGGAAAAAAGGGCCGAAGAAAAATGGAGAAATGCAGTGAATTAAAAAGAAACTCAAGAATTGGGGGGGTGGGGGCAGGGGATGAGTGCATGGCACAGCTGGTCTTGGCGACCAACCGCTATCTTAGTCTTGGAAGCTCCCTCCCATACACGGGCCTGCTACCATCTCAATATACAGTTATTTCCTAGAAATTGCAATGACTTAAGGCACTAATATCAGGGCTGGAAGAGTTAAATTATGAGGACAGGTTGCATAGACTAGGTTTATATTCCCTCGAGTATAGAAGATTAAGGGGTGACATAATTGAGATATTTAAGGCAATTAAAGGAGTTGATAGGGTAGATACAAAAAAACTATTTCCTTCTGGTGGGGGAGTCCAGAACAAGGGGACATAACATTAAAATTAGAGCTAGGCCGTTCGGGGGTGATGTCAGGAAGCACTTCTTCACACAATGACTAATGGAAATCTGGAACTCTCTCCCCCAAAATGCTGTTGAGGCTGGGGGTCAATTGAAAGTTTCAAAATTGAGATTGATAGATTTTTGTTAGCCAGGGGTATTAAAGGATATGGAACCAGGTGGGTAAATGGAGTTAAGATACTGATCAGCCACGATCTATTTGAATGGCGGAACAGGCTCGAGGGGCTGAATGGCCTACTCCTGTTCTGATGTTTCCTCGGAGAGCTTCCATCCAGTGAGTCATAGTCAAACTGACTGCATTCCATTCCAACCCAACCCAAACCGATACTGTGTCTTTCAGCAATTCTGTAGAAGGTGAATTTTACTAACGTACTGAAGTAGCATAAAATATCACAAGCTAAATGATGCCAGGGATTTGTGATTTTGTGTTGCGACAGCAAAAGTGACAAAGGAATCTACTTTTAAACCTTGAAATCAGTTCCTGAAATCGAGCAATAAGAGTATGAATTTATCCCTCTTTTGATTTCTGTGAGTGTTGTTTGCAGCGCAAGGGCTGTATCTGAAACAGAATCATTTTGTCTTTGCGAGCTATTCCTCTCACACTGGGTTGTCTGTTTTGGTAATAAATTAAACGTAACTGTGGCTGAAGAGTACTTTAAACCACATAACCATCACTCAAAGATCCTCAAACTGCTCTCCCAACAGACCTTGTTTGAACATAAGAACATAAGAAATAAGAGCAGCAGTAGGCCATCCGGCCCCTCGAGCCTGCTCCGCCATTCAACAAGATCATGGCTGATCTTCGACCTCAATGCCCTTTTCCTGCACTATCCCTGGATGCCTTTAATGTCTAGAAATCTATCGATCTCTGTTTTGAATGTACTCAATGACTGAGCCACCACAGCCCTCTGGGGTAGAGAGGTCCAAAGATTCACCACCCTCTGAGTGAAGAAATTTCTCCTCAACTCAGTCCTAAATGGCCTACCCCTTATTCTGACACTGTGACCCCTGGTTCTAGACTCCCCAGCCAGGGGAAACATCCTCCCTGCATCTACCCTGTCGAGCCCTGTAAGAATTTTGTATGTTTCAATGAGATCACCTCTCATTCTTCTAAACTCTAGAGAATACAGGCCTAGTCTACTCAATCTCTCCTCATACGACAATCCTGCCATCCCAGGAATCAGTCTGGTGAACCTTCGTTGCACCCTCTCTATGGCAAGTATATCTTTTCTTAGGAAGAAGACCAAAATTGTACACAATACTCCAGATGCGGTCTCACCAAGGCCCTATATAATTGCAGTAAGACATCTTTACTCCTGTACTCAAATCCTCTTGTAATAAAGGCCAACATACCATTTGCCTTCCTAATTGCTTGCTGCACTTGCATGTTAATTTTCAGTGACTCATGTACAAGGACACCCAGATCCCTTTGAACATCAGCATTTCCCAATCTCTCACCTTTTAAAAAATACTCTGCATTTCTGTTTTTCCTACCAAAGTGGATAACTTCACATTTCTCCATGTTCTTCCATGTTCTTGCCCACTCACTTATCCTGTCTATATCCCCTTGAAGCCTCTTTGCATCCCCCTCTCAACTCACATTCCCACCTAGTTTTGCGTCATCAGCAAACTTGGAAATGTTACATTTGGTCCCCTCATCCAAATCATTGATATAGATTGTGAATAGCTGGGGCCCAAGCACCGATCCCTGCGGTACCCCACTAGTCACAGTCTGCCAACCTGAAAAAGACCCGTTTACTTTCCGTTTTCTGTCTGTTAACCAATTCTCAATCCATACCAGTATATTACCCCCAATTCAATGTGCTCTAACTTTCTTCACCAACCTCCTGTGTGGGTCCTTATCGAAAGCCTTCTGAAAATCCAAATACACCATATCCACTGGTTCCCCCTTATCTATTCTACTAGTTACATCCTCAAAGAACTCCAATAGGTTTGTGAAGCATGATTTCCCTTTCATAAATCCATATTGACTCTGCCAAATCCTATTATTAATTTCTAAGTGTCCTGTTATCATATCCTTTATGATAGATTCTAGCATTTTCCCTACTACTGGTATCAGGCTAACTGGCCTGTAGTTCGCTGGTTTCTTTCTCCCTCCTTTCTGAAATAGTGGGGTTACATTTGCCACCCTCCAATCTGCAGGATTGAAGCCGGTAATGACTAATATACTGAACAAATTGGCATCAAATCACTGGAAATTAAGCATTTATATTTCAGTCTCCCAATAGATGCTGCTCTTCACTTACACATGTGATTCTTGCTAATGGCTCAGAAGAGTCTTTATTCCATCTAAAATATTAGACCATTTACTGGTATACTGGGGCTTCCCAGTACATGCATATGTGTGACTGCAACAAACACGTGGGCCCCGATATTAGCACGGAAGCGGAATGGCAGCAGGGAGGTGATTGGGCGTGTCGGTAACCTGCCCAATAAAAAAAGTCCATTTCCCACGCGATCGTTAGTCAATTGGAGCCACTTAATGTGGCTTCCGGGTTTGCCGTCCGAAAGCTGCGCACAGGGTGGACTACGCACCCGCATCACAGGCTGTCAGCTCTACTTAAAGGAGCAGTCCTCCAATGGCTACTCCTGGAACAAACATCCACACACTACAATGGAGCAGCACAGGGACAAGGCTGCTTCCAGATTCAGCGATGCCTCACTCCAGGTGCTACTGGATGGGGTGAGGAGGAGGAGGGATGTGCTCTACCCAGCGAACGGGAGGAAGTGGCCTGCCTCTGCCACCAAGAAGGCCTGGCTCGATGTGGCAGAGGAGGTCACCAGCAGCAGTAACATCTCCCGCACCTGGGTCCAATGCAGGAAGCGCTTCAATGACCTAACTAGGTCAGCCAAAGTGAGTACACTTACTGATTCTCCTACATTCCGTCTTCCACATCACCGCCCCCACCGCACAACTCATTCTGCACTGCCAAGACTACTCTATCACATCACTCCCCACACCCACTTAAAGCTCATCCTCAACTTACCTGCACTTCCTCACCTCCTCATTAGTCATCCCACCACTACCACTCAACCCAATCGTCATCCAATGTCATGGCTCTGTCTCATGCTCACCTCTGATGCATCTCTTTCACGGTCAGCCGCACCCAAACCAATGCATTCATCGGTTGGCCACTTCACCATCACTCACTCACCCGTCTGTACTTTCGCCCCATAAAGAAGAGAGCCCAGAATGCATGGGAGAGGGCGAGGACCGGAGGGGGGCCACAACAAATCGTCGTCCTCACAAACGCAGCGCAGGAGGTGCTGGAGCTCAGCCGAACCCTCGAGTGCCTGTCCGTCAGGGACGCTGAGACTGGCACCCGATAAACATCTGGTGGCACAACTTTAACATTCAGCACACACAATATGAACTGATGTTAACACGCCTTGTCATCTTCAGCACCTCAGTATGCCCATCGCAACATGACACATCTGTGATCATGCTTAATATTGCCTTCTGTTCTTTTACAGGGCCTTCAGCGACTGCTGTGATGGCAGAGGGCGATTCCTCAGAGGACCTGCCGGCCTCTGAGGCTGCACCATCACATCTGAGCGAGCCATCCACCAATGCAGATACTCACACCTCGGTGGGTCCTAGTCCTCAGTTAGTTGGAGTCGCACATGGTGAGTTACCACACAGGTGAGCACAAGCAGACACTGGTGGCAGGGGCAGCTGTGGAGAGTCCGCGTTGGTGGGAGCACTCCTTTCCAGGCTCTGCTCAGCTGGATGCAGATGCTGAACCCTGGGGGTTCAGCATCTTTTAAAAGGAGAATGATCGAGGGACAGAAGCACATTTGCGAAGTGCTGGAACAGATGCCATGCGCACTCTCCACAATAGCGCAGAGGATGGAGGAGTCCAATTCCTGCATGAATGGAATGGTGGCACAGGTACGGGAGGGAATCTCTGAGATAGTGTCACAGGGACGTGAGCAACTCTCTGAGATAGTGTCACAGGTAAGTGCGGGAATGTCTGCGATGGAGAGAAGGCTAGCCTCCATTGAGCTTAAAGCATGGCTCACAAATGAGTCCATTCGGGCCCTGACAATGGCCCTTCGGACTCAGGGTGAACAATATTCTGCCACCTTAAACAGGCAGGAAGATACACTAACACTGGCCTTACAAGACTTCACACATGTCCTCCAAACTCTTGTCCAGCAGAGTGGTAGGAGTGATGTGGGCCTGGCCCAGGGGAGGGATGATAGCGAAAGGGGACATGGAAGTGGGGACGCCACTCAAAGTGCTCCCACGTCTCACCCCTTGACCCCCTCTCAATCAATACCCCCAATGCGGCCGAGTCTGCCCCTGCACAGGTGCAGGTGGAGCAGTCTTTGGATGGGGCCCTCACGGGCACCAAAACCCAGAGGACGTAGGTCCAAAGCATTTAATCGGTCAGGGCATGAACTAGAGCAACCAGCCACTACCTCTGCTACAACCACAGGGGATACACCACGTAGAGGTAGTTGGAAGAGAAAGGTGAAGGTTTTGTAAGCACGAAGGGCATGCACAAGGGTATTTGACGATTAGTCATGTTTTTTTATTTACATTAGCTTTTTGTTAAACTCACATTAAATATTATGATTGTCACCACTACTGTCACGTCTTGGCCATTCTTGACTGGCTTCTGTGATAGGGCCCTTTCTTGAGGTTCACCATGAACGCTGACACTTGATGCCACCCAGTGGGTCACTCTACACTGGGTGTATGTGTAGTTACAGGACTATTTTGTGCAGAGAGGGGAGGGGGGTGGGGGGGCTGGTGTGGGCGCTGCTCTATCCAGGTGGTCTGAGGACTGGACTCTTCACACTGTCTGATATTAGGAGAACCGTTCAGATATCAGTGACTCCCTGGCCTCATGAGCAGCCAGGTGAGACGTTGCTCTGCCCATGGGTTCCTCCTGCTCCTGCTCCTCCTCCTCCTCAATGTGGGTGGTAGATGTGGATGGGGCCTCCTCAAGCGGTGCCCCTCTCTGTTGTGCCATGTTGTGCAGGACACAACAGACGACTATAATGCGTCCCACTCTGTGTGGTGCGTATTGAAGCGCTCCCCCAGAACGATCAAGGCACCTGAAGCGCATCTTGAGCAGCCCTATAACATGCTCAATTGTCGACCTGGTGGTGATGTGGCTGTTGTTATATCGACACTGTTGGTCAGTGATGGGGTTACTCAGAGGTGTCATGAGCCACGTGTGCAGGGGGCATCCCTTGTCCCCGAGAGGCCAATCCTTATGGGTGTTTGGTGCATGGAAGAGGAGCGGGATGTTGGATTCCCGGAGGATGAAGGAATCGTGGCAGCTGCCAGGGTATCTGGCACACACGTGAAGGAATCTCTTGCGGTGATCACAGATGAGCTGAGTGTTGATGGAGTGATAGCCCTTCCTGTTGATGAACAGTCCTGGCTCGTGTGGAGGTGCTCGTATTGCTATATGGGTGCAATCGATTACACCCTGCACCCGTGGGAATCCAGCCACAGAGTGGAATCCCACTGCCCTCTCTGTCTGGCTGAGGTCGACCATGGGGAAATTGATGTACTCCGAGGCCCTGCGAAACAAGCCTTCGGTGACCTGCCTTATGCATTTGTGTGCAGACGACTGAGAGACCCCAGCAATGTCCTCGGTGGCACCCTGGAATGATCCGGAGGCGAAGAAGTTGAGGGCTGTGGTGACTTTGACAGCGACAGGTAAGGAGATACTGCTCGGTCCAGCCGGGAGCAGCTCAGCATCAAGGAGGCTGCAGATGTCTGCGACTACCTGGTGACTGACTCTGAGTCTCCATATGCACTGCTCCTCAGAGAGGTCCAGGAAGCTGAGCCTCAGTCTGTAGACCCTGTGGCAAGGATAATGCCTCCTGCAACGTCGCTCTCTCTGTTGTGGCCTTCTGTGCTCTTGTGCAGGTGCCTGTGGCACAGCACTGTGTTGTGGAGCTCCCATTGCTCGTCCTCGGATGTAGTGATGAATGCAGCCAATGGCAGCCCCATTCTGACGGTGTGAGTTTGAGGGGGTCCGCAAAATAGTTAAATATGTTTGAACAGCAGAATTTTGAGTGGAAAGTAAGAATTTTGAGTGAAAACAAAAAGGTCGTGCAGCCAAAACTTTGTCTGAAGTGACAGAGTGCCCTGCCGCAATAAATGACGTTTTCTCCCCATCTGTCAAATAAGCATTTGAATCTCCCATTGGCTGCTGGCTGAAACACGCCTGTTTCAACAGGGAGTGTTTCCCACAGCACGGGAAACACACTGAGGATTCTTCAAAATCACACCCCTGCCAAAAGGTGGAGATAATTAAGTACTTCAAGTACTTCAACTAGTTCAACAACTATGTAAAGTATCATCCCGCCGGCAATTAAAGCCGGCAGGACTTCCGCATTCGGGAGGCGCGCACATCCAAACGCGTCAATAGGGAACCCGGAAGTCTGCGGATTGGAGCCGGGCTCTGAAGCCGCTCGGGATCTCCGCGATTTTTGCAGCCTCCCCCCCGCCCTGAACGCAGCCGCTACTTCACTGGAAAATCGAGCCCATGTAGTCTGTGTGAACGTAGTCTGGATGTGTTGTAACAAACATAGAATTACATAGAATCTGCAGCACAGAAACAGGCCATTCGGCCCAACTGGTCTATGCTGGTGTTTATACTCCACACGAGCCTCCTCCCATACTAATTACCTCTTCCCTCTATTCCCTTCTCCCTCATGTATGCATTAAGCCTCCTCTTAAATGTATCAATTCTATTTGCCTCAACCATTCTGTGTCACAGTGAGTTCCACATTCTCACCACTCTCTGTGCAAAGACATTCCTCCTAAATTCTTTATTTGATCTGTTAATGGCTATCTGATATTTGTGCCCCCCTTGTTCTGGACTCCCCACAAGTGGAAACAGTTTCTCCAAATCCACCCTATCGAACTCCTTCATAATTTTAAAGACCTCTCTCAGATCTCCTCTAAGTCTTCGCTTTTCCAGAGAAAAGAGCCCCAGCCTGCTCAATCTTTCATGGTAGTTGCACCCTCTCAATTCTGCTAACACCCTTGTAAATTTTTTCTCCAGTGCTTCAATATCCTTTTTGTAGTATGTTGACCTTCCCTTTTAGGCCCTGTGTTAGCTGATATTGTTAATGGTTCCCTCTCCTCAGGTACTGTCCCTCTCCCCTTCAAATCTGCCATCATCACCTCCCTCCTCAAAAAGCCCATCCTTGACCCCTCTGTCCTTGCAAGCTACCGCCCCATCTCCAACCTCCCTTCCCTCTCCAAAGTCCTTGAACGTGTTGTCACCTCCAAGATCCGTGCCCATCTTTCCCACAACTCCATGTTTGAATCCCTCCAATCAGGTTTCCGCCCCTGCCACAGCGCTGAACAAAGGCCCCCTATCAAAGTCACAAATGACATCCTATGTGACTGTGACCATGGTAAACTATCCCTCCTCATCCTTCTCGACCTGTCTGCAACATTTGACCACACCATCCTCCTCCAGCGCCTCTCCTCTTTCGTCCAGCTAGGTGGGACTGCACTCGCCTGGTTCCATTCCGATTGATCTAGTCGTAACCAGACAATCACCTGCAATGGCTTCTCTTCCCCCTCCTGCACTGTTACCTCTGGAGTCCTCCAAGGATCTATTCTTGGCCCCCTCCGACTTCTCATCTACATGCGGCCCCTCGGAAATATCATCCAAAACACAATGTCAGGCTCCACATATACGCTGACGACACCCAGCTCTACCTCACTACCACCTCCCTCGATCCCTCCACTGCCTCTGATTTGTCACTGCTTATCCGACATCCAGTATTGGATGAGCAGGAATTTCAGAGCTGCCTAGACCCTAAGCTCTAGAATTCCCTCCCTAAACCTCTCCGCCTCTCTATCTTCCTTTAAGATGCTCCTTAAAACCTACCTCTTTGACCAAGCTTTTGATCACCTGTCCTAATATCTCCTTATGGGGCTCGGTGTCAAGTTTTGTTCGATAACACTCCAGTGAAGCACCTTGGGTCGTTTTATGATGTTAAAGGCACTATATAAATACAAGTTGTAGTTGTAGAGACCAGAACTGTGCACAGTAACCCAAGTGTGGTCTAACCAAGATTCTATACACCTTCAAGCTTTCGTATTCTATTCTTCTAGATCTCGAATACTTTGTTTGCATTTTTTTTGGCCTTACGAACTTGCGTTGCTACTTTTATTGATTCATGTATCTGTATTCCCAGATCCCTTTGCTCCTCTACCCCGATTTAGTTTCTCATGAATTAATGCAAGTCAGGGTTCCTTGGTGTCAATGGGACCTCAACTGCATTTTAACCTGGGCCTAAACGGCTTTCCCACCACGTAAAACCAGGTCGGCAGCTGTCAGGGGTTACGGCCTCCCCTGCCCCTCACGTCCCTCTCGTGACACCGTCCCGAAATTCCCCTCCCCGCCACCCACCTGCTTCCCGGTGAGCTTTACTCTGGTGCTGGCCAGCGGCCTCCATCCACCCGAACATCTGCTCCCACCCCCGCCCGCCAGCCAGCTACCACTTTGCACCCGCTTCGGGCAGGCACTTGATCAGAGGCCCGGGAGTTAAAATACCCCGGGCCTCAAACTTAGGCCTGCGAGTGCAGTTTGGACTCACCCCGTTAAAATATCCTGAGGTCTGTCATCTGTTGCAGATAAAATAATAGAGGGAACTTGAAGGAGGAAATAATGAAGCACCTATAGAAATATGGGCTAAAAAGATGCAGACAGTATAGTTTTAAGGGGAGACAAAACACCCAACAAGTTAACTGGATCTCTTCAAGAATAATAGCGGACATGGTGGATATCTAATTAGATTTTAGTAATCAGTTCCACCCAGGGAGTTGATCTATAACAACAACTTACATTCATATAGCACCTTTAACATAGTAAAATATCCCAAGGCACTTCACAGGAACGTTATCAAACAAAATTTGACACCGAGCCACATTTAGGCCAGGTGACCAAAAGCTTGGTCCAAGACGTAGGTTTTAAGGAGAGTCTTAAAGGAGAAGAGAGAGGTAGAGAGGCGGAGAGGTTTAGGGAGGGAATTCCAGAACTTAGAGTCCAGACAACTGAAGGCACGGCCACTAATCTACAAGGTTCAGACATGGAACAGGGGGAATTTCTAAAGTGAATCAAAAATTTCCTGGATCAGAAGAAACTGAGAGTCTTTGATGGAGCTGCATCAGTATGGAAGGAAGTGATTAGTGGGATGCCTCAGCGATCAGTGCTGGGGCTCTTCTGTTTAGAACATACATACATGATTTGGAAGTGAGAACAGGAGCAAAGCTATCCAAGTTTTCAGAACAGAACTGTTACAATTGGGGTTATTTCTGCTGGCTTGGTGTGATCTGCAAAAGTCAGCCTCCATAGACAAGCCTGCACTTCCTGGGAACCAAAACCTGACCTTAAGTACAAAATGTCTGGGACAGTGTTGCCACAGTGAACCCTTCTACCATTGGGGTATGCACTGGGAGTAATACAGCCTACTCACCATGTGGCCCAGATCACACCAAGCCAGCAGACAGATCGTATCGCTCAGGCTAAAAACTACAAGTAGTATTTATCAAAAAGTAAAATTATGCAGAAGCAAGAATCAATCAGCGGATTAAAGCGCTTTGGGGTGTCCTGAGGTTGTGAAAGGTGCTAAATAAATACAAGTTCTTTCTTTTAAAAAATACAATTCTTAATTCTCGCCATTACTTTAAAACTGTGCTTTCTTTTTCTTGAACCAAAATTATGAAGATCTTTTGACTTTATTCTTGCAGAAGCATATGTTATTGTGCTCAAAGAGTCCTGGCTCACTACAGCAACCTAATGGTGCACTGAAACTGCCTTAACTGAACTAAAGGGCCAGTCCACTTTTAGTCCCCTCACATGATGGGTGATGCAACAGTTTTGGAAGAGGTTCAGAGGAGAGCTACAAGGATAATTCTTAAAGAACCTTAGTTACTCAGATAGGCTTAAAGACCTGGGTCTATTTACTTCAGAGTAGCACAGGCTTAGAGGCGACCTGATAGAGGTGTATAAAATAATGAAAGGGCTGGATGGCGTCTCTGTTAATAGATTCGACAAGTTGGGGAGGACCAGAGGACATGCATTTAAACCACGCAAAAGTAGGAATAGGCCAGATGTTAGGTAGTTCTTCTTTTCACAGAGGGTAGTGAGCCTCTGGAATGCGTTCTGGCTTGTACGATGTGTGCTGACTCTCTGCACGTCTTCAGAAAAAATCTGGACTGGTTCTTGACTGAGGCAGAGATCGCATCGTACGCATGGTCAATGTGATCTCCTGGACCGGTTTCGATCGCCTAAGGGAGTCATGGAGGAATTTTCCCCTTATTGGCCCTGGGTTTTTTTGGCTCTCCCAGGAGATAACATGGCTGCAGGAGGAGAGGGGAGGGAAGGAATTGTCTAGTCGTGATGCACCAGGCATCATGAGTGTGGGACAGGCTTGATGGACCAGCTGGTCTTTTCCTGCCTGTCATTTTCAAAAGTTCATAAAAGCTTACCTTACCCAGATTCAGGCAATGTCTGGATACAGAACTACCAATCGAGATAGGTTTCAAAGTTATCGGACTCACTTCAGGACAAAGCAAAAATGTGAGGGTCATACTACAGGAAGGATAGATTAATCCATAACTGTTCCAAGTGTACTCCTTTCCAAATTCCGATGTACATTTCTGATTCATTCCAGCAATTCTGATCCAAGCAGAACATTTTTTCAAAATGGTTTTTGGCAAGATTCAAGTAGATGGGTCTCCTCTGCCACAAGGAAAAGGGCAATTTTATGAGAGCCGCTGGCAACAGAAACCTCACCCACTGGCGGTGCACCATTTTTCCACTCATTGAAGTCAATGGGTAGCATGCCCACAATCAGCCGATAGGCACTGCCGATGGGCGAGGCTCCCTGCCACCAGCACATACTCTGAAAATTGCCCCCGTGATATTTAGTGACGTCTTAGAAGAAACAAAAGGACTTAAAGGGAGATTTGCCTCTCCGGTGGCCAGCAGACAAATTAACGAAGGTTACACTGAAACAAGTTTGCCCAACCAAAGTTGTCTAAGGAGAAGCAAATTGTAGTTGACTGTAGGGATTTATTAACTGGAGTTTGTCTGTTCGCAAATAATCTGATCAGTTTTCTACCAAGCTGCAATGCCCCACAAGTTATACGATCGACTTGCAGACAGGAAACTCTTGCTAAAATCATACATTCTGCATACAGGAAACAGGTTGTACAAAATGAAGCATTTTAATTAAATCTCCAACATTACACCCATTTCAGACTGCAATCATTGTGAATTGGATAAAGGCAAGTGACATGGTAAAGATTTTGCACTCAATATTTTTAATACACGAATGAATCTCCCGTGGCATTGCTCATGATTAGTTGGAGGGGATGGTACGTCTTGTAGCTGTGTCCCTTTGGGTTTGCATTGTTGTTTACCTGTGTGTCTTTATTCTTGCAATATTGTTTATTTAGAGGTTGCTGGGCCACCCCTGGAGCAAATAAGAATTACATGCTTTACCATTCATAGAATCTTCAGAACACAAGGAGGCGAATCGGTCCATGCTGCCAGTGCCCTCTCTCTCAGAGAGCTTAGTCCCATTCTCCTGCCCTTTCAATTTTTTGCTTTCAAATATTTATCCACTCCCTTTTTAAAAGCTATTATAGATTTCGCTTCACGGTTTTTGGGAGGACATTTCAAGTACTAGCAGCCCTCTGTGTAAAAATTAAATTCTCCTACCCTCTCCCTTCATTCTTTTGGTGATGATATGTTACAGTGCTTTCTATTGATTTTATTGTGCTTGTGGCATTGTAATGGCACCAACTCAAGGATTTTTTAATATTATTTGTGAACCTCCTGTGGTGTTGCTCATGGATACTCAGGGGAAATGATGTGTGTTTGATGTTTGTTGTGACAGGCTGAGAGAAGTTGCAGCGCCACCTCTGGGAGAAGTGAGAATAACAGGAGAGGTAAAAGTACCCTCCTGTGGAGGAACTAAGAATAACAGTTGAAGCATACTGATTGTTTTCAATGGACAGAAGGTGTTCAATGTACTAACTCAAGGATTTTATACCTACAAGAGCAGATTTTTCACGGCCTTATATGAGTCGGAGGTTTTATAAGAACAGCAATGTTATGACAAGGGACACTGACCTATCAGAATTGGGGGTGGTCCTGGGACCTGGGAGCACAGGTGTGGGGCCTATGAACACCTGGAAAGCCAGGGTCCGACAGTACTGGGGTGGGGTCTCCTGGTTTACCTTTATTTTGAAGGGGAGGTCTCAGAGTCTGGGAGCACTGGGAGGGGTCTCCAGGTTGCATAAACAATGGAGATGGAGATTCTAGGAACACTGGGGCAGGTCGGTCTCTATGTTTTGGAGTATTGGGGTCATTTGGGATCAGGCAGCACTGGGAACACAGGTTAGAGGTTTATGGAGAGAGGATCCTGTAATCTGGAGGTGGAGGGGAAAAGTCAGAGGATTGAGGAGGGAAAACACAGATCTGAATAACTCTGCAGCTGGCTGCACTGCCTGCCTACTCCAAGCAGAACAATTGGTCCATTGCACTTTCAATAGGTGATCGATTGTACAAACTGTTCGATGGACCTTACCACAGCAACTTACAACTTATGAAGCAGCAAGCCTTAAAAATGAAATGGAAATTCATAGATTAACTAGCACTATAGTGCAACATCACAGTCAGCGAGAGGTGAGAATACATTGGCTTTTAGCTACTTATTGAACACACTTGAACTTATTAAGTACATGGGCAGACATTTAATGGCCTTTCCGTCAATAAGAGCAAAGGGATCATGTCCCCTTATCGAGGTACTCGCACTAATAGTCAATGGGGCAGACGGTCAACTTATCACTCGGGCTTAAAACTGGCATTGTGGATCCCCCGCCCATTACAGACACTCCCAGTTATAGACAACACCCATTACAGACACCGCCCGTTACAGACACCGCCCGTTACAGACACTGCCCGTTACTAGACACCGCCCATTATAGATACTGCCCGTTACAGACACCACCCATTACAGACACTCCCAGTTATAGACACCACCCATTACAGACACTGCCCGTTACAGACACTGCCCGTTACTAGACACTGCCCGTTACTAGACACTGCCCGTTATAGATACCGCCCGTTACAGACACCCCCGATTTTAATTTCCATTTATTTCAATGGAAATGAAAATCGGGCGGTGTCTGCAAAGGGTGATGTCTAAAACGGGCTGTTTCTATAGCTGGGCAGTTTCTACAACAGTGGGGGGGATTCTCTACAATGGGTGGTTTCTAGAGCGGGCTGGGCCGATCGTCAATGCCAATTTTACATCCAAACGGCATGTTGGAAATGCAGCCCCAATATCTTTTCCAGATCCTGGTAAAATAAAATGCTCGCAAACATGTATAATTATTGTACCTGAAAGGCTTCTAAATTCAAGAAAGGTGTTTTCCATTTTAACAATTGCCTGCAGGGGCCAGAATTTTCTGACTGTATTAAAAACTGTGACATTAAGAGTGCATTTTCTGTGCCAGTTTAGTGTCAGTGCAAAGCAGTGTAATTTGCACTTCACATTGATACTAAATTTGCAGTGTAAATCTGGAGTCAACTGAAGGGAAGTGGAGTCAGACTCCCTGGAGGGAGCAGTCTCACATCGCTTGGGTTTGATATCATATGGAGTGTAAATCCAGCGCTGGGTCAAACCTGGTTTACAAAGTGTTCAGGGGTCCCTTGAACCTCCGAGAAACCTTTGAAACCGACCGGACCTTAATTTACAAGTTTATAGGCAGGGATTCTTCCCTCCCAGCTCTCCGAACAGTGAACATAAGATAAGATAAGAACATAAGAAATAGGAGCAGGAGTAGGCCATACGGCCCCTCGAGCCTGCTCTGCCGATCAATGAGATCATGGCTGATCTTCGACCTCAACTCCACTTTCTCCCCCCCCCCCGATCCTCATATCCCTTGATTCCCCTAGAGTCCAGAAATCTATCTATCTCAGTCTTGAATATACTCAACAACTGAGCATCCACAGCCTCTGGGGTAGAGAATTCCAAAGATTTACAACTCTCTGAGTGAAGAACTTTCTCCTCATCTCAATCCTAAGTGGCCGACCCCTTATCCTGAGACTATGCATCCTAGTCCTAGACTCTCCAGTCAGGGGAAACAGCCTCTCAGCATCTACCCTGTCAAGCCCTCTCAGAATCTTATATGTTTCAATGAGATCACCTCTCATTCTTTTAAACTCCAGAGAGTATAGGCCCATTCCACTCAATCTCTCTTCATAGGAAAATCCTCTCATCCCAGGAATCAATCTAGTGAACCTTCATTGCATCGCCTCTAAGGCAATTATATCCTTCCTTTGGTAATGAGACCAAAACTGTACACAGTACTCCAGGTGTGGGGGTCTCACCAAAGCCCTGTACAATTGCAGTAAGACTTCCTTACTTTTGTACTCCAATCCCCTTGCAATAAAGGCCAACATGCCATTTGCCTTCCTAATTGCTTGCTGTACCTGCATGTTAACCTTCTGTGCTTCGTGTACAAGGACACCCAAATCCTTCTGAACACCATCATTTAACAGTTTCTCACCATTTAAAAAAATATTCTGTTTTTCTATTTTTCCTACCTTACATTTCCCCACATTGTACTCCATCTGCCACCTTCTTGCCCACTCACTTAACCTGTCTATATCCCTTTGCAGACTCTTTGTGTCCTCCTCATAGCTTACTTTCCCACCTAGCTTTGTAACATTATACTCAGTCCCTTCAGCTAAGCCATTAATTTGGATTGTAAATAGCTGAGGCCCAAGCACCGATCCTTGCGGCACCCCACTAGTTACAGCCTGCCAACCTGAAAATGACTTGTTTATTTCCACTCTCTGTTTTCTGTCCGTTAACCAATCCGCTATCCATGCTAATATATTACCCCCAATCCCATATGCCCTTGTCTTGTGTAACAACCATTCACGTGGCACCTTATCAAATGCCTTTTGAAAATCCAGATATACTACATCCACTGGTTCCACTTTATCTACCCTGCTAGTAACATCCTCAAAAAACTCTAATAGATTTGTCAAACACGATTTCCCTTTCATAAAACCATGTTGATTCTGCCTAATCATATGATGATTTTCTAAGTGCCCTGTTACCACTTCCTTAATAATGGATTCCAGCATTTTCCCAACGACTGATGTCAGGCCTGTAGTTCCCTGTTTTCCCTCTCCCTCCTTTCTTGAATAGCGGGGTTACATTTGCTGCCTTCCAATCCACTGGGACCATTCTAGAATCTAGGGAATTTTGGAAGATCACAACCAATGCATCCATTATCTCTGCAGCCACCTCTTTTAGAACCCCAGGATATAGGCCATCAGGGGACTTGTTGGCTTTTAGTCCCATTAATTTCTCCAGTACTTTTTCTTTACTAATATTAAATACTTTAAGTTCCTCACTCCCATTAGCCCCTTGGTTCCCCATTATTTCTGGTATTTTTTTTGTGTCTTCTACTGTGAAGACAGATACAAAATATTTGTTTAATGTCTCTGCCATCTCCTTATTCCCCATTATAATTTCTCCGGTCTCAGCCTCTAAGGGACCCATGTTTACTTTCGCTACTCTCTTCCTTTTCACATACCTGTAGAAGTTCTTACAATCTGTTTTTATATTTCTTGCTAGTTTAATTTACATATTCTATTTTCTCCCTCTTTGTCATTTTCTCGTCATCCTTTGCTGATTTCTAAAACTCTCCCAATCCTCAGGCTTACTACTCTTCTTGGCAACATTATAAGCCTCTTCTTTTAACCTAATACTATCCTTAACTTCTTTAGTTAGCCACAGATGGATCAGTGACATTTGAAACTGCTGAGAGAAAGCTCTGTGCATGGTTTGTCCATCTCTCTCCTGGGCAGGATGGTTAGAGGTCCAGTCAAGGAGAAGCCAAGCAATGTAAATGGGGTTCTGCCAGGCTGGAACCCCAACTGCAGCTGCCAGTCTTAGACCAGTAGCTGCAGTGTAAGTTCATCCTGAGATGCAAAGGAAAACCTGCCATGTTGAGCTCCACCTACTGGTCAGTTCAAGAGTGGCAGTGGCAGAGGTCTGAGAGCAGATGCGCTGTATGGTCGAAAAATTATATATATAAATATTTACAATAGCAACAAAACAAATAACCTGAGAAGAAGTAAAATTGATAGTTTACCAGAGATAAGACTGCACAAGTTGGAGATCATTTGGAAGCAGAGATGAAGCATAAATGATAAGTAAAAGGATCAGCAAGACAGAACATAGAATCAGGAGGAGGCCATTCAGCTCGAGGAGCTGAATCTCTCTATCTGTCCCTTCAATTCCTTCAAATATCTTGAAAACCTCAATCAAATCACCCCTTAACCTTCTATATTCCAGGGAATACAAGCCTCGTTTATGTAATCTCTCCTCATAATCTAACCCTTGGCGCCCTGGTAACATTCTGGTGAATCTGTGCTGCACTCCTTCCAAGGCCAATATATCCTTTATAAGGTGCGGTGTCCAGAACTGTACACAGATATGGTCTAATCAGAGCTTTGTATAGCTGCAGCAAAACCTCCTCCCCTTTATATTCCAGCCCTCTAGTTATAAAGGCTAACATTTCATTAGCTTTTTTGATTACTTTTTGTAACTGACTACTACATTTTAGTGATCTGTGTACATGGACCCCTAAATCTCTTTGGACCTCCACTATTCCTAGCTTTTCACCATTTAAAAAATACTCGGATCGATCCGTTTTTGGTCCAAAATTGATGACCTCACACTTACCTGAATTGAAATCCATCTGCCACAGTTTTGCCCACTCACTTAATCTATCAATGTCTCTTTGTAATTTTATGCTCTCGTTTACACTACTTACTGTGCCACCAATCTTTGTGTCATCTGCAAACTTGGATTTATGGCTTTCAATTGTATTATCTAACTCATTAATAAATATAGTGAGTAGTTAAGATCCTTGTGGGACACCACTGGTCACTTCCTTCCAATTACATACCCATTATCCCTACTCTCTGTCTTCGACCGCCTAACCAATCTCCTAAACAGGTCACTGTTATAATGTAGGAAACGCGATAGCCAAATTGCAGGATCCCACAAAGAGCAACGTGATAATGACAAGATAATCTGTTTTTGGTGGTGTTGGTTGAGGGATAAATATTGGCCAGGACACCGGGGAGAATCCCCGTGTTCCTCTTGGAATAGTGCCATGGGATCTTTTTCATGTTAGATGGCAGACGTGGCTTCATTTTAACATCTCGTCTGAAAGACGGCACCTCCGGCAGTGAAGTATCAGGCTAGATTAGGTGCTCAAGTCCTGAAGTGGGGCTTACTTTCACAGCAACAAACAAGAGCTACAATCACAGCAGGCAGGAGACAAAATTAAAGGGAATGAAACATAGGACGAGGTATGGATAATTGGAAGCTCTGTACCAGCATAAACCCAAAAAACATTTATATAGCACCTTTAACGTAGTAAAACGTCCCAAGGCGCTTCATAGGAGAGTTATCAAACAAATTTTGACACTGAGCCACATAAGGAGATATTAGGACAGATGACCAAAAGCTTGGTCAAAGTGCCTTACATAGCATCTTAAAAGAGGAAAGGGTGGTGGAGAGGTTTGAGGAGGGAATTCCAGAGCCTAGGGCCTAGACAGCTGAAGTACGGCCGCCAATGGTGGAGCGAAGGAAGTCAGGGATGGACAAGAAACCAGAATTGGAGGAACGTAGAGATCTTGGAGGGCTGTGGGGCTGGAGGAGGTTACAGGGATAGGGAGGGGCGATGCCATGGGGAGATTTGAACACGAGAATGAGAATTTTAAAATCGAGGCATTGCCGGACCGGGAGCCAATGAATGTCAGCGAGTGCAGGGGATGAACGGGACTCGGTGCCCAGCTCAGCCTAGCTGTTAAGCACCTGGTAAATTGTGAAATGCCTCAGTTTTGTTCTATTTTTAATGTTGTGCAGAAACACAACTGCAGCCCTTAGCGGGTTGAGAACCTGCTGATGTCAGGATTGATCTGCGAGATTGATTCCTAAAGCAGTACAGTTCCGCAGTCACTGTTAAATCAGCTTGTGCTGGTTGAGGTGTTGTGCAAAAATGGATAGCTGACAACTGTACATTTTCTCACTGACTACTCCTGTTTCACCAGCTGTTACATGGCACAGAAGCGGCTTTGTTCAGCTGAGAGTAATATAAAATAAGTTTTGCTACTAATTCCCCACACCTCAGTGCCACATGCAGTGATCCTAGCCTACGGCAGTGCGACGACAATACCTTGCCTGTGCAAAGAATTTACCCTGCCTTGGATCAGTGTCCGCCGTGGCTCGGTGGTAGCACTCTCACCTCCAAGTCAGCTCTGGAGACACATTCTAGGCTGACACTCCAGTGCAGTACTGAGAGTGCGCAGCACTGTCTGGGGTGTCGCCTTTCAGATCAGATGTTAAACCGAGGCCTCGTCTGCCCCTCTCAGGCGGATGTAAAATATCCCATGGCACAATTCAAAGAAGAGCAGGGGAGTTCTCCCAGGTTTCGTGACCAATATTTATCCCTCAACCAACATCACTAAAAAAAATGATCTGGTCATTATCACATTGCTGTTTGTGGGACCTTGTTGTTTTCAAATTGGCCGCCGTGTTTCCTACATCACAACAGTGACTACACTTCAAAAGTACTTCATTGTCTGTAGAGTGTTTTGGGAGATCCTGAGGTTGTGAAAGGCGCTACATAAATGCAGGTTCATTCTTTCTTTCTTGTCTGCACCATTCTGAGATGACGTGGCACTGTATTGTCCAGTTAGAGTCTTGCTGGATGGGAAGGATTTTTTTTCTTATGCAGTGAAACGAAACGTGAATCCGTTTCTATTTCACAAGGGCAGAGTTTCCTCTTTTGCGTTTGGATATAAGTAATCGCCTGGATAGAGCCCACATCGGGAGATCGGGCAGAGATCGAGTCGCCATACTCAGGTTGGACATATTCTGGGAGGTTTCGTGGTAAAGTGAGGCGTCACCGAATTTCTGGTAGTGTCATAAGTCGAGGCACCAGCGCACCAATGAGATGGCGGGGAGAGGGCAGGCACTTTGCCTTGACGTTTCAAACCGTGGCCGGACTCCAGGAGTGTACGGAACCAATGAGAAGCTGATTAGGAGATAAATCTGATTCACCGTTCAATATTCATTTGGAGAATTCCCTATGATTTGTTCTCCTGCCGGGATGATCGCGGCATTGTCCGGGAAATTAATCTTTCATTCCTGGGGACTCCAGGGCAATCCGGGGGGGTTGCCAGCCCAAGGCAGAGAGGGTTGTGGCAGAGCCCACTCCATTTTCTGTCCTTTTAAATTAATGGATGGAAAATCGGGCGGGCTCCTTTTCCAGCGTGCGATCCTCCCTGTCCGCTTTTCCTCTGCAAACTCCACCCAGGTGATCCAAAATGCCCAAGCGCTAGAATCACAGAAATGACAGCAACAGAAGTAGGCCATTGGGTCCATCGGTTCGTTGCCGGTGCTAGCTCATGAAATGAGTGCCGCCTATTCTAATACCATTTCGCTGCTTTTTTGCAATATCAATTTATATTCAAATACCAGTACGGTACCATAGCGTTTATGTTACTGGACTAGTACTGCAGAATTGGGACCAATAATCCAAGTTATGTGAATTCAAATCCCACCAGGGCAGTTTGAGAATTTGAATTTAGTTTTTAAAAAAATCTGCTACCAGTAAAAATGACCATAAAGCTGTCGGATTGTCATAAAAATCCAACTGGTTCACAAAAGTCCTTTAAGGAAGGAAACCTGCCATCCGGAGACATGCCAGTCTGACCTATATGCGACTCCAGTCCCACATCAAGTGGTTGACGCTTATCTGCCCTTTGAAGTGGCCGAGCAAGCCACTCATTTGTATCACCACCTTCTCAGGGCAACTCGGGATGGGCAATAAATGCCAGCCTTGCCAGCGAGGCCCATATTCCGAGAATGAATAAAAAAAATAATGAGCTCTAGTGCTGAGGTTGTTTCAATATATTAATAGGAGACCACATTCTTTTGGTTGTTTTACCTCGATTTCAAGTTTCCAACTGTGAGAAAGCCTATTTGTGCACAGTAAAATTCAGTGCAACAACCCGCTCACAAAGCTATACGTCACCTACTGAAGTTGAAGCAGAAATCGTGCCAGTTTCTGAGCCAGAAGGTGCAGCATTCGAACCCCGATCCAGGCAATCCTGACGAGTGGAGATCGGAGCACTGGAATCTGGGTTAACATCCTGTGTGATACCCACACCAGCCCCTTGTCCTCATCGGATGGGTTGTGAACCATACAGGACTAACCGCCATGTCAGATGGTTACGGCCATGGAAGGAGTTTTCATGTCGCGGCCTGTCAGACTGTTAATCAGCCTGAGAATCCTTCCCCTACTTCACTCCAGGGGAAGAGTGTGAAGATACGAAAAACAACACAATTATTTTATGATATTGAATATACTTGATACTGATTTTCTTTAAATATAGGGCAGATTTTATTCTTTTACCATTGGGTGAAGCAGAGAGAGAAAGATCGGTTGGGGACGTGGGGGGAGGAGGAGCCGCACGCCCACGTTGGAGCCCACCCGAGTTTCCTCTCAGTTCATCGTCTAGGCAATCCTTTACACTCAAGTGTCACAAGAGGAAAATCTGCCCCATTATAACACACAGCCAAGCAGCAAACAATGTTGACAGTTCAAAAGATTGTCAAATATATCTTTTAGGGCACAAGAGTGAGTGTAAAAAAACAAACAGCACCGATTCTGATGCGGGATATCTGAATCACACTGGATAATACTGGATGGTCGTGTAATTGGTTATGTTACTGGACTAGTAACCCAGAGAATGGGAGTTCAATTCCCACTATGGCAGTTTGAGAATTTGAATTCAATTTTAATAAAAAGCTGGTAAAAGCTGTCAGATTGTCATGAAAACCCAACTGGCTCTCTCATGTCGTTTAGGGAAGGAAACCTGCCGTCCTTACCCGGTCTGGTCTATGGATCCACACCAACATGGTTGTCCCTTGGAAGTGGCCTAGTAAGCCACTCAGTTGTATCAAACCGCCCAAGGCATCCAGGTACGGGCGAAAAATGCCAACCTTACCAGTGACGCTCACATCCCGAGATTGAATTAAAAAATTAAGTTAATGGTAGGATAGCATTTGGGAATAATAATCTTAAAATTAGGAGGTCACTACTTGCATGTAATATTGAGAAGGAGCGCCAGTCCTGAGGGCAAGTGAATTTCTTAGTTTGTTCATTTCAGATCAGCTATTAGGAGCCTGACTGGGTAATAAACATTAGATCATTGATTCAGGGTCACTTTTCCATCTGTTGGGCAAACAAGTAAATTATATCTTTCACAGTGACCGTTCAACCCATGAAAGGCACAAGAACCTAATGGGTTTTAATCAGCGAACGTGAGCAGATCTGAGCAACAAAACCATGTGATCTGCAATATGTGCTTAATCATACCAGTGACCTATCTTGTCAACGTATCCCTCTGTACGTAATAGAATGAGAAATAGGAGCAGGAATAGGCCATATGGCCCCTCGAGCCTGTTCCACCATTCAATCAGATCATGGCTGATCTTCGACCTTAACTCCACTTTCCTGTCCAATCCCCATGGCCCTTGATTCCCTTAGAGTCCAAAAACCTATCGATCTCAGCCTTGAATATACTCAATGACTGAGCATCCACAGCCCTCTGGGTAGAGAATTTCAAAGATTCACAACCCTCTGAGTGAAAAAAATTTCTCCTCATCTCAGTCCTAATCCTTTATCCTGAGACTATGCCCCCTGGTTCTAAGCTCTCCACCAAGGGGAAACAGCCTCTCAATATCTACCCTGTCAAGCCCTTTATGAATTTTATATATTTCAATGAGATCACCTCTCATTCTTCTAAACTCCAGAGGGCAAAGGCCCATTCTACTCAATACCCTATAAGACAGCACGGTGTAAGATAGTACAGCAACTTACAGTAGGTATTCTTTACAACGCCTGTTGAAAGAGGAAAAGAAAGATAAAGTCTGCTGCAATACAGGTTAGCATTTAATATTTACTGATTTACTGATTTAATGATTACCTGCTTACAAAGTGAGCCGAAAATCCTAACTATTTCTTGCTTTTTTCTGGCTTGCATTACAGGTCCAAAGTCAGGATTTTCTTTGCTAGAGGCTGTAGACTCTTGGCTCACAGTGAGTGGAATTTTACAACTCCCAGGTAATGTAATCGTGATGGTGCAGCTGCTCCCCGTGACAAGCACCTCTTAGTCAGGCATTTTATTTGCATCTTAAGAGTCCCATAACTGAATCCCTCAGGCTAGAACAGGAACAACAGAACGCTCTTATTGTACCCAACATCACAGAGCTCCAACCGAACAGCATCTCAGCTATTTTTTTTATTAAATTGGACACCGGTTGATGTTAGCTGCATTTGGACTGCAAGATGGTGTTGAAGTTTGAGCTGAAACGGGGTGAAGCCTAAGGCCTTCCAGCCAGAATACTGCAGATGCACACGACAGGCGGCCTCGCATTAGAGGGCTCTTAAGACGGGTTCCGCTGTACTGAGATTATATTAGATTCACTGAACTGGCTTAATGTATTCAATGGGCCAGAAGGAGCAGCAATGTATCCAGCAGAGCATGGATCCCACGCAATTCTGGGTCTGTGCTATTCCTGGCTCTAAGGAGCTTGGACTCCTAATGGTCAGGAGTGCGCATCGGCAGTCGACGGAACTCCCATCGAGGTAAAAGGGGCAATTTACGCCCGTTGATCTCGTGCATGCAACATTTATGAGCATTAGGCTGATACAAAAACCCAATTGGTGTTAGCCTTGGTTCACTGATAGCAGTCTCACCACTGAGTCATGGGTACAAGCCCCAGTCCAGAGACTTGAGCACATAATCCAAGCTGACACTCCCAGTGCAGTACTGAGGGAGTGCTGCACTATCGGAGGTGCCGTCTTTCGGATGAGACATTAAACTTAAACTCCACATGTCCTGTCAAGTGGGTGTCAAAGGTCCCATGGCGGTATTTGAAGAAGAGCTGGGGAGTTGTCCTGACCAATATTTACCCCTCAACCAATATCACTAAAACAGATTATCTGGTCATTTGTCTCATTATTGTTTGTGGGATCTTGCTGTGCACAAATTGGCTGCCGCGTTTCCTACATTACAAGAGTGACTACACTTCAGAAGTACTTAATTGGCCATGAAGCGCCTTGGGATGTCCTCAGAATGCCAATGTTTTCTCCTCAACCAGATCAGCACGAAACAAAAATTGTAAAAAATATAGAAGGGTTCATATGAAAAATATATTTTAGAAAATAACGTCAAAGAAGATAATGACCTCGTGCTGATTACTTGTTGGAGCTCCAGCCACTGGACGAAAGCGGTACTGCAGGTTGTGAGATGCAGGCGGTGAATTTCCTCGCGGTTTCTCCTGCTCGGCTGCTGTAACTTTGGTGGAAACCTCGCTTAGGCGCAGAAACGTGATCTCCGCCGAAGTTAGGGTGAGAGAAGGTCAGAGGAAGTTCAACCCCGTTGGAGCAGAGAGGAAGAGCATCAGGTGGGCAATGAGGAGTGATCTGGGGGACAAAAACAAAGTCTATTTTTTCTACCCGTATCATCTCACCATGCAGAGACACTAAGTACTGAGGATTTCAATGAATCTTAATCATCACCAAACCTCAGGACTCAAGCAGTGATCCCATCTCTGACTGCTCACTTGGCAGGAGGTGCAGTTACTGTTTGGGCTTCCTCCCAACACTTCTGCCTCCCAAGACCAAAAGCCTGCACCCCCGATACATGCTGAGTGTGCAGTATAGTGGTGTGCTCAAGATTAACGATTATCTTATATAGTACGTCGGGAAAAGATCAGATGGGTTGCCGACCAAAATCTCCTTTAAAAGTGGAGCATCTTTTGGGGGTTGGGGGGACAGAGCATTCTACACTCACAGGACAAAACTGGCTCACTATTACATCTGTCCCCAACCTGGAAATGTAAACAGTGAAAAAAAGAGTCACTCGGAGCCTAAGATCACAATAGTAGAAATATAATAATATAATAATTTAACTAGTAATGCTGGGGAGAATGGAAGTGCACACATCCACCTAGCAAACAGGCAATAGTTGCTCAAGTGCTTCAAAAGACCTGATGCAGCATCCCTCCAACTGGCAACTCAAAAACAGCCGCTCGTGACAAGGAGTAAAGGCAAGGAGTTAGGAGCAGGACACAGGCCTGTCATAATTTAAGTGCGGGTATAGCCAATATCGAAAACCCTTTTTTTACAGCCTCATTACAGCCTTGGTCCAAACATGGACAAAAGAGCTAAATTCCAGAGGTGGGGTGAGAGTGGCTGCCCTTGACATCAAGGCAGCATTTGACCGAGTGTGGCACTAAGGAGCCCGAGTAAAATTGAAGTCAATGGGAATCAGGGGGAAAACTCTCCAGTGGCTGGAGTCATACCTAGCACAAAGGAAGGTGGTAGTGGTTGTTGGAGGCCAATCATCTCAGCCCCAGGGCATTGCTGCAGGAGTTCCTCAGGGCAGTATCCTCGGCCCAACCATCTTCAGCTGCTTCATCAATGACCTTCCCTCCATCATAAGGTCAGAAATGGGGATGTTCGCTGATGATTGCACAGTGTTCTCGCAACCCCTCAGACAATGAAGCAGGCCGAGCCCGCATGCAGCAAGACCTGGACGACATCCAGGCTTGGGCTTATAAGTGGCAAGTAACATTCGTGCCAGACAAGTGCCAGGCAATGACCATCTCCAACAAGAGAGGGTCTAACCACCTCCCCTTGACATTCAACAGCATTACCATTGCTGAATCCCCCACCATCAACATCCTGGGGGTCACCATTGACAAGAAACTTAACTGGACCAGCCATATAAATACTGTGGCTACAAGAGCAGGTCAGAGGCTGGGTATTCTGTGGCGAGTGACTCACCTCCTGACTCCCCAAAGCCTTTCCATGTGATGGAATACTCTCCACTTGCCTGGAAGAGTGCAGCTCCAACAACACTCAAGAAGCTCAACACCATCCAGGACAAAGCAGCCTGCTTGATTGGCACCCCATCCACCACCCTAAACATTCACTCCCTTCACCACCGGCGCACTGTGGCTGCAGTGTGTACCATCCACAGGATGCACTGCAGCAACTCGCCAAAGCTTCTTCGACAGCTCCTCCCAAACCCGCAACCTCTACCACCTAGAAGGAAAAGGGCAGCAGGTACATGGGAACAACACCACCTGCATGTTCTCCTCCAAGTCACACACCATCCCGACTTGGAAATATATCGCCGTTCCTTCATCGTCACTGGGTCAAAACCCTGGAACTCCCTTCCTAACAGCACTGTGGGAGAACCTTCACCACACGGACTGTAGTGGTTCAAGAAAGCGGCTCACCACCACCTTCTCAAGGGCAGTTAGGGATGGGCAATAAATGCTGGCCTCGCCAGCGACGCCCACATCCCATGAACGAATAAAAAAAAAACCTAAAATATTCAAAAATGCAGTTTACAACACTCGTGAATTTAGAAACTATCGAACAAGATGTGAGTATTGAAGTCACCAAACTTCTCCCCAAAAAACGGAGTTTTTTCACACTTTATTTATTTAATCGGCATTTTGGAACCCACTATAATTCTATCTTTCTTCACCAGTGTTAGATATTTTAAACATGAAAATTAAAGTGCTTGGCTAAGTGACAGGAAACAGAGAGTAGTGGTGAATGGTTGTTTTGTGGACTGGAGGGAGGTGTACAGTGGTGTTCCCCAGGGGTCGGTGCTGGGACCACTGCTTTTCTTGATATATATTAATGACTTGGACTTGGGTATCCAGGGCACAATTTCAAAATCTGCAGATGACACAAAACTTGGACGGGTAGTAAACAGTGAGGAGGATAGTGATAGACTTCAAGAGGATATAGACAGGCTGGTGGAATGGGCGGACACGTGGCAGATGAAATTTAATGCAGAAAAATGCAAAGTGATACATTTCGGTAGGAAGAACGAGGAGAGGCAATATAAACTAGAGGACACAACTCTAAAAGGGGTAGAGGAACAGAGAGATCTGGGGGTATACGTGCACAAATCGTTGAAGGTGGCAGGGCAGGTTAAAAAAGCATATGGGATCCTGGGCTTTAATAATAGAGGAATAGGGTACAAAAATATGGAAGCCATGATGAACTTTTATAAAACACTGGTTCGGCCACAACTGGAGAATTACGTCCGGTTCTGGGCACCGCACTTCAGGAAAGTTGTGAAGGCCTTAGAGAGGGTGCAGAAGAGATTTACTAGAATGATTCCAGGGATGAGGGACTTTAGTTATGTGGATAGACTGGAGAAGCTGGGGTTGTTCTCCTTGGAACAGAGACGGTTGCAAGGAGATTTGATAGAGGTATTCAAAATCATGAAGGGTCGAGACAGATCATTCGCTATTGTGAGTGCTGAGTGATAGGTTTCTGTCACCAGCCGCTTGTGCACTCCCAGTCTCGGCATCTGTCATGGACAGGCACTCCAGCGTCCGGCTTATTTCGAGTGCCTGCTGCTCTGCATCTGTTAAGGCCACCTGGTGTGGTGGGCCCCCTCCGGTCCTTGCCCTCTCCCGGGCATTCTGGCATCTCTCCTCCTATCAAGGCAAAACACAGAGGCGTGATTGAGTGATGGTTGCATGGTGACCCGCTGCATGCATTGGTGTGGGTGGGGTTGAGCGTGAGGGAGATGCATGGGAGGGTGCATATGAGACACAGCCATGAGATTGTATGAGGATTGGGTTGCGTGGTAGTGTTTGAATGGGAACTAGGGCAGTGAGTACGTGCAGGCAAGGTGAGGATGATAGTTGAGTGGATGCGAGGAGTGATGCGAGAGCGTTGTGGTGGCAGTGCAGAAGGAGTTGTTTGGTGGTGGAGGTGATGTGGAAGATGGAGTGTGGGAGAATGCGTAAGTATACTCACTTTGGCCGACCTGGTTAGGTTATTAAATCTCTTCCTGCACTGCACCCAGGTTCTGGACACATTGCTGCTGCTGCTGGCCTCCTCGGCCACCCCAGCCAGGCCTTCTTGGTGGTGGAGGGAGGCCACTTCCTCCCATTCGATGGGGAAAAAATTTCCCTCCTACTCCTCACCCCATCGAGCAGCACCTGGAGTGAGGAGTCAGAGAACCTTGGAGCAGCCTTGCCTCTGGCCTGCTCCATGTTCCTAAATTGGTTGTTTGCTGCAGGAGGAGCTTTGGAGTACTGTCCCTTTAAATAGGGCTTCTCCCGCTGACAGCCTGTGGCGCGGGTGCGCGCTGCGCAGCTTTCCAGCGCGAAACCCAGAAGCCAAGGTAAGTGCCTTCAATTAGGCTGCGATCGCGTGCGCAGCACCCCGAATTCACTGGGCGCGTTACCCACATGCCCAGTCGACCCCCCGCTGCCAACCCACCTCCCTCCTAAAATCGATCCTCCTGGATCAGTTGGTAGAACTCTCACCTCTGAGTCAGACGGTCATGGGTTCAAGCCCCACTTCAGAGGCCTGAGCACATAATCTAAGCTTCAGTGCAATACTGAGGGAATGCTGCACTGTCCGAGGTGCTGTCTTTCAGATGAGATATTAAACTGTTTGCCTATCCAGGTGGATGTAAAAGATCTTATAGCACTATTTGAAGATGAGTAGCGAGTTTTCCCTGTGTCTTAGCCAACAGTCATCCCTCAACCAGCACCAAGAAGAATAGATTAAGTGACCTTTCATCTCATTTGTTGTTTATGGGGCCCTGCCATGTGAAAATTGGCTGCCGCATTTTCATACATAATAATAGTGACTACCCTTCAAAAGTACTTCACTGTGAAACCCACGAAAGGCACTATACACGTGCAAGTTCTTACTGCTGTTGTCTCACACCTTGAGTTTATACTTCTCCTAGTCACTCTCTGCCAGAGTACAGTGGAGCTCTGAATATATGTGCTTGTACAGTTGAGAGTTCCATTCACCACAATACCAATGCTGGTTAAATGTCAGTATTACAGGGGCACTGCATTAAAAATATTGAAAGTTAAGTTTTTTAAAAAATGTTTCCATTGGATCATCCAATAACTTTTTACGGTTGACTTCGCAGCAAACTGAAGTTATACTTCAGGCTGTTGCAGGTGGTCTCACACCTCCTGCCATAATGTAGGGAGCAGCCAGATTGCTGACCTGATTCCCAAGTTATACATCCTGTTTTGCATTTGATAGGCATCCTACTAAAATATTGCTTTATATGGATGAAAACTGGTAGCATAACTGCCTCTCAACAAACACTGTTTGATGGCAGATAAGAATGCTTCATTAGGCAGCTAACAAAGATGCTATTTAAGAAAACTGACCACAGAGGCTTTATCTTTCATATCACGTTGTTCTATCTTAAAAAAACACATGCCTCAGTTTAATATTATACGTTGCTTCACTACTTTACAGTCTGTATTTTGTAACTTAATACAGGTGATGGCAAAAAGTGATGAAGGAGATTAAATGTATCACAATATTATTTCAAGAATCTCTTCACCGAGTCAATGCCATGAAGCCGTATGAATGGGTCTCATTGTTATGCACAAGTTGCTTATCTTTATAGCTGTTGGACTAACAAAATTAAATTTTCTTTTTTTTGATCTTCTTCCTGAAACTCATCTTTCTTAAAAAGACAAAAAACTGGTTCTTCATCTATTTTAAAGCGTTAACTATTTGAAATAAGCACAGGAAATGCTGGAGAAACTCAGCAGGTCGGGCAGCTTCTGTGGAGAAAGAAACAGAGTTAACGTTTCAGGTCGAAGACCTTTCGTCAGATTGATTTGATCTGCCCATGAATGTTCACAAACAACATTAAAAGAAAAATTGTGCTCATCTCGCACATTCTAATTCTTTCTGACCTCCTGTCGTCTTGTTTGTTTTCTATTTTTCTGTCTTCCCCTTTCTCTCTCTCTCTCTCTCCCTCTTTTTCTCTCTCTCTCTCTCCCCCCGCCCCTTTCTCTCTCTCTCGCTCCCTCCTTTTTTCTCTCTCTCTCTGTATGCCTCTCACACCAGTTTTTGTCATTGTCCATTAGATCGACACATTTAACTGTCCAGACTTTGCTCTTTGGAAGAGTATTACTCCAGTGGGCTAATTTGTCTTAACTCTTCTCAAACTACATAATACTTTTAGATACTTGATCCTGAATAGTTTGTACTCTGGTGCCCACCCTCTGCTTATGTGTCTTCCAAGTCACTCAACAACTACTGCCACCTTCCCACCAATATGACCCTACATAGCGTGTGTTGTTGTAGCCAGCCTTTCCGCTTTTGTTCCCCCAATAGCTGCAGGCCTGATTTCAATTAGTTTTGTCCTTGCTGCTTGTGAGGAGGGAAAAAAAGAGAGGAAATAGATGGTAAGAAAGATAAATTAAAATTGGGATGTAGACTGCTAGTCAGGGAGCATGGAGTAACACTGGACAACGTAGCTACACTATTCTGGGTCCAGTGGTAGGACACATGCCAGGTCAAGCAGATAGGTAGGGTTGGCGTTGGCAAGTAGGTGCACTTAGAGGGGAGAGGAGTTTTAGCTGGAGAATCAGGTCTGGCTGGATTGGGCAAAGCAGAGAGCGGAGTAGGTTAGGACCTGATTGAGTGGAAGATTAAAAAAAACAAGCCAAGTTAAAGATAATTAGAAAAAAAATGGCAAGTTAAAAATAAAAATGGAGTGATTAATTAAAACCAGAGGAGGTCAGGTCAAAAATGGTAAGTATGGGCAGAAAGCAAATGTCAAAAAGGCTGTCTGACCTGTTCTTCTGGAATTGAATGGAGGGTCTGTGACTGGTCCATACCAGCCTGGACCAATCAACAACAGTGGATGGACTCCCCAATGTTAAGAGTATCACATTCACAGATACAAACCTCCATAAATAGGTAGATACATAAACTGATACATACATTGGCCAATAGATCAATCAATATCATTGATTTGATTAAGCTTTTCAGTTGGTCTTTTTGTGACTGTAGAAACAAACATATTGAAAGTTTGTTGTTTGCCTCTACCAAAGTGTATCAGGGATTTATCTACCTTGAGTTAGTTAATGCAACTCAAATTTCTGTTCTGCATTAGCTACCCGAACAACTCCTGCAAAGGTGGCCTAACTGATATGGAAATTTTTAGTTAATTGTGCAAAATATAAGCACAAACTTTATAGTAATATGTTACTCATTGATGTTATTAAAATAACAAGTATAATTAGCCCAACAGCACAATTTCATTAATGTTACAATAAGGCGATTGGGTTTTATTACCATTAATCCCAGGTAACCAGCCTGTGCTGCCAAACTGTTTTCCTCCTTACTTTCATACTACAACAATCTCTCTCTTGTCTGAGGCAATGCTGTGCAATATAAAAGGCCAAAGGGTCAAACTCATTGTATTTGATCATTGCATCTTTATGTACTTTTAAATTATTAACACACAAAAATCTTCAGTTCTTTATTAATTTTACATTTTTACAGGGTTTTAGAGGGTTCCAACATTAAAAATAACATTTTCATTAAAAAATTATATTAATTTTGTTCCTTTACACAAGGCAAACTGTCATTAATACATAGGCACATTTTAAAAATTCATGTGAAGTCAAAGTTATTTTTGTCAGTCTCAGATTAGTTAAACTTGCTTGAAATGCATCATGCACTGGGCCCCTCTGGATAGCAATAGTACATTCTGCCCCAAGTTGTGGTATCACTGACCCACGGTTGTTGACCTTTGGTTATCACAGTTAATGTCCTAGATGGCAACACTTGCAAAGAGTCGTAACTTTAACATTGCTTTTATATAGCACCTTTAATGTAGAAAAATGTCCTAAAGTGCTTTGCAGAGGCCTAATCGAAATAATATAGATGTTGAGTAAAAGGAGATATGAGGAGATGTTAGGAGGGATGACCAAAAGCTTGCGAGGTGGGCTTTAAGGAGGGTGTTGAAGGATGAGAAGGAGGGTTGCCCAGGGCCTAGGCAGTTGAAGGGAAAGCCATGAATGATGAAGCGAAGGAAGGGAGTGATGTATGAAAGGCCAGAATTCAGGGAAGGGGGTTGTAAGACTGGAGACGGTTACAGAGATAGAGAGGGACAAGGTCATGAAGGGTTTTTAAACACAAGGATGAGAATTTTAAATTGGAGGCATTGGCCGATGGGGAGCCAATGTAGGTCAGCAAGGACAGGGGTGATGGGTGAGCTGGACATGGTGTGGGATAGGATATAGGCAGCAGGGTTTTGGATGAGCTGAAGTTTGTGGAGGATGGGAGGCCGGCCAGGAGAGCATTGGAATTGTCAAGTCTGGAAGTAACAAAGGCAGGGAAGAGGGTTTCAGCAGAAAATGGGCTGAGGCAGGGGCGGAGGTGGGCGATGTTACAGGGGTGGAAGTAGGCGGTCTTTGTGATGAAGAGGACCTCAGCTCAGGGTCGAAAAGGATGCCAAGGTTGCAAACAATCTGGTTCAGCCTAAGACAGTGGCCAGGGAGGGGGATTTCCAATTGTTACTGCAGTCCAGTTGAAGTCTAAATGCACAGTGGTTTCCCATTGCTGTTTACAGCAACTTTACTGAAGCAGTATATTCCATGACTGAAGTAAAAATATTTCAACCTTGTTAGGAACATAGGAACAGGAGTAGGCCATTCAGCCCCTCGAGCCTATTGCGCCATTCATTTAAATCATGGCTGATCTGTATCTGAACTCCATTTACCCACTTTGGTTCCATATCCCTTAATACCCTTACCTAACAAAAATCCATCAATCTCAGTTCTGATGTTTTCAATTGACGCCCAGCCTCAACAGCTTTTTGGGGAGAAGAGAGTTCCAGATTTCCACTACCCTTTGTGTGAAGAAATGCTTTCTGACATCACCGCTGAACGGCCTAGCTCTAATATTAAGGCTATGCCCCCTTGTTCTGGACTCCCCACCAGAGGAAATAGTTTCTCTCCATCTACCTTATCAAATCCTTTGATCACCTTAAACACCTCATAGAATCATAGAATCATAGAAGTTACAACATGGAAACAGGCCCTTCGGCCCAACATGTCCATGTCGCCCAGTTTATACCACTAAGCTAGTCCCAATTGCCTGCACTTGGCCCATATCCCTCGATACCCATCTTCCCCATGTAACTGTCCAAATGCTTTTTAAAAGACAAAATTGTACCCGCCTCTACTACTGCCTCTGGCAGCTCGTTCCAGACACTCACCACCCTTTGAGTGAAAAAATTGCCCCTCTGGATCCTTTTGTATCTCTCCCCTCTCACCTTAAATCTGTGCCCCCTTCAATTAGATCACACTTTAATCTTCTATATTCAAGGGAATACAATCCTAGTTTATGCAATCTGTCCTCATAATTTAACCCTTTCGGCCCCAGTATCATTCTGGTGAATCTGCGCTGCACCCCCTCCACGGCCAGTATATCCTTCCTGAGGTGCGGTGCCCAGAATTGAACACAGTACTCTAAATGGGGTCTAACCAGAGCTGTGTACAGCTGTAACATAACTTCCACCCTTTTGTATTCCAGCCCTCTTGCTGATACTGAAAAAGGCCTCACACATCTTAGCTGCAATACAATTTACCCACAATTCACAAAACGCTCTTAAGATACATATAACTTTGTACCTCAAGCAGTCGATTTGAAGTATTTTATTCTTCCCTCCTCCCTCTTGTAAATAACTGAGAATAAAAAGGACAATTTTCATGATTTTACTTTTCCCCCCACCTCACCTCCTATTGGGTGTGCGGTTCTCCCTGAAACTGTTGTCAGTATAGCAGTGCAAGGGCAGATATTACCCATTCTCGAGTCTCCAACGACGAGCACCCGAGCAGGAAGTTATCAGCCACTGTCCAGGGGTCTAGCCCGTTGGTTGGTTCCAGCATCAAAACACCTCAAACGTCACTCACTGGCCCTGGTGCAAACATCAGTCTCCCCACCCCTCCCCGCTCCCCCCCAAAACAAAACACATCTTAATACTGTCATGACAGAATTCTTACTTAACTGCTTAAACTATAAAAATGTCAATAAAATGATGTTTGCTTTTAAAGTAATGTTTCTTTCCACTGTTCTTACCTCACATATTTTCTGCCTGGTTGTCTCAATGCATTCAGGGTACAGGAGGAGGGAAAACTAAAGCTCTCCAAAGCCTCGTTGTGTGATGTGGGTCCTTACGATACTCCCTGGGTGCTGTTATTCCGTGTGAAAACCATAACTCTTGTCTCTATCGCTCAAACACACATGCAAACACAGATTTTATCCATAACAGATGGAAATCACAGCACGGGTAGCGCAGCTGAATTGCCAACTCAAGCCCCAGGCTTCATGGGCCTTATTGGGAGAAACATTTTTCCAGGAATTTCTACCATTAAATAACTAATATTATGGACATATACTGTGATTTTGGGTAAGTGGAGTCATTTAAAAAACAATGATGTCATTTCTTATGTTACAAATGTTATTTCTAGCTGTATGTATGAATCTGCGTGGAGAAGGAAACTGGTGATTGAAAATAGAGTGAAGGAAAAAGTTGGCCAGTTTTGTATTATTTGCTGGTTCCATTAATAGTGCCACTGAAAGAAAATTCAGGGATTTGATTATTCGCTTTTCTCATTTGCAATTTTTGAATTGTTTGCCTTTAGCCAGTTGGGTATTTGATGAGTTAAATTACCGCTTAAGTGATCTATCATGACTTCTTACTCTATGGATCCACGGTATCTTTGAAAGGTGCAATATGACAGCCACGTGCAAGCTGTAAGTTGTATTGTGAATTTGGACTTATCAAGCTGAGGGATAGTGGTGATAGGGACAAGAACATTTTTTCAGTATCAGTCTCAGGCACTCTGTCCCAGCAAGGTCACTTAAGCCCAACTTCAGGAAATGTTCCCATTTCTCACCAGCCATTTTTATGATCTCTCTGTCAAGGCCATCAATTCAGTACCAAATTACAGGTACTGAGGCATTGCTGGACTTGGTTCTAGGGAATGAGGTGGGCCAAGTGAAGCAAGTATCAGTGGGGGAGCATTTAGGGAGTAGCGATCATAGTATCATAAGGTTTAGGATAGCTGTGGAAAAGGATATGGACCACTCTAAAATAAAAATACTCAATTGGTGGAGGGCCAATTTCAGTGCGATGAGAACAGATCTAGCCCGGTTAAATTGGAATCAAAGATTGGCAGGTAAAACTGTAACTGAACAGTAGGCGGCCTATAAGGAGGAGATGGTTCGGGTACAGTCTAGGCATATTCCCACGACGCAGAAAGGTAGTGCAACTAAAGCCAGAGTTCCCTGGATGACAAAAGAGATAGTGAGTAAGATGAAATGGAAAAAAGGGCAGTATGACAGAAGTCAGGTTGATAACACAGGTGAGAGCCAAGCAGAATATAGAAAGGTCAGAGGGGAAGTGGAAAAGGAAATAAGAGGGGCAGAGAGAGAGTATGAGAATAGACTGGTGGCCAACATTAAAGGGAATCCAAAGATCTTTTACAGGCATTTAAATAGTAAACGGGTAGTAAGAGGAGGGGTGGGGCCGATTAGGGACCATAAAGGAGATCTACTCATGGAGACAGAGGGGATGGCTGAGGTACTAAATGAGTACTTTGCACATGTCTTTACCAAGGAAGAAGATGCTGCCAGAGCCTCAGTAAAGGAAGATATAATTGAGATACTGGATGGGCTAAAAATTGATAAAGAAGTAGTACTAGAAAGGCTAGCTGTACTTAAAGCAGATAAATCACACGGTCCGGATGGGATGCATGCTAGGTTGCTGAGAGAAGTAAGGGTGGAAATTGCGGAGGTACTGGCCATAAACTTCCAAACATCTGTCGATACGGGAGTGGTGCCAGAGGACTAGAGAATTGCAAATGTTACACCCTTGTTCAAAAAAGGGTGTAAGAATAAACCCGGCAACTATAGGCCAGTCAGTTTAACCTCAGTGGCGGGGAACTTTTAGAAACGAAAATCCGGGACAGAATTAACAGTTACTTGGACAAGGGTGGGTTGATTAGGGAAAGGCAGCACGGATTTATTAAAGGCAAATCGTATTTAATTAACCTGATAGCGTTTCTTGATGTGGTAACAGAGAGGGTAGATGAGGACAATGCAGTTGATGTGGTGAATATGGACTTTCATAAGGCGTTTGATAAAGTGCCACATGGTAGCCTTATCATCAAGATTGCAGCCCATGGAATAAAGGGGGCAGTAGCAACATGGATACAGAATTAGCTAAGGGACAGGAAACAGAGAGTAGTAGTGAACGTTTGTTTTTTGGACTGTACAGTGGTGTTCCCCAGGGGTCGGTGCTGGGACCTCTGCTTTTCTTGATATATATTAATGACTTGGACTTGGGTGTACAGGGTACAATGTCAAAATTTGCAGACGGCACAAATCTTGGAAGGGTAGTAAACAGAGAGGAGGATAGTGATAGACTTCAAAGGATAGAGACAGGCTGGTGGAATGGGCAGTCATGTGGCAGATGAAATTTAACGCAGAAAAATGCAAAGTGATACATTTTGGAAGAATGAGGAGAGGCAATATAAACTCAGGGGCACAACTCTAAAAGGGGTAGAGGAACAGAGAGATCTGAGGGTATATGTGCACAAATTGTTGAGGGTGGCAGGGCAGGTTGAGAAAGTGGTTAAAAAAGCATACGGGATCCTGGGCTTTATAAATAGCGGCATAGAGTACAAAAGGGACTTTAGTTACGTGGATAGACTGGAGAAGCTGGGGTTGTTCTCCTTGGAACAGAGAAGGTTGTGAGGAGATTTGATGGAGGTATTCAAAATCATGAAGGGTCTAGACAGAATAGATAGAGAAACTGTTCCCATTGGCAGAAGGGTCAAGAACCAGAGGACATAAATTTAAGGTGATTGGCAAAAGAACCAAAGGTGACATGAGGAAAAACTTTTTTACACAGCGAGTGGTTAGGATCTGGAATCCACTGTCCGAGGGGGAGGTGGAGGCAGATTCAATCATGGCCTTCAAAAGGGAACTGGATAAGTACTTGAAAGGTAAAAATTTGCAGGGCTGTGGGGATAGGGCGGGGGAGTGGGACTAGCTGGATTACTGTTGCATACAGCTGGCGCGGACTCGATGGGCCGAATCGTCTCCTTCCGTGCTGTAACCTTTCTCTGATTCTCTGATTCTACTTTGGTAGTCTGGACCAGGACATGCTAAGAGCAGGCTCGAGACTGGCCAAACTCATTTCATGTAAAAAGCTTGAAAACAGCACAGATGTACCCGAATGTAGTCTGGATTCAAAACCATTCCAAAAAGCCCCACATTCATTGTGCTACCTGGATTCCCAAAACTCTTACCTATTTTGAAATCTGATTCAACTTGAAGTATTCACTTTGATATTAAAACATGCAAGTGCCTTGAGATTCTAGAACCATACATGTGGAAATTCAACATCCCTAATTAAATAATTAGGGATAACATAATAGCAGTGGAAAAAAGGGTCGTAAGTAACAGAAAGGTAGATGCAGAATCAATATGGATTGAAATAAAAGATAAGGGATAGATCACGCTAATAGGGGTATACGACAGACCACCGATAGTGGAAAGGAGGTGGAGGAAGAAATATGTGAGCAAATATGTGAAATGAGTAAAGGATTTAGAATAATAATCATGGGAGATTTTAACTATCCCCAAATAAACAGGCAAGAAGAGGTAGGTAAAGGGGTACAGGGAATGGAGTTTTTACAACGTGTGCAGGACTCCTTTCTCACCCTGTATGTAAACAGCCCAAGAGAGGAAGCACTGCTGGATATTGTAATAGGAAATGAACTAGAACACATAAGAGAAGTGTAGGGGAACATCTAAGCAATTGTGATCACAACATAATAAGGTTTAAGATAAAGATTGGGAAGGACAGAAGTAGGACAAATACCAAGGTAATAAATTGGAAAAAAGCTGATTGAGATGAGAATGGAACTAGGGAAAAATAAACTGGAAAAATTTACTGACAAACAAAGAAATAGAACAGCAGTGGGAAACATTTAAAACAGTGATCAACAGAGTCCAGGAGAAATATGTCCCCCGAAAGAGCAAGAACAAACTAGCCAGTAATGACACGCCAGGGATGAATAAAGAGATCAGGGCAAAATTGAAACTAAAGAAAAAGGCACACACTAAGTACATAGAGAACAAAGGAGAGGATGACAAAAGGGAATACGAAGAGATTAGGAAAGAAGCTTAAAAAACAATTAGGAAAGCAAAGAGAAACAATGAAATTAAATTGTCAAGGAATATCAAAAAAAGTAAAGTATTCGACCGACACAAATAACAAAAGAAAAATCAGGATAGAGATAGGGCCACACAATAAACTCACAGGTAATGACAGTGAAATGGCAGAAATATTAAATAATTACTTTGCCTCAGTATTTACCAGGGAGACTAACATGGTGGGCATGGCATTCGAAGAGATCAAAAAAGATATAAAGACATTTAAGATAGAAAGGGGGGAGCTAATTGATAAACTAATCAAACTGAGAGAGGATAAAACCCCTGGTCCGGATGGATTGCATCTGGACATATTAAAAGAAGTTAGGGAAGAGATAGCAGAGGCACTATTACATATATATAAAAATTAATTAGAAAAGGGAATCGTGCCGGAGGACTGGCGGATAGCGCATGTGATTTCTATATTTAAAAAGGGAAATAGAACAAGTCCAGGGAACAATAGACCAATTAGCTTAACATCAGTGGAAGGAAAGATAATGGAATCCTTACTCAAAGATGTGATAGAGAAACATCTAGAAACTATAAATATATTAAAGAAAATCAGCACGGATTTCAAAAGGGAAGGTCATGCTTGACCAATCTTATTGAATTCTTTGAAGAAGTAACAGAAAGTATAGATAAGGGCAATGCAGTAGATGTGATATATTTGGATTTTCAAAAAGCCTTCGACAATGACCAAAATCAGAGCACATGGAGTCAGGGGACAAGTAGCAGAATGGACGGTAAGCTGGCTATGAAACAGAAAACAGAGAGTAGGGGTTAAGGGTGTTACTCAGACTGGCAAAAGGTGGAAAGTTGTGTTCCACAAGGATGCTGGATCCACTGTTGTTTACCAAATATCAACAATTTGGACTCGGGAATCAGAAGTACAATTTCAAAATTTGTGGACAACACCAAATTCAGGGGTATAGTTAATACCGAGGAGGACTGCGACAAAATACAGGAAGACATTAATAATGCAGAATGGGCGTGTAATTTGTAAGCGAATTTCAATATAGAATTCTTCATTAAGATGGAAAGTGAAGTAGTCCAATCCGAAACTAGGGTCCTAAATCTAAACAAAGGAAACTACGAAGGTATGAGGAGTGAGTTGGCTATGATAGATTGGGAAGCTTCATTAAAAGGCATGACAGTGGATAGGCAATGGCTAACATTAAAGGAACGAATGCATGAATTGCAACAATTATACATTCCTTTCTGGTGCAAAAACACAAAAGGAAAAGCGGCCCAACCATGGCTAACAAAAGAAATTAAGGATTGTATTAGATCTAAAGAGGAGTCATATAAAGTTGCCAGAAAAAGTAGCAAGCCTGAGGATTGGGAGCAGTTTAGAATTCAGCAAAAAAGGACCAAGAGATTGATTAAGAGGGAAAAATAGAGTATGAGAGTAAACTTGCAAGGAACATAAAAGTGAACTGTAAAAGCTTCTACAAGTACGTAAAAAGAAAAAGATTAGTGAAGACAAATGTCGGTCCCTTACAGTCAGAAACGGGAGAATTTATAATGGGGAACAAGGAAATGGCAGAGCAATTAAACAAATACTTTGGTTCTATCTTCATGGAAGAGGACACAAATAACTTCCCAGAAATGCTAGGGAACCAAGGGACTAGTGAGAAGGAGGAATTAAAGGAAATTAGTATTAGTAAAAAAAAGTGCTGGAGAAATTAATGGGGCTGAAAGCCGATAAATCCCCAGGACCTGATAATCTACATCCCAGAGTACTAAAAGAGGTAGCCATGGAAATAGTGGATGCATTAGTTGTCATCTTCCAAAATTCTATAGATTATGGAACAGTTCCTGCAGATTGGAGGGTGGCAAATGTAACCCCACTATTTAAAAAAGGAGGGAGGGAGAAAACAGGGAACTACAGACCAGTTAGCCTAACATCAGCAGTAGGGAAAATGCTAGAGTCTATTATGAAGGATGTGATAACAGGACACTTAGAAAATATCAACAGGATTAGACAAAGTCAACATGGATCTATGAAAGGGAAATCATGTTTGACAAACCTACTGGAGTTTTTTGAGGATGTAACTGATAGAATAGATAAGGGAGAACCAGTGGATGTGGTTTATTTGGATTTTCAGAAGGCCTTTGATAAAGTCCCACATAAGAGGTTAGTGTGCGAAATTAAAGCACGTGGGATTGGGGGGAATATACTGGCATGGATTAAAAATTGGTTAACAGACAGGAAACAGAGAGTAGGAATAAAGGGGTCTTTTTCGGGGTGGCAGGCAGTGACTAGTGGGGTATCGCAGGGATCGGTGCTTGGGCCCCAGCTATTCACAATATATATCAATGATTTGGATGAGGGAACCAAATATAATATTTCCAAGTTTTCTGACGACACAAAACTAGGTGGGATTGTGAGTTGTGGGGAGGATGCAAAGAGGCTTCAAGGTGAATTAGACAAGTTGAGTGAGTGGGCAAATACATGGCAGATGCAGTATAATATGGATAAATGTGAAGTTATCCACTTCAGAAGGAAAACCAGAAAGGCAGAGTATTATTTAAATGGTGATAGATTGGGGACTGTTGATGTACAAAGGGACCTGGGTGTCCTTGTACACCAATCACTGAAAGCAAACATGCAGGTGCAGCAAGCAGTTAGGAAGGCAAATGGTATGTTGGCCTTCATTGCAAGTGGATTTGAGTACAGGAGCAAGGATATCTTACTGCAGTTATACAGGGCCTTGGTAAGACCAAACCTGGAGTATTGTGTGCAGTTTTGATCTCCTTACCTAAGAAAGGATACTTGCCATAGAGGGAGTGCAGCGAAGGTTCACCAGACTGATTCCTGGGATGGCAGGACTGTCATATGAGGAGAGATTGGGGCTACTCGGCCTGTATTCACTCGAGTTTAGAAGAATGAGAGGGGATTTTATTGAAACATATAAAATTCTGACAGGGCTAGACAGACTGGATGCAGGGAGGATGTTTCCCCTGGGTGGGGGGGGGGGGTCCAGAACAAGGGGTCACAGTCTCAGGACATTTGGGACTGAGATGAGGAGAAATTTCTTCACTCAGAGGGAGGTGAACTGTGGAATTCTCTACCACAAAAGGCTGTGGAGGCCACGTCACTGAATATATTTAAGAGCTAGATAGATTTCTAGACACAAAAGGCATCAAGGGGTATGGGGAGAGAGCGGGAATATGGTATTGAGATAGACGATCAGCCATGATCTTATTGAATGGCGGAGCAGGCTCGAAGGGCTGAATGGCCTACTCCTGCTCCTATTTTTATGTTTCTAGATAAGTGTGAGGTGGTAGATTTTGGTAGGAAGAACAAGGGGCCACATACTGCTTGGAAAATAAGAGTCTAAATGGGGCAGAGGAGCAGAGGGACTTAAGGGTACAGATACTCAAATCACTAAAAGTAGCAACATAGGTTAATAAGACCATAAAAAAAGCAAACCAAGCACTGGGGTTCATTTCTACAGGGATAGAATTGAAAAGCAGACCAGTTATGATAAACTTATAGAGATCCTTAGTTAGACCGTACTTGGAGTACTGCGAACAATTCTGGTCTCCACGCTATAAAAAGAATGTAGAGGCACTAGAGAAGGTGCAAAAGAGATTTACCAGGACGAAACCAGAAATGAGAGGTTATACTTATCAGGAAAGATTGAATAGGCTGGGGTTCGTTTCTCTAGAAAAGACTGAGCGGTGACCTGATAGAGGTCTTTAAGATTATGAAAGGGTTTGATAGGGTAGACATAGAGAAGATGTTTCCACTTGCGTGAGAGACCTGAACTGGAGGCCATAAATATAAGATAGCCACTAACAAATTCAATAGGGAATTCAGCAGAAATTTCTTTGCCCAGAGAGTGGTAAGAAAGTTGAACTCGCTACCACAAGGAGTAGTTGAGGCAACTTGCATAGTTGCATTTAAGGGAAAGCTAGATAAACACATGAGGGAGGAGGGAATAGGAGGATATAAGAACGGAAGAAATAGGAGCAAAATTTCCGTAAACCCCTCGTGCCTGCTCCACCATTCAATAAGCTGATCTTTTACCTCAACTCCACTTTCCTGCCGGATCCATACCTGGATTCCCTTAGTGTCCAAAAATCTATCGATCTCAATCTTGAATATACCCAACGACTGGGCATCCACAGCCCTCTGGGGTAGAGAATTCCAAAGATTCACAACCCTCTAAGTGAAGAAATGTTTCCTCATCTCAGTCCTAAATGGCCGACCCCTTATCTTGAGACTATGACCCCTAGTTCTAGACTCTCCAGCTAGGGGAAACAGCCTCTACCTTGTCAAGCCCCCTAAGAATTTTATACGTTTCAATGAGATGACCTCTCCTTCTGAACTCCGGAGAATATGGGCCCATTTTACTCGATTTCTCTTCATAGGACAATCCTCTCATCCCAGGAATCAATCTAGTGAACCTTCGTTGCACTCCCTCTTAGGCAAGCATATCCTTCCTTACGTAAGGAGAACAAAACAGTACACAGCACTCCAGGCGTGGCCTCACCAGAGCATTTAATTTGCAGCAAGACTTCCTTACGCTTATACTCCAACCCCCCTTGCAATAAAGGCTAACATACCATTTGCCTTCCTCATTGCTTGCTGTACCTGCAAGCTAACTTTCTGTGATTCATGTACAAGGACCACCCAAATCCCTCTGAATACTAACATCTTCGCCTCTCACTTTTTAAAAAATATTCTGCTTTTCTTTTCTGCTTTCCTACCAAAGTGGATAATTTCACATTTCCACACGTTATACTCCATCTGCCATCTCTCGCCCACTCACTTAAGTTGTCTATATCCCTTTGCAGCCTCTTTGTGTCTTCCTCACATCTTTTTTTATTATTCATTCAAGGGATGTGGGCATCGCTGGCAAGGCCAGCATTTATTGCCCATGAGAAGGTGGTGGTGAGCCGCCTTCTTTAACCGCTGCAGTCCGTGTGGTGAAGGTTCTCCCACAGTGCTGTTCGGAAGGGAGTTCCAGGATTTTGACCCAGCGACGATGAAGGAACGGCAATATATTTCCAAGTCGGGATGGTGTGTGACTTGGAGGGGAACGTGCAGGGGGTGTTGTTCCCATGTGCCTGCTGCCCTTGTCCTTCTAGGTGGTAGAGGTCGCGGATTTGGGAGGTGCTGTCAAAGAAGCCTTGGCAAGTTGTTGCAGTACATCCTGTAGATGGTACACACTACAGCCACGGTGCGCCGGTGGTGAAGGGTGTGAATGTTTAGGGTGGTGGATGGGGTGCCAATCAAGCAGGCTGCTTTGTCCAAGATGATGTCGAACTTCTTGAGTGTTGCTGGAGCTGCACTCATCCAGGCAAGTGGAGAGTATTCCATCACACTCCTGACTTGTGCCTTGTAGATGGTGGAAAGGCTTTGGGGAGTCAGGAGGTGAGTCAGTTGCCGCAGAATACCCAGCGTCTGACTTGCTCTTGTAGCCACAGTATTTATGTGGCTGGTCCAGTTAAGTTTCTGGTCAATGGTGACCCCCAGGATGTTGATGATGGGGGATTCGGCGATGGTAATGCCATTTAATGTCAAGGGGAGGTGATTGGACTCTCTCTTGTTGGAGATGGTCATTGCCTGGAATTTGTCTGACGCGAATGTTACTTGCCACTTATCAGCCCAAGCCTGGATGTTGTCCAAGTCTTGCTGCATGCAGGCACAGACTGCTTCATTATCTGCCTAGCGTTGTATCATCAACAAACTTGGATACATTACACTCAGTCCCCTTATCTAAGTCATTAATATAGATTGTAAACAGCTGAGGCCCAAGCACTGATCGTTGTAGCATCCCATTAGTTACAACATGCCAACCTGAAAATTACCCTTTTACTCTTACTCTCTGTTTTCTGTCCGTTAACCAATCCTCTATCCATGCTAATATATTACCCCCAATGCCCTGAGTTCTAATCCTGTGTAACAACCTTTTATGTGGCACCTTATCAAATGCCTTTTGAAAATTCAAATATACTACATCCACTGGTTCCCCTTATCCACCCTAATAGTTACATCTTCAAAAAACTCTAATAGATTTGTCAAATACTATTTCCCTTTCATAAAATCGTGTTAACTCTGCAAAATCATATTATGATTTTTTTTAAGTGCCCTGTTACTACGTCCTTAATAATAGATTCTAGCATTTTCCCTACTACTGATGTCAGGCTAACTGGCCTATAGTTCCGTTTTCTCTCCCCCCTCCTTTCTTGAATTGGGGGTACATTTGCTACCTTCCAAATCCACTGGGACCGTTCTAGAATCTGGAAGATCAAAACCAATGCATCCACCTCTTTTAAAACCCTAGGACGCAGTCTATCAGGTCCAAGGGATTTGTCAGCTTTTAGTCCCATTAATTTCACCAGTACTTTTTCTTTACTAATATTAAATGTTTTAAGTTCCTCACTCCCATTAGACCCTTGGTTCCCCACTATTTCTGGTATTTTTTTGTGTCTTCAACTGTGAAGGCAGATACAAAATCTTTGTTTAACGTCTCTGCCATTTCCTTATTCCCCATTATAATTTCTCCTGTTTTTTTTATTCGTTGATTGGGTGTGGGCATTGCTGGCGAGGCCGGCATTTATTGCCCATCCCTAATTGCCCTTGAGAAGGTGGTGGTGAGCCACCTCTTGAATGCTGCAGTCCGTGTGGTGAAGGTTCTCCCACAGAAGAAGGGAGTTCACGGATTTTGAACCAGCGATAATTTCTCTTGTCTCTGCCTCTGAGGGATCTACGTTTGTTTTTGCTAATCTCTTCCTTCTTACATACCTGTGGAAGTTGTTACAATCTATTTTCATATTTCTTGCTAGTTTTCTCTCGTATTCAATTTTCTCCCTCTAGCAATTTCTTAGTCATCCTTTGCTGATTCATAAAACTCTCCCAATCCTCAGGCTTACTACACCTTTTGGCAACATTGTAAGCATTTCCTTTTAATCTCATACTATCCTTAACTTCTCTAGTTATTTGGATCACTTTTCCCATGGAGTTTTTGTTCCTCAAGGAAAAGTATATTCATTGAGAATTATGAATTTTTCTTTAAATGCTTGCCATTGCTTATCTACCGTCATATCTTTTAATCTAACTTCCCAATCTACTTGAGCCAATTTGCCCATCGTATCTACATAATTGGCTTTGTTTAAATTTAAGATCCTAGTTTCGCACTTAACTACATCACTGTCAAACTCAATATGAAATTCTATCATATAAGGATCTTCTGGGGTAGAGTGATCATAAACTATAAGATTTCTAATTAACCCTGTCTCATTACACAATACTGGATCTAAAATAGCCTGTTCCCTAGTTCGTTCCTCAAAGTGTTGTTCCAGAAAACAGCTTCGAATGCATTCCATGAACTCGTCCTCCAAACTACTTTTGCCAATTTGATTTGCCCAGTCTATATGAAGATTAAAATCCCCCACGATTATTGTATTACCCTTGTTACATGCTCCTCTAATTTCCTGATTTATACTCTGTCCAACGCTATAACTAATGTTAGGCGGCCTATAAACTACTCCCACCAGTGTTTTCTGTCCCTTCTTATTTCTTAGCTCCATCCATACTGATTCTACATCCTGATTTTCTGAGCTAAGATCCTTTCTAACTACTGCCTGTATCTCATCCTTTATTATCAGGGCTACTCCCTCCTCCTTTTCCATTTTGCCTATCTCTTCTAAAGGTCAAGTACCCTGGAATATTTAGTTCCCAACATTGGTTTTATGTGGAACCTTATCATATGCCTTCTGGAAGTCCATATAAACTACATGCATAGACATTTCCCTGTCTACTACTTTAGTTACTTCCTCAAAATATTCAATTAGGTTCGTTAGATATGACCAACCCTTTAAAAATCCATGTCAGCTCTCTCTAATCAGCTCAAATTTCTCTAAGCGCTCAGTCACACTGTCCTTAACTATAAATTCCAATAACTTCTTCACAACGGATGTTAGACTAACAGGTCTATAATTTCCTGTTTTTTCTCTCTCTCATCTTTCTTAAATAATAGAGTTACATTTGCAATTCCTAAAGGGACATTTCCTGAATCGAGAGAGCTTTGGGAGATTATGGCTGATGCATCTGCAATTTCCTCACCTACTTTCTTTAAAACCCTGGGGTGGTAACCATCAAGTCCTGGGGGTTTGACAGTCTTTGGCGCCATTATTTTTTCTAATACTGTTTTCTTGCTTACATTAACTTTAGTGCGTTCCAGTCCTTGATTCATTATTAGTTTCCCTGGAATGTCAGGTATATTATCCCTTTCATCTACTGTGAAAACTGATACAAAGTAATTATCCAACAAGTCTGCCATTGCCTTATTTTCTTTTGCAATATTACCCACATCTGTTTTTAAAGGGCTCACATTACCCTTGGCTACCCTTTATCTTCTAATAGAATTGTAAAGACTGTGTGTTAATCTTGATATCCCTCGCAAGTTTCTTTTTGTATTTCCTTTTTGCAGCTCTTACTATCTTTTTTGTATTCCTTTGCTGTTCCTTATATCTCTCCCAGTTATCTCTCACCTCTTTTGTCACCCAATGGCTGTTTTATTTGGTAAGTAGTGTTGTTGCCCCTTAGGGATATATACTGGTCCTGTATTAAGCTAAATTATTTTTTGAACACCTCCCACTGTTCATCTGTAGTTTTACCCGATAATAGTTTTGACCAGTTAGCTGTCGTCAGTCTCTGTCTCATCCCGTAAAAGTTAGCTGTACCAAAATCTAGAGTCTTAGTACTATGTTAAGTTTCTCCTTTTCAACCTAACATTGAATTCGATCATATTATGATCACTGTTAGTTAACAATCTAACAGTAAGGGAACATTTATCTAAGTCTGGCTCATTACTCATTACTAAATCTAGTATGACCTGCCCTCTTGTTAGTTCTCGAACATATTGCTCCAGAAAACTATCTTGAATTCACTACCTTTCTGACTTGAGCGACTCTGTTCTTCCCAATCTATATGAAAATTAAAGTCTCCTATTAAAACATCTCTGCTTTTGCTACAACCTTCTCTAATCTCTGAATTAATACATTATGCCACTTCATTGCTGCTATCAAGAGTTCTGAATAGCCATCTCCCATTACAGTATGAAATCATCTCTTCTTCCTCAATGATAACCATAGAGTCTCCGCTGATTGCTTTCCCTTACCTATATCCTCTCTTACTAACGTTGTAATAGTATTGTTAATCAATAAGGCTACCCCTCCTCCTCTTCCAGTTTCCCTATCCTTTCTAAAGACCTTATAACCTGGAATGTTTAACTCCCAATCATGACCAGTTTGCAGCCATGTCTCAGTAATTGCCACGTCACACCCTCTAATTCACTCAATGTATTTCTTATACTCCGTGCATTAGTACATAAAACTCTTATTTGGGCAAGAGACCCTAACCTGTCCTTCTGCCCTAATGCTGTCTTTCTCACACCGTTTAACTTTACATGTTTCTTATTTGTGACTCCTGCTGTAACTACTTTAGTTATATTAGTATTCCCTTCACCTGGAGTATCTATAATTACAGTTTGTGACCTGAACTCCGCTCATCCCTTTTTTAAATCTTTAAACTATAATTTTTACTATTGCTTCTGACAGAGACCTATCCCCCACCCATTTATTAGTTTAAAGTCCTTTTTATCACCCTATTTATCCTTTCCTCTAGGATTTCGGTCACAGCTCGGTTCAGGTGGAGCCCATCCCAACAGTCCCAGTATCCCATGAAATGGAACCCCTCCTTCCCACGCCACGCTTTTAGCCATGTGTTCACCTTCCTGATCAGTTTGTCCCGATGCCAATTAGCCCGTGGCTCGGGTAATAATCCTGAGATTACCACCCTTAGATCCTGCTTTTTAATTTAGCTCCTGACTCCAGACACGCCCTCAGGAGGACCTCCTCCCTTTTCTTCCCTCTGCCATTGGTCCCACATGAACCACAAAAGCTGAATCTTCCCCCTCCCTTTCCAAATTCCTTTTCAGCCGCATCAAGATGTCCCTTACCCTGACACCAGGTAAGCAACACACTCTTCGGGACTCTCGATCTCAGCTGCAGAGGATGCCATCAATCCCCCTAATTATTGGATCCCCTTTCACTACTATATTTCTATTCTGCTCCTCCCCCCTTTGGACAGCCCTCTGATCCACGGTGCCTTGGTCAGCTTTGTGGCTGTCCTCCCCACTGTCTTTCTCCTTATCCTCACAAGTATCAAGTATATTGTACCTGTTGGATAGGACCTGTGTCTGCAGGACCTCCTCCTCCTCCTCCACTATCTCCCCTTGGTTCCTCCTACCCTGCTGACTGACAGTCACACTCTCCCCTTCCTGCACCTGTACTTTCCTCTGAGGTGTGACCGTAGCATTTGTCAAATACACAGGTAACTGTTACACGTTATGGAGTTCACTATTCATTGTTCAAGCAGTGTTTCTGTCTGATCGACTGTCAGAGGCAAGACTATATTTTAAAGGTTTTAGGGGTATAAGTTCGGATACTTTTGATATACCAGTTCGTGACAGTTTTGACCTGTTGCAACCAAGGCAAAGGCATAAACTGACTCCGTAGGTAAGAATGCTTAAATGATACCAAGAAAGACTGCAACAGGTTAGGATCTGGCAGCGACTCCCTCTCTGACAAGTGTTTGTCTAGCTTCTGTTTTAAAGTCATGCAAAGAAAACCAAAAGGAACTCAGCTGTAGAGTTTGCCTGTTTAACCCTCTCATGAACCAGTTCAAAGCTACTGTGTTATTTGACTTCCAACAACTCGCTGTTACTGCTTTAAAATGACTCGATCCATGGGTAAACCAATTTGATAGTTTAGTCCATTACAGAAGTGTCTGGCGTGACTAATACTAACCATCTTCTCATGTGATGCAGATAGTGGAAATCCTACATGTAACGTAGAAACCAGCCAGGGCACGCCTCCAGATTACTCTGCACATAAGGTCTTGCTTCCATGGATTTTGGGGCGGGGGGGGGGGGTGTGGGTAGGCCTGCCAATAGAAGCCAGCTTTTATGTTGTGCATGAGAAAAACAAAGTACCTGGAAAACCCTAAATTGTAACAAGGCATCAATGTCAATTCTACAACAACCAAGAGAAAGCCTTGAGTGGAGCATGAACGGAAATGGTTTCTTCTTCCCAGATGACCCGGTTGAGATTTTTCACGTGGACCTGGGTATGAATGGTAATTGATTGAAATTCAAACTCACATCTCCCAGTAAGGAAACATATCAATCAGGCTGGCAAAATCCTCAAAGGTTCAGTTATTGAGACTACGGGCGCTAAATTGGGCCGTGTAACGCCTGTTGTATCGGCGCTACACGACCACTCCGACATCCAAGATGGATGCTCACGCATGTTTCCTGCATGACGTGCGCCAGACGCCATCTTGGTATAGGAGTTAGCGCGTGCACAAATACCGAACACTGGAAGCATGTAATGTAGGGAGAAAATGCATGCAGTGTGCAATGCTGATTTAAAGTGATAGACACCATTTTCGACCTTAACGCTCAACTCAACGCACAGTCTTACCCCGACCATCTGAACATGTCTGAGTGCCTGAAGGACCCCCCACCAATGCTATTTAAAGGGGCCATGCAAGTGTTGCAGGTTAGTTGCTGGATTATTGCTTCTGGCTGCTGGTGGAGTAGCAAGTGTTTTTTGAAGCTCCCTATCCTTATTGAGAGTTCCTACACTCCTTTTGAGACTGGTTTGGCAGGTACTGCCTTACGGGTCGGAAAGTTACAACCCTGGTGGAACAACATTCCTGCCAACCATGGGCGGTCTGCTCGGGCTCCCGCTGGGCATTGAGCATGACTGGGAGCATGCAGAGAGACCACGCCCAGGTCAAGCTGCGAGGAGATGGAGGACAAGGAGGCGCAGGGCAGTGAGCAGGAGGCCCTATCCAATGAGGGCCTTCAGGGACCAATTCTCTTACCTCAACATGAGCGAGGAGGATTGCATCCGACGCCTGAGGTTCACCAAGGAAGCCGTGACCGAGATCTGTCAACTGGTGCGGCCACAACTGCAGCCTCAGAGCAGGGCGAGGACAGCATTGCCTGTGGTTGTGAAGGTCACTGTGGCGCTGAATTTCTACGGCTCAGGAGCATTTCTTTTTTAAAAATTCGTTTATGGGTTGTGGGCGTCACTGGCAAGGCCAGCATTTATTGCCCATCCCTAATTGCCCTTGAGAAGGTGGTGGTGAGCCACCTTCTTGAACCGCTGCAGTCCGTGTGAAGGTTCTCCCACAGTGCTGTTAGGAAGGGAGTTCCAGGATTTTGACCCAGCGACAATGAAGGAGCTGCGATGTATTTCCAAGTCGGGATGGTGTGTGACTTGGAGGGGAATTTCAGGTCTCTGCTGGTGATATGTGCAACATCTCGCAGTATGCAGTGCACTGCTGCATAAGGGAGGTCACAGACGCACCTGAGGAACAGGTTCATCACCTTCCCTCTCCAGAGACAAGCAGAACGAGCGAGCGCGGCGGTTCGTCCGCATTGCTGGCTTCCCCAGGGTGCAGGGTGCAGGGTGCCATTGACTGCACACATATTGCCCTATGTGCCACACACATCAACACGGCTGTCTTCGTCAACCGAAAGGGCTTTCACTCCTTCAACGTGCAGCTGGTATGCGACCACACGCATCGAATCATGGAGGTCAATACCCGCTACCCTGGGAGCAGACACGGCGCTTCGTTATGTGGCAGTCCAAGGTGCCAGCTATCTTTCACCCGACTCGGCAAGTCAAAGGCTGGCTACTGGGCGACAAGGACTACCCCTTCACAAAGTGGCTCATGACTCTGGTCAGGAACCCACGCACACGTGCACAGCAGGCCTATAATGAGAGCCATGCTGCCACACACAATATTGTGGAGCACACCATAGGCCTCCTCAAACAACGCTTCCGCTGCCTGGACCGGTCTGGAGGAGCCCTGCAGTACTCCCCTGAGCAGGTGGGCAGATTTGTGGTGGTCTGCTGCATGCTGCACAACCTCGCCATCATGAGGGACCAGCCTTTGCCATCAATGATTGCAGAAGACCCTGAGCCAGAGGTGAAGGAGTAGGAGCAGGAAGAGGAAGAGCGGAGGAGCAGAAGGAGGAAAAGGCTGAGGAGTAGTGGGGGGGGGGAAGGGGTGGAGCTGGAAGAGGAAGTGGAGGAAGACGCAAGGGTGCAGCAGGAACCACACGTCTTGTTTGCAAGGGCTCTGCGTGCTCGCCTGATCCGTGCCCGCTATCAATAATTTGAACTACATCCCCCAACTCACCAACAGTCCTACACTCCTCACCTTTCCGCTTCCACAAGACAATCAAATCGCCCTCCATCTGATTACACATTGATGTCCCTCTCAGCTCGTTGCATAAATGAAAACCACCACCAAATGCAAAAATCAAACTCTCATTTATCAATGAATAAATGAAATTATGCAAACATAACAAAACCATTCACCCTTGTGCATTCCCTCAGTGCCTGTTGTTCGTGTGCCTTTACCTATCTTAATGCTCCTACGAGGTGCTTCCCCAGTGGCTGGAGCAAGGGTGGTGGGAGGCTGCTGGCCTTCACTGGAGGAGCGTGCAGATGGCCTTGGAGGATGACCTCGAGCAACTCTGGGCCGGGAGGGCCCGGCTTCAGACTGCACCATCTCAGCATGGGCTGCAGCAGTTTGGCCTGGCTGGCCGCGAGGCAACAACAGGGGCACTAGTGGAGTGGCAGGGGTGGGAGCAGCAAGGCTGTCGTCCTGAGAGAGGACAGCAGGGCTGACTGCCAAGGTGCCACTGCCACTCTCCCGGGGCGGCGCCTCAGCAATCCTGGTGATCAGCTGGAGAACGGATTGCTGTGATGCCTTGGAAGCCCCGTTCCACAGTGGTCCCCAGAGCCACGATAGCAGCAGTCTGAGCTTCCAAGGCAGCAATCAGACCTTGGATGGCAGATGTTTGTGCTGCAATGGAAGCTGTGACATCAGACATCAGTCATCAGACGCTGCATCATGGAGGGTTCCACAGGTGCACTGATGGAGGTGACCACCTGTTCCATGTTGGAAAGGATGGGCTCCAAGCTCTGCGCAAAGCCCTGTGCCAAGTTGGAGCTGGACTCCTCCATGCCCCTTCTCATTGTGCGCAGGCTTTCTGGCAGGCTTTCCAGTGCCCCAAGCATTCGTTGGTGTACGCCCATCAGTTGTCTTCTGTAGCCTGGCCCGACGAAGTCCTCAGCTGGCACCTGTGGTATCCGTTCCCTCCGCCCCGGCTCCTGCGCACTTGTGCTCGGAATCTCACCACGTGCAGATCCCTCCTCTAACCTAACCGATAAAGAACGCGCAGTGTCAGTCTCTGAGCTGGTGGAAGCAAGTATCAGATCGAGTGACGGTGTGGCTTCAGTGTCCTCCTCCTCCGAGGGTGCCGTCACGTGTTCTTGGGATCTGCAATGACAAAGGGAAACAGGTTGAGTTGTGGAGTGGGGAGAGGGAGCAAGTAAGACGTGTGTGCTGACAGAATCTGCAGCATGTGAGTGAGAAAAGATTATGGGAGGAGGGAGATGTAGAAAAGGAGAAGGAGCATTAGATATGCAGAGACCCCCTTCACCGGGACCTCCAGCGCGGCACGTTGTGACGGTTGCAGCGACTGCCCACCCGATGATCCGGAGCACCGTCTCCTCCATGGGGATGAGGACGTGCAGACGTGCCCGTCCACCCTCAGGTCCCTCCTGCTGCCGGCTGTTATACCCCACCTTCTCCTACAAGACACAGGACAGTGTGTCAGTGAGTGTCCTGCAAGGTGTGTGGGTGATGTGCCTGTCATGGTCGAATAACTGCCAGCTTGTGAGACTTGTGAGTGGTGGTTGTGGGCCTGCAAGTGTGGTACTGTGTGCAGGTGAGATGCAGCATGCCGAGTGCAGCATTGCCTATGGATGGGCAGGTGGGTGATGGGAGGTGTCGTGCATGGAGTATTGGTACAGTTGGTAGGATGTGCCACTTGACACTTGCATTCACTCACGTTGATCACTCGTGTCAAATCATTGACGTTCTTCTGGCACTGCACCCACGTACGTGGTGCAATGTTCCTAGCGTTCACTTCCTGCGCTACAGCCTGCCAATGCCTGCGCAGCTGTAGTCTGGAGGGTCTCTAGCCACCCTGCGGTTACATGCTGGTCCTCCTTTGGTCCACGCCTTCCACCAGGGCCTCGAGAGCATCATCGGAGAAGTGTGGAGCCCTCTCTCTTGCCGGTGCAGCTACACTCATGGCCATTTTCCCTTCTCCTAGTTAGCTGCGTAGCTACCATTTGAAATGTGCCTGCACCTTTAAGTAGTGCAAGCTGCTGATGACGTGCGCAATGCACGCCCCATTTCCAACTTCCTCATTCTCCATGCAGCCTCTCAGCAGCGAGGGTTGTGCTTGCTGCACAGAGATTTCATGGTAAGTAGCAGGCAGCAGGAAGTTCACGTGCTGCCTGCGTAGGGCGCTGGGTGGCACACCACCATCGCCCAAAACGGACCCTTATCCAATTTCTCCCCCTATGATTCTACATTAACACAAAATATTTATTCAGGCCATTATACTGAAAGTGTTGCCAAACAGTTCACAATACTTGCAATCAGACATTTCCAAACTAGTTTAGGTATATATGTATAATACAAGTTTATAAGCAGCAGCTTACCTATTGACACCAGTGCTGTGCCAATATTTTTCAAGCACCCAAAGGCAAAAAGTCAGTTAACACCATTGGTCCTGCTCAGAATTAATCTCATCAAAATTAGCTGAGGTGGTTTTGCTACATTTCATTCCAGTATGACGAGCCAATGCAAAATTTAAGTTTGAAACTCTAGTGTGGCAACAGCCTACCTTTTGAATTACATAGAATTTACAGCACAGAAACAGGCCATTCGGCCCAATAGGTCTGTGCTGGTGTTAATGTTCCATGCGAGCCTCCTCCCACCTTACTTCATCTAACCCCATCAACATATCTTTCTAATCCTTTCTCTCTCGTGTACTTATCTAGTCCTGGCCAATATTTGGCCCTCAACCAACATCACTAAAACAGATTATCTGGTCATTATCACATTGCTGTTTGGGGGACCTTGCTGTGTGTAAATTGGCTGCCACGTTTCCCTACATTATAACAGTGACTACACTTCAAAAGTACTTCATTGGCTGTAAAGGGCTTGAGGTCATGAAAAGGCGCTATAGAAATGCAAGTCTTCTTTTCTTTCTTTGCCTTAAACGCATCTATGCTATTCGTCTCAGCTACTCCAGGCGGTAGCAAGTTCCAAATTCAAATTTCTACCGAGCTGCCCGTCTATGCATGTCGCCTCTTAACCGTAAAGAAGCAATGAGGGCCAGAGGCCTTGTCCCAGACACGTGTTTGTGGAACTCTGCCATCACGAACTCCGCAGCAATTCAAACAAGCTGCACGCTGCAGCTCCCCGCGTGCACACCACTATTGAAATATCAAGCGAACGTTAAGTGAGATATGTAGACTGCATCAGCTCCAGCCTATTCCATGCGCCCCCATATCAGTGCTTTTGCAACTCATTGAAAAGTACAAGAACAGCTCGTAGCTTTTAAGAAAAACATGTTGAACAGTAAGTAAAAGAGCTGCATTTGCATCGTGCCTGTGGAAGGGCGACAGTAGCTAATACTAACGCAATTCAACATCTTCGATCAACACAGGTCGGCAGCACCAACACGCGGCACCAAAGCAGTCAATGGAGGTGTTTTGTGCCCCTACTTAGGAGTTTGTGATCCAACGCAAAGGATTTTAGGAAACTGTTGGGTGTCCACTCAACATCTCTCCTCAGAGAGTGGGAGAACAAGACCCCACATACACAGACCCATCACTGGGGCAGGTGGTATGTGTTTGGTTACGTACCTACACATGTAACTGATCCTACAAGGGGGCAGGCAACCTTGGACCTGGTCCTGTGTAATGAGTCAGGATTAATTAATAATGTCCTAGTTAAGGATCCCCTTGGAACGAGCGACCACAACATGGTTGAATTCCATATCCAATTAGAGGGTGAGAAGGTTGATTCTCAAACAAGCGTACTGAGCTTGAATAAAGGAGACTATGATGGTATGAGAGCGGAATTGATTAAAGTGGACTGGGAAAATAGATTAAAGGGTAAGACGGTACATGAGCAGTGGTGTTCATTTAGGGAGTTATTTTACAACTTTCAAAATAAATATATTCCACTGAGGAAAAAAGGGTGTAAAAGAAATGACAGCCATCCGTGGCTAAGTAAAGAAATCAAGGATAGTATCCGACTAAAAACAAGGACATATAAGGTAGCCAAACTTAGTGGGAGGATAGAAGATTGGGAATTCTTCAAAAGACAGCAAAAAGTAACTAAAGGATTGATTAAGAAAGGGAAGTTAGATTATGAAAAGAAATTAGCAAAAAATATAAAAACAGATAGCAAGAGTTTCTATAGTTATATAAAAAGAAAAAGGGTGGCTAAGGCAAACATAGGTCCCTTAGAGGATGAGACCGGGAAATTAATGGTGGGAAACATGGAGATGGCAAAAATGCTGAACAAATATTTTGTTTCAGTCTTTACAGTAGAGGACACTAAGAATATCCCAACACTGGACAAACAGGGGACTCTCGGGGGGGAGGAGCTAAATACGATTAAAATCACTCAGGAGATGGTACTCAGTAAAATAATGGGACTCAAGGCGGATAAATCCCCTGGACCTGATGGCTTCCATCCTAGGGTCTTGAGGGAAGTGGCAGTAGGGATTGTGGATGCTTTGGTGATAGTTTTCCAAAATTCCCTGGACTCAGGAGAGGTCCCGGCAGATTGGAAAACTGCTAATGTAACACCGTTATTTAAAAAGGGTAGTAGGCAGAAGGCTGGAAATTATAGGCCAGTTAGCTTAACATCTGTGGTGGGTAAAATTTTGGAGTCTATTATTAAGGAGACAGTAACGGAACATTTAGATAAGCATAATTTAATAGGACAAAGTCAGCATGGCTTTATGAAGGGGAAGTCATGTCTGACAAATTTGCTTGAGTTCTTCGAGGATATAACGTATAGGGTGGATAAAGGGGAACCAGTGGACATAGTGTATTTAGACTTCCAGAAGGCATTCGACAAGGTGCCACATAAAAGATTATTACTTAAGATAAAAAATCACGGGATTGGGGGTAATATTCTGGCATGGGTGGAGGATTGGTTATCGAACAGGAAGCAGAGAGTTGGGATAAATGGTTCATTTTCGGACTGGCAACCAGTAACCAGTGGTGTTCCACAGGGGTCGGTGCTGGGTCCCCAACTCTTTACAATCTATATTAACGATTTGGAGGAGGGGACCGAGTGCAACATATCAAAATTTGCAGATGATACAAAGATGGGAGGGAAAGTAGAGAGTGAGGAGGACATAAAAAACCTGCAAGGGGATATAGACAGGCTGGGTGAGTGGGCGGAGATTTGGCAGATGCAATATAATATTGGAAAATGTGAGGTTATGCACTTTGGCAGGAAAAATCAGAGAGCAAGTTATTTTCTTAATGGCGAGAGACTGGAAAGTACTGCAGTACAAAGGGATCTGGGGGTCCTAGTGCAAGAAAATCAAAAAGTTGGTATGCAGGTGCAGCAGGTGATCAAGAAAGCCAACAGAATGTTGGCTTTTATTGCTAGGGGGATAGAATATAAAAACAAGGAGGTATTGCTGCAGTTATATAAGGTATTGGTGAGACCGCACCTGGAATACTGCATACAGTTTTGGTCTCCATACTTAAGAAAAGACATACTTGCTCTCGAGGCAGTACAAAGAAGGTTCACTCGGTTAATCCCGGGGATGAGGGGGCGGACATATGAGGAGAGGTTGAGTAGATTGGGACTCTACTCATTGGAGTTCAGAAGAATGAGAGGCGATCTTATTGAAACATATAAGATTGTGAAGGGTCTTGATCGGGTGGATGCAGTAAGGATGTTCCCAAAGATGGGTGAAACTAGAACTAGGGGGCATAATCTTAGAATAAGGGGCTGCTCTTTCAAAACTGAGATGAGGAGAAACTTCTTCACTCAGAGGGTGGTAGGTCTGTGGAATTTGCTGCCCCAGGAAGCTGTGGAAGCTACATCATTAGATAAATTTAAAACAGAAATAGACAGTTTCCTAGAAGTAAAGGGAATTAGGGGTTATGGGGAGCTGGCAGGAAATTGGACATGAAGCTGAGTTCGGATCGGTCAATGCCCTGTGGGTGGCGGAGAGGGCCCAGGGGCTATGTGGCCGGGTCCTGCTCCGACTTCTTGTGTTCTTTAGATTTGTGGTTGGGATCAGATCAGCCATGATCTTATTGAATGGCGGAGCAGGCTCGAGGGGCCGATTGGCCTACTCCTGCTCCAATTTCTTATGTTCTTATGTATGTACAATGCAACAAAATAGGGAGAGGGAAGAGGGCTTCAAACATCTGTTGCACTTGAAAAAAGGCAATCACTTGTATCCATGACTAAACAACATAATAGGTGTCAGACGCGGCTCAATGGTAGCACTCCTGCCACTGAGTCGGAAGGTTGTGGGTTCAAGTCGTACTCCAATGACCTGAGCACATTATCTAGGCTGACACTTGCACAACTGAGTGCTGCATTGTCGGAGGTGCTGTCTTTCAGGTGAGATGTTAAACTGAGGCCCCGTCTGCCCCCTCAATATTCGAAGAAGAGCAGGCAAGTTCTCCTCTGTGTCCTGGCCAACATTTATCCCTCAACCAACATCACTAAAACAGATTATCTGGCATTATCTCATTGCTGTTTGTGGGACCCTGCTGTGTGCAAATTGGCTGCCATGTTTCCTACATTACAACAGTGTCTACACTTCAGAAGTACTTACTGGCTATAAAGTTTTGGGACATCCTGAGGTTGAGAAAGGTGCTATATAAATGAAAGTATTTCTTTTAACACACAGTTACATGCCCCATGTCAGTCTTAGTTAATGTCAGGCCTTGACTAGGACTATATTCACATTGACAATGTTGATTGTTGGATTTACTTAAATTCTTCTCTATCCAGCTGCACTATTTTTGTATTTGTGTTTAGACTGTGGTCTTCGCAGTTGGCTCCAGGAGCACACAAGCTGCAGATGTTTTAACACCTCGAGGCAATGTGACTTGCTAGATTCAATTGTGCATCGTGACATCTTGTCATCGTGTAAGTCAGTGCCACAGTTTATATTTACAAGGCATTTAAACGAGACCCGGGTAGAGTTCAGCTGTACGGGTCAGGTTACACTGCCTGCTCCAGTCAGACTAAAAAGGAGAGCAATGTCATCCATGATGTTCAGCACGCAAGTGCAGTGATCACGTTTCAGAGGACTGCAACACATCCAGAATCTGTAGCCAGGACCGCTAACTGACTGGACAATTGACACATTGAAGGACACCCTTTGCCCAGGAGCTGGAACTAATACTGTAAGATAAGCATATAATGGTGATATTACAAAATAGGAGCAAAATGTCTGTGGGAATGTTGATCAGACTACTTACCTGAGTCTAGTCATTTTCAAACTACCAGTGTGACCTGAGCATTTTAAATCTACAGGAAGATCCAAATGTATTCCATTTACACTGTTATATTTGACACTGTTAACAGTTGCAAATCTGTTCAAAAACAAAACTGCCAAATGCCATGTGAACACTGGTTATGGTTTAAAGTGGAGGTAAATAGAAAATCATCTCACTAGGTTCCAGAGCAATTTCTAAAAAGTTAACTTTAGGAGAAATTTTCCAAATCACATCATGACCTTAGGTTCTATGAACAGTTGAAGTGAACTCATTGCAAACTCCAATTTACAATGCCATCATTTCCTCTTTTGCTTCTTCATACCTACCTTCCCTTCCATCTTCAAGGTTCTTTAACACCTAATTGTCGCCTAGAGCTGTGTTTACCTCTCCCAAAATCCCCTCTGCAAATCCCTACAATCCAGTCCCTAGCCTGGCTAAACACCGATACTGCCTTGGTCAAAGTCACTGAAGACATCCTCAGTTACTGCAACCCTGCTGTATTATCCCTCTTTGCCCTCCTTGATCACACTGTGTCCTTCAACACAACTGATCACCCCATCCTCCTCTACTGTCTCTTCTTCTGCAGTCAACCTCAAAGAGACTGCCATGCCTGGTTCCACTCCTACTTGTCCTAATGTCACCAGCAATGGTATCTCCTCCCACCCCTACACACTTCTCTCAGACACTCCAAAGTTCCAACCTTGGCCGTCTCTTTTTCCTTGCGTACATGCTGCCCCTTGGAGATATTATCCACCGGCACAGGGTCACTTTCCATATCTTTGCTGATGACACCAAGTTTTAATGCTCCACTACCACCACCCTTGATTCCACAAATACCAGTGTTGTCAGATTGCCTAACTGACATCAAATTGTGAACAAACCAGAACTTTCTCTAGCTGAACATTGGGAAAACCAAAGCCATTTTATTTGGCACTTGCCAAAAACTCTGCACCTTTGTTTCTGACTTGATCCTGCTCCCTTGCTGCTCACCAAGAATGGGCAACTTTGGTGTCCTGTTCACTTGAAGCTGAGCTTCAAACCCCATATTCTATCCATCACAGTATTGCCCATCTTGCCACTGAACCTTATCTGCACTTTCGTTACTTCAAGACTAGAATTCTTGAACAGACCTGAGCTTTCCCTATACAATTCCAACTGATCCAAATCTCTGCTGCTCACATCCCGAGTCCCGCTTGTCCATCACCTCTATTCTTACCGACCTCCACTTGTCCCATGTCTTCCCTCCACTGGCCCCACCTCGACCTTCACAAGCGCTTCCAGTTCTATGTCCCAGCCCACGGACTTTGGCCTCACGTTGACCCCCCCGCCCCCCCAACTCTGCTGCTCACATTCTGTTGTGCAGTATTCACGCCAACTTTCACTTGTTCTATGTCTCCCAACATACCATGGCCTCCCCTCCATTGGCCTCTTCTCTACCTTCACAAGTACTTCCAAGTTCTATGTCCCAGCCCACGGACTTTGGCCTCACCTCCACCACACCCACCCTCCCCAACCAACCATTTCTTAATTGACAGCAAAACTTTTAACCATCTTGGCCCTATCCTCTGGAACTCCAAATCTCTTCACCTTGCGACTGCTCTCCTCACCTTCAAAAGTCTCCTCATTCTGCCTGTGTTTTTGGCTAACTCTGCCATGAATGCTTTGTCCATTTCCCGCCTTCATGAATTGCCTTGGGATGTTTCATTACATTGAAGGCTATACAAATACAAATTGTGTTAATGCTATATGCGAATTTGAGTTTTTATTTACATAACATAATTGGAGAAAATCCTTCAGCTGACAGTTTTTGCTGCATTGATTCAGTTTACAAAAATAAAAGGTGGTAAAATGTACACTACAGATCCTGCCCACAGTAGAGTTCTTCAACTCAAGAATCTGTGGATCACAGAACTAGATTTGGTTAACAGTTCAGTCATCACTTGTGTATTTACGGACTAGTAAATGTCATCACTTCTACTGTGGACAACAGGCTCTTCATTCATGCCCAACTCTGACTGCAGATACTATTCCCTTCCATCAAATAACTAGAATATTACGTCTGGTACATCTACTGCCACAAACTGTCTTTCTGTAATCGGCAAGTGGAAAAATTCAAAGATCCAATGAAACATTTTAGGGACATACTCCATGTAGATTCCTGAAATATTAGGAATGAGAAGTCAGTGTTCAACATTGGTTACCAGTATGGTCAATAAAAAGAATAGATCACTGAAGAACAGCCTTATTCTTCAGCTTTCTTCATGCTCTTGACTGCCTTGGTTGTGCTTGAAGTTGCGGGTGGCTTCGAGGTTTTAGTGGTAGAGACCACTTTCAGGATGGTTTTATTTGGCTTTGCTTTTGTCCGCAGTAACCTTTGAACTCTTCTCCTCTGTTTCACACGAATAACATCTTCGTGTCCTGTCTCAACCATTTGCTCCTCCCAGGACTTGATTTCATTCTGGTAGCGGATTTTGTCATCCTCAGCCAGCTGCGTGTACAACTAGAAAAGTAAAAGTTGGCGTGAGATATTCAAGCGATTTGGAAGAAAAACAATATTTCTGTTGGTGAAGAGGGAGGAGGTTCGTGTGGAGCATAAATACCGGCACAGACCAGTTGGGCCGAATGGCATGTTGCTGTGCTGTACATTCCATGTAAGTCAGAACTGCAGAAACAGAACCGCTGTTTTTTCTGATTTGTCTTTCAGAGATTGTTTAATTCTCTTAAACATGAGACTATTAAGGTCCTTATATTGAAACAAACCAAGGTTTCACCCAACGGTTTCCACACCTCTTCTCCCTTCCACTCCGACTCAGGTGCTGGGGTGGGGAAAGAGAAGTAATCTTCACCCGTAAACACACTATATAGTTCACAGTTTTCACTATCCCTTCTAATTCTTCTACAACCAGTGGAAAACAATTTTAACTTGGCTCAGGTGGTTGTGGGGTCAAGGCTCATAGTAGGTTTTGAACTCAGTCCAGGCTAGCGGGCCAGTGCAAGGCTGAGGGTGTGTATCATTGAGCAGCTACTTTTGTTTGGACTAGAAGTTAAACTGGAGTCCCATCCTGTGGTTCATTTAGTTGGGCTTGAAAGATCTCATGGCACTATTCAAAGAAGGGACCAGAGTTCTCTCGGTGTCCTGGCCAACATTCCTCCCTCAACCTACACCACCAGTGGCTGTTCATCTCCTTGCTTTTGTGGAGTATTTCCAGTGCAGAATGGCTGCTGTGTTTGCCTATGTAAGAGTCATTTCAAAGGTAATCCATTGTGTGAAATGCTTTGAGATGTTTTGACATGACAAGGCATTATATAACGCAAGCAATTCAATAGTTTACACCAGTTTTACACAACAAAATATATACAAATTATATTAATCATATATTAGGTATTCATGTTAAAGTTTGACAAAAAAAGGTTTTAAATCGGTGAAAACTTATGCATAACTGCAAATAGTTTGAATGGGACAAGGAAACTGCATAAAAGCCAACCAAATTTTATGCATTGAACTGAAATACTCAGAATATATACCCAGACCCTTCAGCTCAGTTAAACCATCAGAGGACCCACTAGGAAATCTGCCAATCAGAATAAAAGGGAATATTATTTCTGCTGCAATTTAATGCATTTATCAGCAAATAAACAGAAACAAATCAGTCCCAAAGCATTTGATAGGATTCAGTTTCCAGCAGAGAAATGTACCAACTTTTCCAGACAGCTAAAATTATCTTTGACAGGGTTATTCCTGGGATGGTTTAGATTTATGTCCTAAAATTGTTCTATGAATAACTTAGCCAGGTTTGCCCAGAGTCTTAACTGACTGAATTCAAGGGCTGTGCGACACAGGGTTCTCACTTACTAGTCACCCTGAAAGGAGTTAAAATGGATTACCTGAAGAAATGGATGAACTACAATCGAACAAAGAATATCCTGGGCACCAAATCAGGTATCTTGGATAAATGACAACCACCTGATCGTACCAATGGGCTTGTCTTGTCCACTGTCCCTATTCACACAAGTGTAGAGTTCTCTCCTGGGTGTGGGAGTTCCAATTGGAGCCAGCCAATATAAACAAGGCACTGCCTTTTCCAAAACCGAGAATGCAGCTACCAGTCTCAGTATAAATGCAGCCTTTGGGCTCACACAGTTGCCAACAGCTCTCAAGTGATTACATAAAGACAAGAATATGACCTTTCCTGACCTGAAGAAAGCCCATTGATGACTTGAGGTAAACTCCAGTGAACAAGCAACAGCATTTGGTTTGTCATAGGGACATGATTGGGTCATTCAGCCCAGTGAGCTTGTGCCACCATTCAGGTTAGCCATGGCAGTTCAATTGTTTGAATTTCAATTCCCTGCCTTTTCTCCATATTCCTTGCCTCCCAAGTACCTATCTCCCTTTAAATACCTAATTGGTTTTGCATCTATAGCCTTCAGGAGCAGCACATTCCACATGCTAACAACTCTTTGTGCAAATTTCTTCCTAGATTTACTTTTAAGCAGCTTGGTTTGAATTCTAAAATTATATTCCCTTGTCCACATCTACTCTGTCAATGTCTTTCATTATTTTAAACACCTCTATCAGGTCACCCTTTCACCTCTTCATCGCTAGGGACCATAACCCCAGTTTACCCAGTCACTCAACAAAACTCAGTCCCTTCATCCCACTTAGCATCCTGGTGAATTGTTGCTGGACTTTCTTCAAAGTTAGAAGATCCTTCCTAAGTTGAACACAATGAAGTCTGAAGCATTTTACTAGCCTTGATTGTTTTTTCTCTTGCAGAGAGCTGGCATGGACTCGACGGGCCAAATGGCTTCCTTCCATGCTGTAACCACTCTATGATTCTAATTACAGATCTAATACATTGCAAAGTATTTCTTGCAATGGGCAAAGCAGCATCGCCAACAGTGTTGCGTAGCATACCTTAAATTACAAGGTGAGCCCTCTCTCAACTTTCTTTGTGTTCACAGAAGATTGCAATTTCCACAGCAAACCCACAATACCTATAAGCTAAGACTGAATTATAAGCAAGTGGTAAACAGGAGTAGTGTGCCTCAGGGTTAATGATATACCCTTGTAATGGGGTAATGTACGAGAAGTTATATGGGATGGCCACTTTACATTCCTAATTTTTTTCAGAGGCAGAAAAATAGCATGTTGTCAGACCATATAATTCAGGCTAAAATTACAAATGAGATTTATTACATTAAATAAATTGCACAGAAGCAAAATAAATCAGATAAACAGTAATACAGTACTTCACTTAGTGATACTTTAAACTGTTTTCAAAATCAAAAGAAACAAGTATTTGAATTCTTGGCATCTTTTAACACAGTGATTTAATGATTATGTGGAGTACATCTGTCTCCATGGAGTTATCACACCGTGGAAGATAAACAGTTATACTGAAAGAATCAAGCATCCTCGGCCTGCTGTCCAGATACACTCTCCCCTTCCTGTGAAGTGGAAGCCAACTTTTTTGAAAGATAGACCTGGCTCTGTCTCAACAGGCAGGTAACCTTCTATGATATTAAAAATCTTACATCTGCATACACTTTCTACCTTAAAAACCTTACTTTCGGTTATCACTTTTCAACATTTCTCACTATAAATTCCTATGTTCATGTTTAAAATTGAAAATACTGTCATTAAACCCTCCCACCACTAGTGGCATCATAGTGCCTGTTTTGTATCCCTCAACTCATCAGCCTGTACTGCAGAAAAACTCCTATGCTCCAACCAATTCTACTTCTCTGCTTCCCAAATTGTCATAACTTTTGCCAATTAACTAATAATAATATAAAATCAAAGTGTTATATAACGAGGAAAGAATGTATGCCTTAAAATGGGGACTGAAAAACACCCAATTATCCCCTTCCCTCTAATCCCACTTCACCTGAAAATTACACTGACTCCGTTTGCAACACCATGGGAAACGGACTAATATTAATTATTATTTCTATCACCCAAGTAAATGAAGATATCAATATTACTATCTGAAATAACACTTAGGAGGTGAAACCTGAAACAAAAGCCCCAATTTGAACCTAACCCGACCAGCAGGAATGGAGTGTACAGGTCGGATGCCCATTTTACTCTCTATTGAAATGAACGGAGAGTAAAATCAGACGGAGAGCAAAATGGGTCGTCAGACCTGAACAAACCACATTCTCACCGGGCAGGAAGGGTTAAAATTGGGGCTAAAGCCTTTTGGAATTTGCATCTGGGGTGACACCCCCTTAATAGCTGTGGCAATTTCTAGGAACATAGGAACAGCAATGGGCCATTCTGCCCCTCAAGCCAGTTCCGCCATTCATGGCTGATCTGTATCCTATCGCCATTTACCCCACCTTGGCTCCATATCCCTTAATACCCTTATGGGGAATGAGGTGAGTCAAGTGGAGCAAGTGTCAGTAAGGGAACAGTGATCATGGTATCATAAGGTTTAGATTTGTTATGGAAAAGGACAAGGAGCAATCTAGAGTAAAAATACCTAATTGGAAGGAGGCCAATTTCAGTGGGTTGAGAACAGATCTGGCCCGGGTAAATTGGAATCAAAGATTGGCAGGTAAAACTGTAATTGAACAATGAGCGGCCTTTAAAGAGGAGATGGTTCGGATATAGTCTGGGCACATTCCCACAAGGGGGAAAGGTAGGGCAACCAAAGCCAGAGCTCCTTGGATGACAAAAGAGATAGAGAGTAAGATGAAGCAGAAAAAGGGGGATGTATGACTGATGTCAGATTGATAATACAAGTGAGAACCAGGCTGAATATAGAAAGTTCAGAGGGGAAGTGATAAAGGAAATAAGCTGGGCAAAGAGAGAGTATGAGAATAGACTGGCGGCCAACATAAAAGGGAATCCAAAAGTCTTCTATAGGTATACAAATAGTAAATAGGTAGTAAGAGGAGGGGTTGGCCAATTAGGGACCAAAAAGGAGGCCTACTCATGGAAGCAGGGGGCGTGGCCGAGGCACTAAATGAGTACTTTGCACCTGTTTTTACCAAGGAAGAAGATGCTGCCAAAGTCACAGTAAAAGGAGGTAGTTGAGATACTGGATGGGCTAAAAATTGATAAAGAGGAGGTACTGGAATGGCTGGCTGTACTTAAAGTAGGTAAGTCACCAGGTCCGGATGGGATGCATCCTAGGTTGCTGAGGGAAGTAAGGGTGGAAATTGTGGAGGTACTGGCCATAATCTTCTAATCATCCTTAAATACGGGGCGGTAGTGCCAGAGGACTGGAGAATTGCATACATTATACTCTTGTTCAGGAAAGGGTGTAAGGATAAACCCAGCGACTACAGGCCGGTCAGTTTAACCTCAGTGGTGGAAACAATAATCCAGGACAAAATTAACAGTCACTTGTTCAAGTGTGGAATTAAGGAAAGTCAGTACGGATATGTCAAAAGTAAATCATGTTTAACTAACCTGATGGAGTTTTTTGATGAGGTAACAGAGAGGGTTGATGAGGGCAATGCAGTTGATGTGATGTATATGGACTTCCAAAAGATGTTTGATAAATGACCACATAATAGGCTTGTCAGCAAAGTTGAAGCCAATGGAATAAAAGGGGCAGTGGTAACATGGATATGAAATTGGCTAAGTGACAGGAAACAGAGAGTAGTGGTGAACGGTTGTTTTTCGGACTGGAGGAAGGTATACAGTGGTGTTCCCCAGGGGTCGGTACTGGGACCACTGCTTTTCTTGATATATATTCATGACTTGGACTTGGGTGTATACAGGGTACAATTTCAAAATTTGCAGATGACACAAAACTTGGAAGTGTAGTAAACGGTGAGGAGGATAGACTTCAAGAGGATAAAGAAAGGCTGGTGGAATGGGCAGACAGGCGATAGATGAAATTTAACACAGAAGTGCGAAGTGCTATGTTTTGGTAGGAAGAACGAGGAGAGGCACAATAAACTAAAGGGCACAATTCTAAAGAGGGTGCAGGAACAGAGAGACCTGGGGGTATATGTGCACAAATCATTGAAGATGGCAGGGCAAGTTGAGAAAGCGGTTAAAAAACACACAGGATCCTGGGCTTTATAAATAGATTTGGAGATGCCGGTGATGGACTGGGGTTGACAATTGTAAACAATTTTACAACACCAAGTTATAGTCCAACAAATTTATTTTAAATTCCACAAGCTTTCGGAGGCTTCCTCCTTCGTCAGGTGAACGGTGTGGAAAGCCTCCGAAAGCTTGTGGAATTTAAAATAAATTTGTTGGACTATAACTTGGTGTTGTAAAATTGTTTACAATTTATAAATAGAGGCATAGAGTTCAAAAGCAAGGAGGTTAAGATGAACCTTTATAAAACACTAGTTCAGCCACAACTCGAGTATTGTGTCCAATTCTGGACACCACACTTTAGGAAGGATGTGACGCCTTAAAGAGGATGCAGAAAAGATTTGCTTGAATGGTTCCAGGGTTGAAGGACTTCAGTTACGTGGATAGGCTGGCGAAGCTGGGGTTGTGGCTCTTGTAGCCACAGTATTTATGTGGCTGGTCCAGTTGAGTTTCTGGTCAATGGTGACCCCCAGAACATTGATGGTGGGAGATTCGGCGATGGTAATGCCGTTGAATGTCAAGGGGAGGTGGTTAGGCTCTCTCTTGTTGGAGATGGTCATTGCCTGGCACTCGTCTGGCACGAATGTTACTTGCCACTTATCAGCCCAAGCCTGGATGTTGTCCAGGTCTTGCTGCATGCGGGCACGGACTGCTTCATTATCTGAGGGGTTGTGAATGGAATTGAACACTGTGCAATCATCAGCGAACATCCCCATTTCTGACCTTATGATGAAGGGAAGCATCTGAAGATGGTTGGGCCTAGGGACACTGCCCTGAGGAACTCCTGCAGCAATGTCCTGGGGCTGAGATGATTGGCTTCCAACAACCACTATCATCTTCCTTTGTGCAAGAGTAGGCCATTTAGCCCCTCGAGCCTGTTCCGCCATTCAATGAGATCATGGCCTAATTCCATGTGACCCAACTCCATATACCCACACCCCTTAATACCTTTGGTTAACAATAATCTATCAATCTCAAATTTAAAATTAACAATTGAGCTAGCGTCAACTGCCGTTTGCAGAAGAGGCAACCACAACTTATTAAGATATATTCATGCTCTCAAAACAAAAGCACTTGTCACAGAATGATCTTGCAGCAGTAGTTTGTTGCTGAATTTTCTACTTCTTCCAGAACAATCAGAAGCACATCATTTTCTGAAAAAAGCCACTGGGAAACCACGACCTAAACAATATCTCTCATCTTACCTGCACATCACAAACAAGTGCACCACTTTTAAAGGGGGAAGGAGGAGGTGGGATGGAGGGGGGGGGTTCAGGTCGGCCATCACGAAATGCTGAATGCAAAATCTTTTGTCGCAACAATTTGGCTATCAGGAGCTTCATTACATTTGGGGCTTTTGAGTAACTGAACGGTGAACCAAAGAATCCAGGAAAGCCAGGTCAACCCATCGGCTCAGCTTGTAAGGTCTACATTCTCAACGTTGATTCAGACTCATCCAATGATGTGACATCCTCCATTTCAATTTGTAACCCTGCAGGTTACAAATTGAGCCTGAGCTGAATGTCAAGTCACGGTGGAATTACCTAGAGCCCCAGTTATGATTATTGGTGAAATTTTCTTGCAACTCAAACATTTTATCCGTAATACCTAATGCAGAGCAGCAAGAAAATTCCCTCTGAAGGTCTCCTGTTGGTGTTTGAGACAGACATTTCCTATGACTACAATATTTTACACAATTGAAAACTCCTGGTTCAAAGTTAGATTTTGGTGCAAGGTAGAATGTTTCATCAGCATAATATTTTAACAGGACTTTATGGGCAGCTGGATTCATTAAATGCTTCCACTTGATACATCTTTCTTCAAATTGGGCCTGAAAGGCAATGGTGCTGCCAGGTTTTATTCTTTTCAACATTTTTGAGGAAGCAGAGTTTTACAAAGGAATTTCATAAAGTTTCAACAGGTCGGTAACTTCTCCATCGCCACAAACAGACAAGACTTGTTGGACAGGGCCACCTAGGCCTAGATATTGCTGGCACTGCTCTCAATGCACTGCTGGTTGGTAAGTGGAAGCCAACTGTGCAGATCATGTGTCAGTTCTGCTTCTCTCTGTCCACTCCCCTTTTGTACTCCCTCCAAAAAGGCAAAAAACTTGTCTTCCATAAAGCTGTCAACTTAATGGCCTGACCAATAAATGATCCAAACTCAGAATGACAGACAACTCTAGGACGTTTTCCATGTATCAGATCAATGGCCCACCTTCTTGAGTTGCATGCAACCTTTAATATAGACAGCAATAATTAATTGAACTGATGCTCCATGTTTTGCACAAGGCAAAATCGGTCACAGTTCATTCGAATCCACCACCAGTACAGTTCACAGACTGCAGGTTTTTGACTATCACAATGCATCAGCTTTGAGCACTCAATAAACACTTTCGTCATCACAGAAGGTAACCCTGGTGCCCGTGAGGAGCTGTTTAATGGACACTATAGATTTTTCTTGACTTCTGAAGTACTACAACCAAAAACACTCCTGGACCTCAATTGTCTCTGAAATGGGTGTTAAATACTTCTCCCCCGACACACTATTGTGGGGTAATTTTCAACTTTGTTGGGCTCAGAATGGGGAAGTCGAGCACGTCCCATTTCAGACGCTCTCCTTCAGCCTCCAGAGCACCCCCTACTGCACCAGTGAGACATTTTATTCCCTTTTCCAACACCAATCATCCTTACACTCATCTGAATGACTGTCAAAGCGTGATAAATCAGGAACAGTTTTGTGCTGTAGGCCCATGGCTACTAGGAACTGGACAGAAACTGCCAAAACTCATTCCACACAGAGCCCTTAAAGACAGAGGAGATTTTGATCCCATTGGTCGGGGCTGGATTTGGGCCCAGGTTCCAGATGTGAAAGGCCAGTGTCAGCCCAGTGTGCCACACCGTTCCTTTTCACTACTTAATAAAGAGAGGGTGAAAAAAAAACAAAACAGGAAGGATAATATAGAGCAAAAAATGATGGGAAATCTAGAGTAGAAACACCGAATAAGTTAAGATGATAGAAGCATTACATAACCACCATATTTATGCAATAATTTAATTTGAAACGCAAGCAAGTCACTCCTACCTGTTTCTGTGAGCCGGACAGCTGATGCCACTCATCCTGCAGGTTTTTCAGTTTTGCCTAAAAATACAAACCTTTTAGGATTTTATCAGAACATAGGAACATTTTCCTGATTTGTATTCAGGACAAACAAAATAAGACAGGACACAACTAACACACACAGCATTGGATAGCAGCTCCGATTAAATAATGCAGATTTGTTTTAAGGAGAAAAGGCCCACCTTGGAAATCCAAATGTACTCTGACTATCCTTTTAAAATGTCACTGGGAATCATTTATAAACTACCCATCACACTAAATCCAACAATTCATGTCTGGATCCAACTTCCCCCACTGAAAGAAAAAAAATCTTCTCCATCAGACTTTTGAAGAGTTATTTGTTAGAACTGCCTTACGACTAACACAAAACAGTGCGTGGAAAAGATGACCTTTCCTGAAAGCAGGTAGGCGCTATTTCCCTCCTGCACGATGGTCATGGGTTTACTGGCCCACCTGGAACTCCTACCAGGTAAGCTTCTATTCCTCACTTTGTGGTTTATTGGTCCTGCCTCTTATTTTCAAGAAGGGGTGGTCTGGGACAGCACAACACATTGATGTTCCAATGTGCTGCACCAGACTGACCAGACAAATATTCTTTCTTTTCAATCATCTACCTTCCTCTCCTGAAGACTCTTAGTCTGACACGAGCCTTGCTGGCGTACGGTTCTACAGCTGCCAGCAGCCTTTCTGCACCAAGCTCAAGTGGCCGTTTTTCGTGTGCGAGTCTAGACTGTTAGTATCAGCAGGCTCTTCGCCCGTAGACGGCCTCACAGCTAATCCCAATCCTATCCTCACCAGCCGTCCAAGTGTGCACACTTTCTGCCAGTTCAGTGGGCAGCAATCAGGAGCAGGGACCGTGGCCCTTTCTAGCCCAAAGGCATGGAGGCCAATTGTAGAACTTCAAAGGCTGCCCCTGGCTGAGATCACCTATGGCCAGTAAAGACTGAGCATCAAGCAGGGATATTGCAACAGAATGCTGCACTCAGCCGTGACAGTCCATTTGAAATGTCACTTAAGTCCTAAGTTTTCAAACTGGAGATTGCACACAGTCTATAGATTCACCCTTTTCCTGTATATTTTTGTACCACGCTATTTCTGCTACTGCACCCTATTGGAAAAGCTTTCTGTAATGATACCACTGCTTCCACCTGAGTTGCGGGCACTGACTTGGAAATTAGGACATGGAGTCCTCAATATTTGCAAACAAAGTTTGAAAACAATCAATTTTGAAGTGTATATGTGTGCATTTATTTTTTTTTAAAACTCACTTGGAAAATATTGCTTCTTGAATAATGTTGGATTAAATGATATTATGCACACTTGGAATTAGCTGCACTGAATTATAAGGACCTTCCCATCAACTCCAATTCTAAATGAGTCTCTCCCCACTCATAGCATTCCCCAGTGCTGACATCCTTTGCCTTAGTAAAGGCAAAAGAAATGGCATAACAATCAGTTTCATATATCTTACCTAGTTTAACTTCAAAGAAGCTTGATCTAAAATGGAATTTAAATACATTTCTGTATCGTCCCCTCACATTCCAACACTCAAACAGCACTGAATGGTATCACTTTCACTTCTAAATCTTTTTTCCACAAACTCTTAAGACTACATTCCTCATTATGTACTGTTTTTCTTAAGATCACGGATGTACATTAAGCTCACACTTTCACAGTTACTTACGGGGCCATATCATAATTGTTACAAGTGAGAAGAAAACAATTTATTGATTGCTATGCCTTTTTAAAATATATGCAAAATTAAAACAGAGGCGCTAAGACGAAGAAAGGATCAACAGACTGAAAACTGCACTGTATTTTTAATCCTGATATTTATGGGAGGGGGGATTGTAACCTGTAACAGTAGTGTTTTAATTAATTATTTGTGGAGCAGTATTATACATCATAATTATTGTTTTGTCATTTTTACCTGCGAAGTTGCACCTTTGGCTTCATCAAAGTGTTCGGCCATGAAGATATTGAAAGCTGTCCGGGGTCGTTTAGGCTTCCCTAACATAGTAAGCTTCTGCAGGCAACAAAAGTCAGTTAAAAGTGAGTTACGGCTCTTTAACTCCGTCTTTTAAACAGTTTTATGGCTGGGCTTTATTATTTCAACAAAAAGTTCACTGTTCAAGGGGCTGACTGGAATCGTGACATTCCTTCATACAGATCAAAACAGGTCATAATTTCTTCTCTATGTTGGCAAGTGCCCAACTGAGAGCACACAAGTAGCATGTGATGTAGCCTTTAGTGAGAACACAGAGATGTGAAGCATGCATCTCAATTGCTGCACCATATACAAGGGAGTCTGGCTGCACTTCTGCATGTGGCCAGCTTTCCCCTCAAATGCACTTGAAGCATCGAACAAAACTTCCAGATTAAGTTTCCAGTCAGTATGAAACTTGACGTACAAGTATACTCAAGTTGCTCGTTTGTTTACTTTCCAAACAGCAGCTCTGTGCTTAAGGGTAATTAGGAGCAAATCCACAATAGGACAAACTTTTAATCTCTTATCCCCACCCCCATTTCCTTCTCCGCCACTTGCAGGCCTTCAGGTGCCCTTCCCACCCGCCCATCGTCGCATCAACACTGCCCCCTCCCACTCTTCTCCGAATACAGGCAAACACAGACAGGTTACGTTTTAACTTATACTACAATTTCTACTTCCAATGACATTTAAATAGAGTACGGGGATAAGGGAAGGAGCAGAGGAGAATGATAAGTGGCTGGATGGGCGCAACAATATATTAGTGAGGTATATGCCCAGAGCACAATATTGGGGGGGTGGGGGGAATGGGATTCAAGATGGGCAACGGCAGACATTAGGGGGTCACACATGATAAGAATGCAAGAAATAGGAGCAGGAGTAGGCCATACGGCCCCTCGAGCCTGCTCCGCCAATCTTCAACCTCAACTCTACTTTCCCACCCAATCCCCATATCCCTTGATTCCCCGAGAATCCAAAAATCTCTCTCTCTCAGCCTTGCATATATTCAATGACTGGGCATCCACAGCCCTCTGGGGTAGAGAATTCCAAAGATTCACGACCCCCTGAGTGAGGAAATTCCTCCTCATCTCAGTCTTGAATGGACGACCCCTTATCCTGCGACTATGGCCCCTACTTCTAGACTCCAGCCAGGGGAAACAACCTCTCAGCATCGACCCTGTCAAGCCCCCTCATAATCTTATATGTTTCAATGAGATCACCTCTCATTCTTCTAAACTCCAGAGAGTACAGGCCCATTCTACTCAACCTCTCATAGGACAACCCTCTCATCCCAGGAATTAATCTAGTGAACCTTCGTTGCACTGCCTCCAAGGCAAGTATATCCTTCCTTAGATAAGGAGACCAAAACTGTACACAATACTCCAGGTGAGGTTTCACCAAAGCCCTGTACAATTGTAGTAAGACTTCCTTACTCTTATACTCCAACCCCCTTGCAATAAAGGGCAACATGCCATTTGCTTTGCTAATTGCCTGCTGCAACTGCACACTAACCTTTTGTGTTTCGTGTACGAGGACATCCAAGTCTCTCTGAACACCAACATTTAATAGTTTCCCACCATTTATAAAATATTTTGTTTTTCTATTCTTCCTACCAAGGTGAATAACCTCACATTTCCCCACATTGTACTCCATCTCCCCACTCAATTAATCTGTCTATATCCCATTGCAGACTGTGTCCTCCTCACAGCTTGCTTTCCCACCTAGCTTTGTATCATCAGCAAACTTGGATACATTACACTCGGTCCCTTCATCTAAGTCATTAATATAGATTGTAAATAGCTGAGGCCCAAGCACCGATCCTTGCGGCACCCCACTAAGTTACAGCCTGCCAACCTGAGAATGACCCGTTTATCCCTACTCTGTTTTCTGTCCATCAATCAATCCTCTAGCCATGCTAATATATTACCCCCAACCCCATGAGCCCTTATCTTGTATAACAACCTTTTGTGTGGCATCTTATCGAATGCCTTTTGAAAATCCAAATATACTACATCCACTGGTTCCCCTTTATCTATCCTCAAAAAACTAATAGATTTGTCAAACATGATTTCCCTTTCATAAAACCATGTTGACTCTGCCTAATCATATGATGATGTACTAAATGCCCTGTTACTACTTCCTTAATAATGGATTCCAGCATTTTCCCGATGACTGATGTCAGGCTAACTGGCCTGTAGTCCCCTGTTTTCTCTCTCCCTCCCTTCTTGAATAGAGGGGTTACATTTGCTACCTTCCAGTCCACTGGGACCGCTCCAGAATCTAGGGAATTTTGGAAGATCCTAACCAATGCATCCACTATCTCTGCAGCCACCTCTTTTAGAACCCTAGGATGTAGGCCATCAGGTCCAGGGGATTTGTTGGCTTTTAGTCCCATTAGTTTGCCTAGTACTTTTTCTCTAGTGATATTAATTGTTTTAAGTTCCTCACCCTCATTTACCCCTTGGTTCCCCACTATTTTGGTATGCTTTTTGTGTCTTCTACTGTGAAGACAGATACAAAATATTTGTTTAACGCATCTGCCATTTCCTGGTTCCCCATTATAATTTCTCCAGTCTCAGCCTCTAAGGGAACCAATGTTTACTTTTGCTACTCTCTTCCTTTTTAAATACTTGTAGAAACTCTTACAATCCGTTTTTATATTTCTTGCTAGTTTACTTTCATATTTTATTTTCTCCCTTTTTATCAATTTTTTGGTTGTCCTTTGTTGGTTTCTAAAACTTTCCCAATCCCCAGGCTTATTACTCTCCTTGGCAACTTTATAGGCCTCGTCTTTCAATCTAATACTCTCCTTAACTTCTTTAGCCACGGGTGGATCACTCTTCCCATGGAGTTTTTATTTCTCAATGGAATGTGTATTTGTTGAGAATATCAAAATATTTGCCATTGCTTTTCAACTGTCAAACCCTTTAACTTAATTTCCCAATCTACCTTTGACAACTCGCCCCTCATACCTACGTAATTGGCTTTATTTAAGCTTAAGACTCTAGTTTCTGACTTAAGTTCGTTACTTTCAAACTCAATGTGAAATTCTATCACGTTATAATCACTCTTCCCCGGAGGTTCTTTTACTGTGAGATTACTAATTAACCCTGTCTCATTACACAATACAAGATCTAAAATAGCCTGTTCGGTTCCATGATGTATTGCTCTAGGAAACCGTCTTGAATACATTCTGTGAACTTGTCTTCCAAACTACCTTTGCCAATTTGATTTGCCCAGCATATATGTAGATTAAAGTCCCTCATGACGACTGCATTTCCTTTGTTACAAGTGATACAACAGCATAAAAGGGGCAATAGAGGAAGACAATCATTTTAATGAAGTGAGCATCAGGATGTTACATATTGAGCTAGAGCAAGACGTGAGGGCATTAAGGGGTCAGAGGGGTATGTTAGATGTTGGAGGAGCAGAGACAGGTGTTACGAAGCAGAAAGCAGAGGACAATATTATGAGACAAAAAGAGTGTTGCTACGGGGTCACAGGCCCACAGTCGAGGCCACAGACTATTAGGCGAACAGAAGGGAAGGTGGGGATATTGGGTGGCAGACCAGGACATTGGAGGGCAAGGTTAATATTAGGAGGGGAAAAAGTAATAGGGGTCATGATAAACAGCAATATGGGGAAGTTATCCCAGAGAATGAATGGGAGGCAGATAGTCAGGACCCAGCGGAGGGGGAACTTACGTAGTGCGTGCAAGCAGAGCAGAATGTTACAGGGCAGAGAGGAACATTGGACAGTAGAATGCAATCAGCATCAAGGTGATATTACAGGATGAAAATAAACAGCGGTAAGGGCCAACAATTGGGAATGAAGCTGACGGGAATGGTGAAAGGAAAGGGACACGATAGGGAAAAACACAAGATCGACACTGAAGCCACAACAAGGAGCACGGAGGGAAACAATACAAAGCATACGTCAGGGAAAATGGGGCTCGGAAATTAAACAACTTATATCTACGCTGTTGTCCACATTTAGCAAGAACATATTTTCTTGGGCTATAACAATGCCTGTAATCTAGCCTATTCACAAGGAAGAGATTTTCTCCCCCGTCAGGCTTCTTTCTCTCAGAGCACACAGTCAAAACTGTCAAACCTAACGCCCAATAATGGGCATTGAGTAGATATCAGTCAAGATTGGGACTCAAACTACTCTCTTTAATTGACAACTCAGTGCTCCAGCACGGCAACTACAGGCTTTTCCATAACATTTACTTTCAACAAAACCACCTATTAAAATAGGCGATACATGCAACCAATGCACTGTACTAGTAATTCAAATAACACAGGTTCTAAAAGATAGTTATTCAACACCTATATTTTTGGCAATGAATAGAACATCTTACAGTACAGGGCTCAACCACCATAGTTCTGTGACTAACAACACACTTTCACATTTTATTGCTTGAAGTGGTTTATACATAATTAACACAAGATTTTGTAAAGAGCAAATTGCTCAGTATACTAATTGGAAAAATGTCAGATAGCATTTTAAACTAAATACTGCACTTGTCAACATAACTGGACCGATGATTATTTTGTGCAGCAAAACAGATTTTAAAGACAAGTTCTGGTACATTGTTACCAATGTGAAATGGCGATTCTGAAGAAACTACTGAAGATCCATTAACACGAACAGCCGTCTGTAAGATATGGCACCACAATATTTCCTATCCAAATTTCAAATTTTTTTTCAACACAAAACAGCACAACTACTTTGCTGAAAAATATGCTATCCCACAGTATTTTATGGTCCATCAGTATACAATGCTGATTTAGTACTCCCTAAGAGTGTTTTATGGTCTTATCAGCATACATTGCAGATTTAGTATGTCCCCCGAGCATTTTATGGTCTCAGTGCACATTGCTGATTTAATGTCCCCCCTAACACCGAGTGTATTATGGCCTGTCAGGATACAGTACTCCCCTGAGTATTTTAAGGCCTATCACGATACAATTCTGATTTGTACTCCCCAGAGTATTTTAAGGCCTATCACGATACAATTCTGATTTAGTACTACGCAGAGTATTTTATGGCCCACTAGGATACATTGTTGATTTAGTACTTACTCGTTTTTGCCTCATTGTTCTCCGTTTGGCCAGTTTTTGTCTCCTCTCTTCCTTCAAACCGGCCAATTGAGCTGGAGTGAGTTTAGCTTTGAAGGCTGCCAGTTCCTCTTTATATTTTAATTTACCATCATTTGCTGCAATTTCATATGGCTGGAAGGAAGACGGTTACATTCTCAGTTATTCTAAAATACTTCCAGGTAAGCAAATACAGACAGCCTTTTTGATAATGAACTAAACAGCAGCATTGAGTGAGAGAGCACCTTTTTTTTTTAAACAACGATTACAAATTTCAGAAATTTGTTGGTTTTCGGCCATTTCACAAGATCCAGTTCTTGCCCATAACCCCCGAACAGCAAAAGGAAAGCACTTACTTGTTTCTGATCTGCCGTTAATTGTCTCCATGCCTGAGCAATCCACTTTGTTTTTTCTACCATCTTTAGATCTGGAAAGAGATAATGTCCATTATAACAAGGTCAAAAAAAATGACTTCATGGTATTGGCTAATAATCAGTAGGTAATGTAAAAGTACAATGGCCTGGAGTTTCCTCTGTGGGTGCAACCTGGAACTTAGACCTGGAAATGTGCCCAATTTGCCGATGTCAAATTACGCCCAAGTATCCTCTCAATCTCACTGGAGTATGTTTGAACTTAAAATGGGCGTAAATCAGTGTAGACAATCGGAGCCCAAGGAAAGCGTCGAACCCACAATGTTTTTTTCTTCTTTAAATTTAAGTTTCAACTCATTCAACCATCATTCATGCACATCAGGCACAGCATGTTCAGGAACCTGCAATCGGAGAAGCTTTCCAATTTTTAACATGACTTGTACTCATGCCATAAAAATCCATTCAAAGAAACAGAAAACACAGAGCCGGTCGCAGTTAGGATAAATTTGAAGGAAAAAAAACGATCAAAAAGTTGCAATTAATAGACCAAAAAAATGACTTACTTTCCTGCTGCGCCTCGAAAATCTAGTCACATTGTTAACTCGTATGAGAGTTTGTGGGCGTGGTCAGCTTTATGGGCGGAGATTCATTCGGACTGACGTAAAAGATCGAGGTGATTTGGACGTATTGTAGTTAGGCACATAACACAGTTACGCCCAAAATTTCGCGATCCTATAAGCCACGGAATTGGTTTGCGCCCCGGTTACCCGTCTCTCTGGGCGCAAATGCGGAGGAAACTGCAGGCCATAATGTTACTTATTTTAATTAGGGCTGTAGGTTTCAGCTGAAAATTCTTAAATGCAGACTTCCACTGACTGCGCTGATGTCACTAAAATGTCAAAATGCGTTTCTTAGACCTGGTTACAACAATGCAAAAAAAAAGTGAGGAGTGGGTTCTTAGCCATCTGCATGCGAAAAAGCATTGAGAAACTTTTGCTCAGGAGGGGGAGATGTTGAGTTGATATATACTATAAATATCCATTGCAATTCACAAGTGCCTGGACCAGTAAGTGAATTGCAGTCATAATAGAGCTGGATTATCAGCAGTTAGTAAAATGCAGGTATCGTTTTCAACTTATCAATTCCTATACTGAAAAATGCCATGTATCTGATGGTTCATGGTGTCAGCTGTGGCTCAGTTAGTAGCACTCATGTCTCTGAGTCAGAAGGTTATTGGTTCAAGTCCCACTCCAGAGACTTGAGCACATAATCGATGCTGGCACTCCCATGAAGTACTGAGGGAATGTTGCACTGTTGGAGGTGCCGTCTTTCAGATGAGACGTTAAACCGAGGCCTGGTCTACCCTGGATGTAACAGATCTCATGGCACTATTCGAAGAAGAGCAGGAGAATTCTCCCAGTGTCCTGACCAATATTTATCCCTCAACCAACATCACTAAAATATATTATCTGGTCATTATCATATTTCTATTTGTGGGACCTTTCTGTGCGCAAATTGGCTGCTACGTTTCCAACATTACAACAGTGACTACACTTCAAAAGTACTTCATTGGCTGTAAAGTACTTTGGGACATCCTGAGGCCGTGAAAGGCACTATATAAATGCAAGTCTTTCTTTTCTTTCTGATTCAATTTATCTGTTTCAGTGATAAAAAGCATTTAGATGTGTAAATGTTGTCGGTAGGTTTCACTGAATCTCTGCAAAATTTACCAGAATTATATACATAATTACACTAATCTTGCTTTACTCCAGAAATACTCAACAAACAAAACTCCAATTCACATCATCCTGGTTTACTGGTGTATATTCCCTCCTGATGTCGTGATCCATTTAAATTTTACCAGATCAGAATGGAACGAAAGCTGCCTGTTTTATTGTGGCCAATCTGCATCTCTCACATCAAGATTAACGAATCACAAAATAACCATAGGCAACTCACAAGTTACTGAATGGCCCCAGCTGTTGTATTGATGGAGATTCAGTGCAACACCAATACACAGAAACAATTATAATTAACAGAATGACAGGAAAGACGTGCATTTCTATAGCGTCTTTCACAACCTCAGGATGCCCCGGAGTGCTTTACAGCCAATGAAGTATTTTTGAAGTGTAGTTACTGTTGTAATGTAGGAAACACGGCAGCAAGGTCTCACAAATATCAGTGAGATAAATTACCAGATCATCAGTTTTTTTTATAAAAGTGATGTTGTTTGAGCGATAAATATTGGTCAGGACACGATGGTTGAAATAAAAATGGAGAGATACAACCAAGTCTTCACACTTTTCAATGCTGGTTGAAAGAAGATTCACAGCCAGAACATTGGGAAAAAATTCTTCTGCCAATAAAACAGTTAGACATATGGTCTCAAGCCTGAGGTATGTCATATCCTTTATTACTAAAATGGTTCCCATTTAGAATTTTTTTTACCTGAACTCTGTTTAAATAAAACACGTTGCTGTTCCACCACGTAGTGCAGATAAGCATTCAGTGGTCGCTTCGGAGGGGTGAAGGGAGACTTATCCAATGACAATCTTCTTACTGCTGAGCACACACTGCTGCAACTGTATCAGATAAAGAAACATTGCTGTTACAATTCTCTATTAAATGGCAATACAAAACTAACAAGATGGAAAAAGTGTACTTCCATTCAACACCGGTTAGAAATCTTCTGTTAGTCGTAACTACAATATGGACCATTCACAAAAGAAGTTTTAGTGGCTACATAATACAATGGGATGCAAAGAAAATCAGTGCATTGAGCAAAACCTAAAACCATGAGAGAGAAAGGAAGTTATAAGTGATTTGTAAAGCCTTTGTCAGGAGAGAAGGGACACAATGATTGAGGCAGGGTAAATAACTCAGTGAGCTAAATATGTCTCTCATGAGTAAATGGGACAAAGATATTTGTCTAATCCTAGCTTGGTATCAGCTTGGGTACGGTAGTGTAGTGGTTATGTTATTGGACCAGTAATCCAGAGACCTGGACTAATAATATAAAACTTGAATTCAAATCCCACCATAAATTCAGTTTTAAAGATCTGGAAATTTTTTAAAAAGCTGGTATCAGTAAAAGTGACCATAAAGCTGTCTGATTGTCATAAAATGCCAACTGGTTCACTAATGTCCTTTAGGGAAGGAAACCTGTTGCCCTTGCCCAGTCTGGCCTATATGTGACTCCAGTCCCACACCAACGTGGTTGGCTCTTACCTGCCCTCCAAAGTGGCTGAACGACCCACAGTTGCATCAAACTGCTACATCAGGGTAACTAGGTATGGCCGTTAACTGTCAGCCGAGAATAGATACTTTAAAAATAATCGGCTCACCATACATAAGCAGTTAAAAACCAGCTGCTCTCACAGAAACTGCGTCCCAGACTAAATCAATACAAATGCTGCAATGATTATTCATCTGTTTCCAGGTGATTTGCTTGAGGAAGTAACCAAACCACACAATTCAAACATGCTGTGTCACTGATTCAGATAGGTGTTTGGTTGGCAGTTTCTTTTTGAATTTTGAGAGACAGCTATTCAAATTCCACAAAGCCTTGGCAACTGTTTCAGGGATAGTTAATTAGCCTGGAGTCTGATTTGGAGTTTGTGAAGCTACATGAATAGAATCTGTCACACAGATCAGCTAAATGGGCACTTCTGTAGTTGATGGGAATATAAACAAACAGCTATGTAAATATATAAAAGTTAATTATAAAATATAGTTTGACAGTGTTTGCAAACCATTTACTTTTTCTTGCATGAGGAGTTAGCACAGTCTAGCATCTACTGTAAATATATATTAATTACTGTTATTTATTTGATAACTTTGGTTGGCAATTAAAGCCCAACTAAAAAATAAAATCTAGTGTTGAGATGGTCTGCTGCTTACCAAAGTCTCAAGGAGGATCCTGTGGAGGCACTGGATAGAACCAGTAATCAAAGCAAATCTAAAGAAAGGTTTTCGATTCATTATTCTAGGCATGCTATCAGAATGTACCTTGATATTGGAGCAAGTGTGAACACTCAAGCACATAAGGACCAAGGGCTCATTTATGAGAATGGTCAGACAAAAATATATTCAGGGCAAAAACACTCAAAAACATAACAGTTATAACCTTCAATCTGTCAAGCACATTGTTCATAAGACTGGCATTTTCTAACAAGACTTGCATGGATATAGCACCTTTCACATCCTCAGGAAGTCCAAAAGTGTTTCACAGCCAATTAATTACTTTTAAAGTGCAGTTACTGTTGTTTTGCTGGCAAACACGGCAGCCAATTTGTACGCAGTAAGGTCCCACAAACAGCAATGAAATGAATGACCAGTAAATCTATTTTTGGTGCTGTTCATTGAGGCATAAATGTTGGTTAGGACAGTGGGAGAAATCCCCCCGCTCTTCTTTGAACAAAGCCATGAGATCTTTCACATCCACTGAAAAACGGCACCTTTGACAATGCAGCACTCCTTCACACTGCACTAAAATATCAGCCTAGATTATGTGCTCAAGTCCTAGAGTAGGGCTTCAAGCCACGACCTTCTGACTCAAAAGCAAGAGCGCAATTAATAAATCTCCCCAAAGTATTTTGATTGTGAGAATATCTGTGACCTGTCAAGAGGTTACAGTAACATTAATCCCATGTAGGGGGAAGTGCAGTGTTGACCAATCAATCTGGTGCGAAGCAGGTTTATTTTAAGGCCTAGTGGAATTGGAACACAGTGACATGGCAACAAAACTCTTCATTTAAAAAAGCTGAATGTATTGTTGGGGTTTTGAGTAGCAGGAATGGAGTAGGACACCTTCATACCAATTTTTTGAGGCAAGAAACTCCCTCCTTATAAAAGATGCATTTCCCATGGCATTAATCACAGACCAAAAAAAATTATAACTCTCGTCCTGTAATTGTTTCTCTGCTTTTTTCCCCCACTCACCAGTTTTTTCTGTGTCCTCTCTGTCTTTCTGGTTGTAGTTTACTCTTTCTATATGGCTCTCATGCAATTTTGATGTCTGGATCTGTTCATTTGCATCTTACTCTTTTTCTCTTTCTGCTAGTCTCTCGTTGTTTTCAGTATCAAGACCACCCTATACAAAGTCACCAACAATATTCCTCCTTGAACTATCTATGCCCAACTAATCCATCCTCCTCTCTGATCTAATTTGATAATTTAGGGATATATATAACAGTGTATTCCAAAATGACCAAAACAAAGAACTTGCATCTATGTAGCAACTTATTATTAACTAAGTAATTCCCAAAGCACATCACAGCCAGTGGGTTACCTTTGAAATATAATCACTGTTGTTATGTAGGTAAACACAGCAGCCAATTTGAACACTGCCAAGTCCCACAAACAACAAATGCATGAACCACCAGATAATCTGGAGGTTTTTTCAGGTGGTGTTGGTTAAGGGATCAATGTTAACTGGGAGAGGAAAATTGCTGGCTCTCATTCGAAAAAAGTGCCTTAGAACTTTTACATCCAAATGAACCGGCAGACAGGGCCGCGGTTTAACATATCGAAATGATGCTGAGAAGCACCAAAGGTGGTTATTTTTTTTTGGTGGTGGGGGGGGGGGGTTGCAAAGAGGGTTATTAATTTTTTGGGGGGGGGGGGCGAAGAGGGCTATATTTTTCGGAAGGGGGTGGATGGTTATGTTTTTTTTTGGGGGGGGGGGGGAAGGGGAGAGACGATATTTCAGAGTAAACAGAAAATGTTGGACATTCAGAGCGGGCTAGACATTTGTGAAGAGAAAGGATAGGTTAAGGGTTCGGGTGTAGACCATCAGACCCATCCCCCTGTTTCTCACCAGCTTCATTAGTAGGAAGTTACAACAGCACCAGAGACGAGAATGTAACAGATTCTGCTTCTTGTTACAATGTTGTTGCAATGAATGGAACCCGAGCCCAGACGGAGCGCGCGGCGGGTCCAGGGACAATGGCCTCGAGCCCCGGGCCCAGCGCTCGCCGATGTTTCTTGCATTAGGCGCGCGGGAGCTGCAAGCGGCTATCATCCCGCCCCCGCCGCCGCCCGTTTACCGCACTCACCTCGCAGCCCACGGCCAGCTCAGCAGCCCTCCTAACCTTCTACCGAGCAAACCAACACTCAGAGACACGACGGTCACCATTCCGCTACCGGGTGTCACTTCAGTTCCTGCAGCCCGAGCGCTTGTTTACCCTGCCGAGGGATTATGGGACGAGGTCACAGTTTGCACCAGCACATTCACTGAGTGAAAGGCAGGTAGTGGGAGTTACCAGATTATACAGGCTGAGAGGCAAATTTTAAAAAATACATGTATATTATTTTGTATAACTACACTGGCGAATTTGAGAGCTTTATCCTACAATAGCCTAACCTACAATGTATCTGCCACTTCCTGTTCATGATGCCCTCTTCAAGTATGATCTGGCATCATGATTTCTTTGAAAATTGCAATGTTTTAGATTACCTCGTGCTATTATTAATTATTCTCTTTGGCTCTGTATAGTTATCTAATCTAATTTTATTTGATTGGCTTTTAAGCATTTGTAAAGCAGAATGATAATGAAAGAGGTATGCTTTGTTGATTTTACAGGAAAGAAAAAAGGTGTGGAATTTAAATGCTGAAAGTCAAAACTCAAAAGTATTTATAGAATACACCTATTTTTAATTACTAGTGCATCTTCACTAGTATTGCTCACAGTACATGAAAGGATATGTTGTTTTGTAACAACAGGTGCATAATGGTAGGGAATTGTTTGAGTTTTGATAGCTAATAGGTGTAAAAAATACCTTTTCTTGAGAAAAGCTGTCTAGCTAAAGTAGAACTGTGTTTAACATCACCTATCCCTTTAAAGCCACAAAGTTGAACTGAACCAGAGCAGTAACCTGACCAACCTGCTTAATATGAAAGTATAGGAAAGAATATGAAATAAACTAGCAAGAAATATAAAAGTGGATTGTAAGAGCTTCTACAAGTATGTAAAAAGGAAGAGAGTAGCAAAAGTAAATGTTGGTCCCTTAGAGGCTGAGACAGGAGAAATTATAATGGGAAATCAGGAAATGGCAGAGATGTTAATCAAATATTTTGTATCTTGTCTTCACAGTAGAAGACACAAAAAGCACAATGGAAATAGTGGGGAACCAAGGGTCTAATGAGAGTGAGGACTTTGGGAGTGCTGCACTGTCTGAGGTGCCGTCTTTCAGATGAGACATAAAGTCGAGGCCCCGTCCGCCCTCTCAGGTGGACGTAAAAGATCCCCTGGCACGATTTGAAGAAGAGCAAGGGATTTCATCCAGTGTCCTGGCCGATATTTATCCTTCAACCAGCATCACTAAATTATCTGGTCATTATCTCATTGCTATTTGTGGGACCTTACTGTGTGCAAAATGGCTGCCGCGTTTCCTACATTATAGCAGTGACTGCACTTCAAAAGTACTTAATTGGCTGTAAAGCACTTTGGGACATTCTGAGGTAATGAAAGGCACTATATAAATGCAGGTTCTTTCTTTATGTTGCCCATTTTCTATCTTGCAGTTTGTAGTTCGTTTCATACATTAACTCCCTCTCTGATTGCTGTATTTGTTGGTTCTCCCCCACTTTCGTCCTTCCATTTGTCGCTCTTTTTCCAACCTTATGAAAATGCCTGTTCATCTCTTAGCCTTCAGTTCTGAAGAAGGGTATAAGCCTGAAGCATCATAACCCATCTTGTCTCTTTACAGATGCTGATTGACCTGTTGTGTATTTCCAACATTTGCAGTTTTTCCTTTTTATTGATCAGTAATGTTATTCATTGGGGCAGCAGTGAGAATCAGTAAACATTACAACCTTGTTTTTGATTCTCAGAACCTTTCTCTCATTCAGTTAAAAAGAGTATTGCTGTAAAATTCATCAAGGTCAAAAACAAATAATGGCTAATATATTCACCCTATGGAGATCTCTATGCTGTATATCAGTGAAGTGTGCCCCAGCCATATTTTACATTTTAAAAACAAATAGTGACAGAAAATCAAACCATTTTATTGCATTGTATTATGGATATAAATGACATTTAATAGCAACAAATTGTATACCACAAACAACAACAAATTATGAATTGTCTGATATAAACGGGAAGACGATTTAGTACCTAAATTGGGCCCAATCCCTAAGTGTTATCAGAGTTGGAGGCTGTGGAGATATAATACTTGGGGTTTAGGGGAGAGCTGTTTGGGTCAGTGACAGACTTTTGGTGAACGGACAATAAGGAAAGAGCTTTCGAAAGACTGTCAGGGTTGGGGAAAACCAAGGAGAGCTGAGGAGCACCTTTTGGCAAGAGAGTGTCTCTCAACCAGGCAGCAGCTGCAAGTGAAGTGGGCAATGCTCAATCAGGTTATTAATGTACCCATCCATTGAGGAACCCATCAATTGGTAATAGAGGTGGATGAGTCAGCATGAGCTGATTTAGCCTGGGCAGCGAGGGGATGTGGCCTGGGCAGAAATAGTTCCTGGCAGGAGCTGAATAGAATGGCTTTCTGTATTCCCAATGTTCAATTGGCAACATTTCTGGCTCACTGACAATGTGATGTTGGGTTAGCAGTCTGACAACACAGCGCTGGTCTTAGAGTCAAGGATGGTTGTGGAGAAGTAGAGCGGGGTGTCATCAGCTTACATGTAGAGACTGACTCTGAGGAGTGGTATGGAATGCTGAGATTTAGCTGCATTTGTTGCATAAACAGAGGTGTGTAATTTGTAAGATACAGTGTTTAGTAACTATTATTTTGTAAATCATGTTATAGACACAGCTAAATAGCAAGAGTATACTGTAAAAATAGTACTAAGTGGTGTGTTGGATAACAGCTGAAGGCATCCAAATGACTGGGGAAACTGTATTAAAAAAGATAATGTGATCAAAAGTCGAAAAGTCACCAGGTCCAAATGGTATGTGTTCCAGAATACTGAAGGAGGTAGGGAAGGAGATAATTGAGACACTAACCATAATTTTCCAAAAATCTTCATAAATAGAATTGTGCCAAAAGACTGGGGAGAAGCAAAAAGTTACATCCTTTTCAAGGAATAGGAAAGGAATCGGCAAAAAATTATAGGCTTATAGTTCATCTTATGGAATAAAATTAATGAACACTTAGAGATGCACAAGCTAAACAGGGATAGTCAGCATGGATTTGTAAATGGCAGGTTGTAAATTAATTACATTTTTTGAGGAAATCACATTGTATAAATAAAGGGAATGTGGTGGATGTGTATATGAATTTCAGAAGGTGTTTGAATTGTTACAAAAATTAAAGTACATCCTATCAAAGAGAATGTAGTCACATTGACAGAGACATGGCTAGAGGCAGAAGACAAAGCGTAGGGGGTAAATGGATATATTTCAGATTGGTGAGATGTGCATTGTGAGGGTGTCAAGGATCTATGCTATGTCCTCTTTTCTTTTCCTTTCCAACAGCTAAAACAGATTATCTGGTCATTTATCTCATTGCTGTTTGTGAGACCTTGCTGTACGCAAATTGGCAGCCGCGTTTCCTACATTACTAGTGACTGCACTTCAAAAAGTGCTTCATTGGCTGTAAAGTGCTTTGGGACGTCCTGAGGCTGTGAAAGGGGCTACATAAATGAAAGTCTTTCTTTTTTCTTGTTCCATTTATTAAATGATTTATAAGAAGTATAATGTGGGAAAATGTGAACTTGTCCACTTTGGCAGGAGGAATAGAAAAGCAGTTTATTATTTAAATGGAGAGAGATTGCAGAACTCTGAGGTACAGAGGGATCTGGGTGTCCTAGTACATGAATCACAAAAAGTTGGTATGCAGATACAGCAAGTGATTAGGAAGGAAAATGAAATGTTGTCATTTATTGCAAGGGGAATGGAATATAAAAGTAGAGATGTTTTGCTACAGTTGTACAGGGCATTGGTGAGACCACATCTAGAATACTGTGTGCAGTTTTGGTCTCCTTATTTAAGAAAGGACATCATTGCTTTAGAGGCAGTTCAGAGAAGGTTCACTTGACTGATTCCTGGGATGAGGGGGTTATCTTATGGGGAAAGGTTGGACAAGTTGGGCCTGTATACATTAGAGTTTAGAAGAATGAGAAGAGATCTTATTGAAACATATAAGATCCTGAAGGGACTTGAAGGGGTAGATGCTGAGAGAACGTTTCCCCTTGTGGGAGAGACTAGAACTAGGGGCCACAATTTAAAAATAAGGGGTCTCCCATTTAAGACAGAGATGAGGAGAAATTTTTTAATCTCAGTGGGTCGTGAGTCTGTGGAACTCCCCTCCCCAGACAGCGGTGGAGGCAGGGTCATTGACTATTTTAAGGCTGAGTTAGATAGATTCCTGATTAACAAGGGAGTCAAAGGTTATAGTAGGTAGACGGGAAAGTACGGTTGAGGTCACAATCAGATCAGGCATGATCTTATCAAAAGGTAGAGCAGACTCGAGGGGCCGAATGGCCTATTCCTGCTCTTAATTCGTATGTTTGAATGTTTGTTGATTTGGAAATAGGCACAAGAGGAACAATTTTGAACTTTGCTGATGATGCTGAATTGGAGAGCATGGAAAACTGAGGAAGACTGGCAGGTTAGTGGATAGGTGGCAGATGGAGTTCGATGCAGAGAAATGTGAGATAGCTTCCATTTTGCAGAAACAGAGTAAAAACGTACTCTAAATGGTGATGGCCCAGAATTTGCTGTAGCCGGTCAACGAACGGCACCCGCACTTGCCCTTGCCCATTTAATCTCCATGAGACTTTGTACTGCAAGTTGCTGAAAGTGGGAGATGGAAACAGTGCGGCACCCTCTACAGGGCATCTGGGCTCTGAGTGAACAGGGCAAGCAACTGTGCATCTCCTTAACCAATCAGATTGAAGAATTGACAAGCCCCAGCTTTCTGTGGCGAGTTTAGTTTGTATCTACCACACATGTACAGGAAATTCATGCTGCTCGATGCATTTGAATGGTGAGTCACACAGTGAGGCGCTGTTTTCACGAAGCTAATGGCAGAGCGGCGCATCTTGGACAGCAACTTTCGGATTTTCACATTTAACCCGCGCATCTGCCCTCGCCTGAAGTTGCTGTGCGATTTGCGCTAAAATAATGGTGAACGTTGTTAACCTCACCATTGTTTTGACAGAAAATTCTGGGCCATTATTTTTAACGGAGTGGAGGAACAGAGAGATCTCGGTACAAATACATAGATCTTTAAAGTTAAGAGTGCAGGTAGAAAATACCATAAAAAAGGTAAATGGAACTGGGTTTTATATATAGGGGCATTGAATATAAAAGTAAGGAAGCAATGTTAAATTGGTACAAGACATTGGTTAGGCCTTAGTTGGATTATTGCATGCAGTTCAGGACACCCAATTTTAGGAAGGATATTAGAGCCATGGAAGGTGCAGTGAAGAGTAACTAGAATGATACCAAGAATGAAACATTATAATTATGGAGAATTACTTGAAAATTGGGGATTGAAAGAAAAGGCTAAGGGGGAATCTTAACGTTTTTCAAAATTATGAACAGTTTTGAGAGGGTGAACAAGGTTATCAAAAGGGTGGAAACCACAGCAAAAGACGGCTGTTATTTCTACCCATCTGCACCCCAGTTTTGGGGCTTTAGGGCAGGGATTTGAAAACACGTTTATAGTTTCAGTCCTGCAGGGTTGATGAAAACATCTTCTGCTGTGTGGAACAGGTCGGTGTTGAATAATGTAGTTTGTGATTTTGTTTTATTAAATTTGGGGCGAGACACAGAGCAATCTTGCAGAGCATTAGCCTTTTGGGAGGCTTATATCTGACTATTTCACTTCCATTAGGAAAACAAATAAACTGGATAAACACTATGATAGTGTGTAGAAAGGAATACACTTGAACAAAATGGCCTGTTCTTGTTCTATTATTTCTTAATTTAAGTAAGATGATGAGAGGCTAAGATGAATTTTCCATCACTCTTGTGATTATTCTCTACATGGCCAGCAGGGTTTGAATATCTCCATAAGTGGCCAATAATGGGCACCATACCAAGGTGCCATTTGATTGGAATACTGGCCAGTTTTAACCTGGCACCCCCCCCCCCCCCCCCCCAATTGCAGGTCTGTCTGAATTTTGCACTTTGCATTAATATAGGATTTCAGGCTAAACTCCAAATAAATCACATATGTAAATAGATTTATAGATCGAGTTTGATATGAGCCGAGATATTGGTGAGTGAATGAAGCACTTTGAAATAGAATTAGGCTTTCTGCCCCTCAACATTTACAACTGTGCTGCTGGACCTGTCATTGACAATTTAATAGGTTAGGTTTCAACAGTTATTTAAACAATGGAACCAGCTTTGAGGAAGACTTAAACTAGAATGTTTAATTACTAATACAGGTTTCTTCATTCCTCTATTACTAGCAGGACATTATAATAATGTCTTGGGATTCGAGATTCGAGATTCCATTGGCAAGGCCAGCATTTATTGCCTATCCCCTGTTGTGGTGGTGGTGGATCTTCCCCTTGCACTGTTGCTGTCCCATGATGGTAGTACCCTCACACTGGTATTAGGTAGGAAATTCCAGGATATTGATACTTTAAAGGGATGGCAACATATGTCGCAGTCAGGATGATGTGAGAGGTTGGAAGTGAAGCTGTTCGCCCAATGTTAAGCATCAACGACAACATCCCAAGATTCAAGCATTTATTGGTACAAAGCATCTATAACTCACTGAGAGTTTGGTCCTTATGCCGCTGTACTTTGGTTAAGTCCTTTCAACTAGTCCAGGGATGGCTGATATGCAACCCTTGAAGCCCAGGTAAGTCAGTCTCGTTTGTGCTTATATTTACTATTCACTGGCTTCTTCCATTTGAATTTTGGGGCCTTAGGGCTCATTGGTAGATAAATCTTAAATCAGAACACCAATATATGTTCATATCAGCAACTGGAGAGCTATGCAAATAAATTGGAACATGGATTGAAACTTTGTATGTGCCTCCGAAGCCTCTATGCAACCACGATGAGAAAACATTCTCTAATCTGCACAACGCCCCTGTTCTAATCCCAGATGGAATTTCATTAGTCATATGTGCAATCATCTTGTAAAAATCAAATCTTTACAGACAAAATACAATTAATACAAAAAAATTAAAATATACAAAATTGATCTAAATGAATTCTTTCATCCAAAGTATAAACTTAAAGGACTTTCTGAAAGGATTAATATTCTATTCAGCTCTAACTTATTAATCAAATATCCAGGAACTACAATAATTTCCCTACAGTGCACCTGAAAGCGATAAATACTAGAAAGATCCATGGGAAGTAATGTTTTTGAAAGACCCAGGTGTCAAATTTCAAAATGACATTCCAACCAACAGATTCAGACTGCTACAACTACTTTCCTTTGGTAAGATGCCCAACGTTTCCACGAGCAAAAGATTAACTCGTTGAGAATTGCAATAGGTTTGGCGCACCAAAATATGGCAAAGTCACAAGATTTCAAGTTCTATTTTTCTATTTTTTGTTCGAAACATTTTTTTTTGCAGCTATCACAGTACGAGGGCAATTAGGGATGGGCAATAAATGCTGGCCTCGCCAGCGACGCCCACATCCCGTGAACGAATAAAATAAAAAAAAACATGCATAGTTTGAAAATTCCAAAAGGCATCAGCTTTTACTACGACGTCAGAAACTAGCAGAAATACCAATATTAACACACCAGGATAAACACACACAGACGAAATACATAGAATACAAACTTAAAACTGGTTTAGCAAAGAACAGTTCCCAACTTTGACTAATTTTGTGAACTCTTTTATTTGGACAAAAAAAAAATGAAAGATGATGTCTTGTGATTTTTAGGTTTCACCAACAAGTGTTTTAAAACCACAGAGATCCACAATTAACATCCATCAGAAGCGGAGCGAAGCCTCCTCCTTGTGTTGCTTTTACAAGAAACTCCTTTCCCGTTTCATTGCTTTGCATTTTCAGCCCAGAGATAATACTATGAAAAGCCGAACTAAAACGGGCAGCGACATTGCCATAAAAAATAAGCTTTTTTTGAATGCGACTAGTTGACAATTTAATCCAGCTTCCGTACATCATGGGCCAGCCACTGTGGACATAAGTCTGAACAAAGCAAAATACTGCAGATGCTGAAAATCTGAAATAAAAAATGGAATATTATGGAAACACTCAGCAGGTCAGGTAGCACCTGTGGAGAGAGGAAGGTTGGGTTAGTGTTTCAGGTCTGATAACCCTACCTCAGAGGGTTCTGACAAAGGGTTATAAGACCTGAAACATTAACCTTACCATTTTCTGAACAAAGCATTCTGAAATGCTCAGAAAACAGACTTCTGACAAGGGTAAGGGATGGAACACATAAAAAGACATGCATATTTCTTGAAGTAAAATCAAAAATGCAAACTTCTATATGTTTCAGCAAGGATAAATATCTTTAAGACAGTCAGTCGCTGAAGCAGAAAAATTAGTGTGAGGATTTTTTTTTAAACAAAGTGCTGGTAACACATTCCAACCATTTTAATTACAAGTGCAACAGTTCAGTTTGCTGTTTAGCTAAAAGGTGCATTTTGCAGTAACATTTGATACATAAGTCTGAAGCTAACAGTTCAGTTGTGAATTCATTTTTCATAAGCATCATACAATTCATGATGTGAAATAAATTGTTTTCCATGATTCTACCTATTTCAAATAATCCACAAAAATTTTAAAGACAAAATGCCTCCTAAATTGTCTCTGCAACAGTGGTTAAAGCTTAAGGAATCCACCTAACTGAAAAATTGGTTGTGATTTCATTTACCGTTTAATGTTAAGACCATTCACAATGGCAATGTTACTTAAAATTAGATAAACACAGGCAAGCAAGGCCAACAGAGCAGGAGAGGGGGGAAAATCGATTTTGTGATCAGTGTAATGGAAAATACGCACGGGTACATTTTACCAGCGGTTACACTGTATATATGTCAAATATAAACAGCCAGCACCATCACCATATACACTTACAATTATCCCCTAATGAAAAGACATTTGAAACTAGATGAAAATAACTATTACAATTGTGACATGGTAACAAGGGGTAATTTTCAATCTGTATGATACAATATTTGATGGACCGTAGTACAAGGCTTGCTGAGTGATCCAATTAATTGCACGAGTTAAAAAACTGACTCGAAGTATAAACATCGGAATGATGCATCTCCTTCACTTCCAGTAAATGAGTTGAATGCAGCTATAATGGGCGGGTCATTATTTACATCTGTCAGTATTTGGCAACAGCAATCACTGATGGCAACCAGGTTATTCCCATGTTTTACACATATTTTGGAACAAGTGCAGCAAAGTAAAAAGAAAATGATCTCAGAAAACGTGGTGTTTGTTAATGCCAGACAAAAATGTAATGCATAGAATTACAAAGCCATTTTACCAGGGAACTGAGATCAGGATTAGCATTGGAATGCTTGTCAGAACAGGGGGAGAAAAAAACAGCATGTGGCATTTAATTAGTAAACTACTTGCCCCATTGCTCATTTGACAATTCCTGCAAAAATAGTTTGTAGTTTTGAGTATAGACACGATGAGCATGTTTTCTATTTGCACTGTTTCAACTAAAGAAAATTTACAATACTCATCACCCACAATGAATATTTATTGTGAACTGCATGGGTTCCAATTGGAAAAAAATGTTGCCACTTTTTCATCTCGTGATGGTTGTAGTACAACTGACACCAATTCTACATTGCATACTTCTGAGTCCATTCTCTTGCTTGCTTGTTGTATCTACCAAAAGTTAAAAAAAAGCAACATGAACATAGCGCAAAACACTTAATTTAAATCCTATATATCATTTTCATAAGTCCATGGGTTTGAACAGCTCTACCTTAAAAGATTTCGAACAGATCAACTTTATTAAAAGCACGTTAAATGAATAAAATCTGTTATATTTAATGCTGCTCTCAGCACTTAAACAGATGCTTCACCGCACTCAAACACAAATTTAACAGAAGGATCTGGCATAATGGAGGGGACCCCGGTGGTTAAACAAAATAGACAGATAACAGAATCTCCAAATGACTGCAATGCTGATTGTTCTGCATTCCCCCATTTGCCTACTCAATCCTCTCCAACAGCACTCATCTCCATTGGTCATGCTACCTGAATCAGCTGGCTCAGGAGCCCATTTAAACAGTGATGTGGTGACCTCCCAATAGGTTTGTTGGAAGTTAGTCCACGCTACCTTTCAGCGCTCACCTCAGTAGCTAGGGAGCCCATGGTTCAGGGGAATGTTTTAGGCCTTCTCCCTCGGACCCGTGGCTTAAGTCGTGGGCGGGTGTGTGAGAAAGCCATGAGCCTGCAGAGGAACTGATCTTGTTGATAGAATGACCGTGTTCTGAAACAAACAACAAGATAGGTGGCAGCACCGAGTCTCCCGTGGCCTCCCATTGTCTGCAACGGAATGCAGATCCACAGACAAAGAATGAGCATTGGGGGGAAGCACTGAAGGGCTGACAGGACAGCATTGATGCATACGTCAGTCTCTTCAGGGGAGGAGAAATCTTAGCTGGTCTCCCAGTAAGTCACAGAACCAGTGTGACTCTTTTCTCAGTGAAAATCAAATACATCGCAATTTATGGCGCCTAGCCAGACGCACCAAAGGTTCCCAAAATGCCTGTTTTCAAGAATCCAGAGGTTAACAAAAGGAAGGTGCATCAAATTTGCAATAGAAAGTTTTTTCCCTCCACTTTATTTAAGCAATAGTGTTCACAGGCACTTCTCCAATTAGCTTTATAACATCCACACAATTTAACCAATTTACCAGCACATTTATCCCTTATTAGCTTTATCCCTTTTTGATGAAGCTATAAATTTATCAAACTTTTTTTTCAGTTGATTAAACAGTTTTCTTACGTGATGGTGGCAATTCTACAGACATTACTTACTTTTCCTTATCTGTTTTGTACATGTGTGCAATTTCTGGAACCAGTGGATCATCAGGATTAGGATCGCACAACAGCGAGCAAATAGACAATAAAACTGTCAGGAAAGAAGAAAAATGCCCATTACTCTCCAGTGTACTTTGCAAGCCAGAGTAATTATTGAAAAACAAGCTGCACACATTTAGTTGGTGTAATTAACTAAGACACTGTACCAGACTAAAACCGTATGTGTAAAAGAAAGCAAAGGGCTTGCATTTATGTAGCAGCTTTCAGGTCTCCAGGACATTCCAAAATTCTTCACGGCCAATGAAGTACTTTTGAAGTGTAGTCACTGTGGTTAAGTGGGCAAACATGGCAGCCCATTTGTGCAGAGCACAGTCTCACAAACAGCAATGAGATTAATGACCAGTTATTCTGTTTAAATGATTTTGGTTGAGGGATAAATGTTGGCTAAGGACACCAGGAGAACTCTCCTGCTTTTCTTCGAATAGTGCCATGGGATCTTTTACGTTCACCTCAGAGGACAGACAGGGCCTGGGTTGAACATCTCATCTGAAAGATGGCACCTCCAACAATGCAGCACTCTCTCAATATTGCAGTGAATAGGAGAATAAAAATGAAAGACCCTCAAGTCAGGTCTATAATAAAAGAAATTTAGCACAGGAGGCATTTCGCCCATTGTGCCTGTGCTAGAACATTCACCAGGGCAATCTACTGTAATCCCAGTTCCTGATCCCTTTATTCCTTTTCTATTTTCTTTCTCCATCTGACTCTGCTCTAAGTAATACTTTAGTTTCTGCCTCAATAGCTATTTATGGTAAAGCACTCCATCTTCTAATAACTCTGGGAAATAGTCCTATAACTTCCCCCTTCATTCTTTTGATAATCCTCAGTGTCTACGGCCCTCGTACCAATTCATGCCAGATCAGGTACAGCACGGATCGAATTTCCAAAGTAAAATCTCCCCCCCATTCTGCTCCAACATGCGCCTTAAACCTCTGAACATTAATGTGACCTTTCCTCCTCTTATACCAGGTGTCAATGTGGCCTCAGTAAGTAGCCTTGCCAGTTGAATGCCAAATTTATATTCTGTGACTAAAGAACCATCAAGGGGGTGAATTGAGGCTGGCAAGATATCAGAGGACATCTCTCATTAGTCTGAGCTTAGTTTGAAACCAGGTCTCTAAATTTCAACTGGTGTCCTTCAGTTTTCAAGTGTTTACTTTGAACAAAAAAGTTTATTGAAAGTACAAAACTAAAAGGACACATTACGAACATGAAAAGGATTCACTCAAACAGTATTCTTAAAATACCAAGAACATTGGCCCTACCTTTTGATATCGTTAATGCTGGTGACCACTGTGACCGCAGAATATCAAGACATATACTGCCATTGCTGTTTATGTTTGGATGATATATTTTTGTTGTAAATGCAACCTTTAAGTATAAAAAGTTACCATTACATTCAGAGAAAAGTTCCCTTTTCCCCTCCCAAAGTGCAGAATGTCTTAAATGCAAGTTACCTTTGGTGGTTTAAAAGGGTAATCTGTGGGGAACTGAATTGCAAGAAAGAAAACTCCTCCCTGATATGGGCTGTCATACTGGGGGAGGGGGGGTTGGGGAAGAAGAAAAACAAACCCACGTGTGAAACACATCCATGATTTTTTTTTAAAAACTTCAACAAAATGTAAAATAAAGATTTATGAGCTACTCACAGGTCCCATTATAGTGGCTTGCCAAGCGAACACTAAACATTGAAGGCAAGAGATATTAAGCAACATTTAGAACACAGACTCTGTCAAAAAATATTTTAAAAGTGTAATTCTTGAAAAAAAAACCCTTACTATCATCTCCCGCTGGACCTGCCGAACACTGTGCTGGTGGGTCTCGTTGCAAGTCTTTTAGTTCCTAAATGATCAGAAGAAAAAAAAATCATTGTTACTGCAGCAAAATCACCTCCCGTGCAGAAAAATTGCTAACATTTACACAGCTTTCTAAAGTACCTGCCGAACAAAGTACCTGACACGTTAGGCAGAGAGCGTGGTTTACACAAGCTTAGCTGCAAGATTTTTGAGCGATGTCGGGGAAAAAAAAACACTGCTTACATTTGAATTAAAATACAAACTAAGAATTTGGACCCGATTCAAATTCCCGAGGCTGAAGAGTAAATACGGTGTCAAGAAATCTAAGACTTGGTAATACTCACATCACACTATGCCATATGCTGAGGACCAAAACAGCAACAGCATCAATGCTGAATTAAAAAGAAACACAGTGATGCATAGCAAGACTACACAACACAGCAATACTGAAAAATGAGAGATGCGCACAATGGAAAAGAACCCAAACAAGTTAGTTTTCAATTGAATGTGCATCAACTTCAAGTTGATATTTTTGTCAATTTAAACATAATAAATGTTATACTCATTAGTATCTAAATAAATGTTATCTTCAGAATTAATTTCCCAGGATTTTCACAATGCATTTAGTCCAATAGTAGCTGTACAAATGTCATATAATGATTATATGGATTCCAAATGCAGGTACCTGACTAAGGGTCTACAATATATGTACTGTGCATGTTTGCTATCTTTCAACACAATCACATAGGGAAGAGAGGAGACACGAGAGTAAAGACAACAAGCTTTTCTTGCTACACTAATGAGTTTTAAGTGTTACAAAGGGTAACTGTGCAACAGCAATTTTGCTCCACCCACAAGCTGCCTTCCCCATGTGCAAGTCTTGAAGTGGTATTTATGCCCATCACAAACTGACCAATTTTTTTGGGCCTACTTGTAAACAAAACCAATTTCTTTTAGTGCCTAATTGTGATCAGTGTTCAATAAAGTTCCAAGTGGTAGGAATCGAAGACACCTGGCAATTTGCCTATACATTATAGAAAAATACATATTACTGAGATAAATACTGGAGAGTATTCTCATTGCTAACAAAGTTAGGCAAACATAAAATTTCAGTCTCTAGTTCGAAGTACAATACTGACACCCCATCTTAGAAATGTAAATATTTGTAAACGGGGGAAAGGAACTCTGGTGTTTGATTTGCACAATTTTCAAATCAAATCTTACCACAATCAGACATTACTTTGAGTTTTGTGAAGACCAGTCCAGCACAATGAATGTGGTTTTTTTATATTTAATCAGTAGATCTCCCTGGTGTCGCTCATGATTATTCTGGGACATAGATCAGGAAGTGGAGCAGTTGGATAGGAACGATGCACATGCAGAGGAGTAAAACTTTTGCTCAGGCAATGCAACATGGATCAAGGAACAGAGCTGTTGGGTACAGTAGGAGCAAGAGTGGGACACAAGGGCCTAGTTGAAGCAGGGATGGAGCGGGTTTGGTTTCCTGTTATTTGGCAACTGGGAATGGCAAAGTCCAGCACTTGAGGTAAGCAGAGGCTTTCTGAACATTGAGGCTAAGGGTCGAGTTGTTCCAGAGACTGATGGTGAGAATAGCAGGTTCAATTCTCTACAACACACTATGTTCGCACGTGCGTGTGCACACAATTGCTCACAGAAGTTGGATTTTAAATGGATTTATAAGGACAAAAGTGTTATGCCATGTAATATACAATGTAGTGTTCTGCTAAAGAGAGGCTGAGTCAATTTTTTAGAAATCTCACTAAGTAAGTAAAGGCGAGCTCAGGTCACTCAAGAGTAACTCTTGTTTGCTCAGGGAAGTTTGCAAATTGCAAAGTTCTTATCTGTTTCGGCTCCAGGTCAGTAGCACTCAGTACAAAGTATTTGTTTTCTTCTTTAAATAAAATAGCTTTGCGTCTGTAACAAATGAAATGGAATGGCAGCCGTATTCATGCTATTTTTACTAGTACAAGCCCTTGTATTATAGTTATTAACATTGTTTTCCTCCCAGAGTTACCTCACATATAGTTGAAAAGTTTATGCATTACTCTTGTTTTTAGTGGGACCAGGTCTTCTCATTGCCAGATCTGGAGAGTAGTACGGCTTACGAACAAGTCCAGCATGTTCAGAACATGGTCAGCCTTGTAGATCAGAGTGTGCTGCACGTATCCTCCCCAACTCTGAAATGTGGCGTTCAAACTCAGTTGCATGCTGGCAGTTGTAGCCCAGTGTGCTTGAAAAAAGTTCATTTGGGGGACTGCAGTCTACTTCCTGATCAAGCCTATTTATTTAGGGTGTCTGATAGCTGGCCCAGTGACAGGCGTAAGAACCCAGGTGTCTGAAAGAGATGCAGGCCTTCAGGCAAACATTTCTTAAGATTTCAAGCACTTAACAGGCAACTCTAAAGGTAATGGTTTTATTGTCAATAATACCTCTTTTCTGAATGCTTGACCTTGATTTGCAGCTCTTGTACATACTTGTTAGGTTTGCAGCATGTTCAGTTCTGATTTGTTGCTGTTTTATGAATGACATTTTAGCCAATCAGGTGCAGGAGTGACACACTTTGCAAGCGTGAGGGGTGCACCACATACAATCTCCCGTGGCATTGCTCAGAGTCAGAGGATATGCTGTTTTATAATGATACACACACAATGGAGGCTAGTGGGCTGGGACGCTCTGGAAGTAGGGGGAAAAGAAGGAAACAGAGCACAGGAGAGAGATGGGTACTGAAAACACCAAGGGGAAATTTTTTTTTTTGGAGGGGGGGGGGGGGTTGTGCTGAGAGAAAAAGAACACTGAGGATGTACAGCTAGAAGCAGTCCAGGACACATGGCTGGGCCTCAAATACAGGCCCTGGTCTGGGAGAGGCCAGGCCCAGAAATTAAGCAGTGGCACCAGCTGACAGCAGAAGGGAGGTGTTCCACCAGAAATGAGCACGAGCAGAAACGTCAGGCAGCGAAGATACAGCTGAAGAGACATTATTCTTCATTTAGGATTAGAGTCAAAATCTTGTATTTGCACGCAAGAGCTGCTAAACTTAGTTAACTTGGCAGCCTTTTTGTTTTAAAAAGTTGCTTATATTCAATACAGCCTAGCGTAATCATTATGAAACAAAAAGCAAATTATTGTAGCTGTCAAAGTCTAGCAGAATGAAATGGAGATGTGAAAGCGACTGATAAAACCAGGGAGCAAACTGCAAGACTAATTTAATCAAGAAGTTCAGATGACAACAAATAGAAGACTGCCACTTGAGTGATTCAAGTGGTCATTTAAATCCCAGGATTGTAAACTGTACTGGTAAGGAACATTGCAAAACTTGTCCAATATACTAGTTTACAATGCAAATCAAGGATGTACAAATCCAGTGATGAACAAATCAACATTTTGGGAATTCAGATGTATTCAGCTGACAGGTATTTAAGGAAAAAGTGATGTGCAGGTACAGGAGACCAAGAATTTCACATTTAAAGTATTTCCTTACAGTAACATTCTTGCTAATGGGATGAACTACAGCAAATTTTACAAAACAAAATACTGTATTGTACATCTCCCCAATAGCTCAGTTGGTAAAGGCAGAGTTTGACTGAGCTATACCTACCAGAATGTCCCAGATTCGATTCCCAGTCTGTGCTGAGTTAGCTGATCTCAGCCGGGGTGGCAGGAGGGGCCCTCAGCACCCATGGGCTAGGGAAGGGTAAAATCAGCCAGGGTTCCAGGTCCTGATCAGTATTCCCCCTGCTGTAAAGTGCGTGTGTGGACAGGATCGGGCTCAGCTGTGATGCCCCCTACTGTCGAACAGCTTGCCAACACCCACTGTCTAGGTTCACATATGAAGAATGACCACTTGAGCGAGGTATCGGGTGGTGACCAGTACCTGTTGAACTGTACCCCAGCATGAGTCAGTGCCTTCAGTAGAGGGAGTGATAACTGGAGAGGAAAAATAAGTTTATAAAAACATATTGTACAAAAATAAGGAGCTTCATCCTTAATTTCCAATGCTGCTGGTAGAATCAAACGATACTCTACCTAGTTAGTAAAAGTGATTTAATTTTTTTTCTGTGTAAATTCCAGCAGAGTGACACTCCTGCTACCTTGCCTAGGCTGCCATTTCCAGTGTAGGCAGGCTGAGCAGATTGCTGCTGTGTGTTTGGCCACCTGCAGCCTGACCCCATTTCACAGGCTACTCTAAAGGACCTGGACAGATGTGAAAGGTCCACTCACTGTTTCAAACAAGTTAATCTGAAAAGAGGCAGAGCCAAGTGAGTTACAGGTGCACTACAGTACCCTCAATTGGAACAAAGGTATAACGTATCAAAATGATTAAATCACATTTTTCTGATGTTGTGTGTCTTAAATGGGAGCACTAATCCTGCTATTAAGATGTGGATGAATGGAGCAAACTGCAGCTTGACCCCATTATCAAAACTGTGACGGAAACGAGACTACACCTGTCATCGATCACAAGAAGATCAGCTACATTAGAGAAAGATGCCCTATTTAAAATTCAAAAGCCACCTTCAAGGAATTTATAATGCAGCATATACAGTTTAAATGAAGTCAACTGAAATTCTAGTGTGAGACTGCTCAAGTACCCAAACAACCTGACTCAAATCATTTGCCAAAAATGTCGTATCCCAGGTCTCCATTAGTAATAAACCACATTTCAATATAGATTGACTCTCTCATATCACAGTGGTTCCGCCTGTAAAAACAGGCAAACCAACTTCTACATGACTTATTCGTGCCAGCAAGTCGACCAGTAGATACATAGCCTAACCAAGCACCAATAAAACAAAACAATGTTTAACCATGTACTAGTTGATCTCCTGTGGCGTTGCTTATGGCAAGTGAGAAGAAACATGCTTTATAAGAATCGGGACATTATACCACTTGGCAGTGTACGAAAAATGAATGCAGTCTCTCGTGGTGATAACAGGCTGGTGCTACAGGGGTAATAAAAACAGAAAATGCTGCAAACACTCAGCAAGTCAGGAAGCATCTGTGGAGAATGAAACAGAGCTAACGTTTCAGGTCGATGACCCTTTGTCAGAACTGAAAGAAGTTGAAGATAAAAGTTTTAAAGCAAGTAACAGAGCCAGGCAAAGGAGGGGAGGAAAGAATAAAAGGGAAGCTCTGTGATAAGATAGAGGGCATGAGTGATTAAATGACAAAAGGGATGACGGTGCAAGGCAAGGAGCGTGGTAATGGGACATGTAAATAAACAAAATATAGGTATAGAGGAGCTGTAACAGTTATCAGAACCACTACCAGCACCTGCTGTCTGAAAAATGGGAGCTGGAAATGGTGCTGCTGTTGCCATTTACAGCTCCTTTAGACTCATCTTTTGTTTCTTTACCACCCTCCTTGCCTTGCACCATCATCCCTGTTGTCATTTAATCAATCCTGCCCTTCACCTTACACAGACCTTCCCCTTTGTTCCTTCCTTCCTACCCACCCACCCAACTTTGCCTGGCTCTGTTACTTAGAACTGTTTTATCTTCAACTTCTTCCAATTCTGACAAAGGGTCATCATCCCGAAATGTTAACTCTGTTTCTTTCTCCACAGATGCTGCCTGACTTGCTGAGTATTTCCAGCATGTTCTGTTTTTATTTCAGATTTCCAGCATCTGCAGTATTTTGCTTTTGATTTGGTGCTACAAAGGGCTGGGAAGGTATGGGAGGATGCAATTCAGAACACTGAGGAAGCCAGGGCAGTGACTGGGGGCTTGGGCAAAAAGTTATGGGGAGCCATGCTTGTTGACGAACAGTGCGTTAAGTATAGTGGTTTTAAAAACTGTGTGTGTTACCAATTTGTCCCATTTTCTCGACCTTTTTCCCCAGGAGGGCCTCTCACTGCTTTAGCTATTCACATATTCTCTGTTTAACATCTTCAATTTCATTTATACTTCTTTCCATTGTCTGGAGAAGTCCTTTGACATTATCTAACATTGTTCTTTTAGCATCTGTTTGCTGGCTTTTTTTCTTCTCCTCCTCCCCGCCCTGATTTTATTAAAATGCTTCTTTGTGAAGTTCTGAAGGAGGACCTGGCCAAAAACATCGACCCACCTGTTCTCTCCATGTAAGCTGGCTGATCTGCTAATGTGGTTCCAGCGATTGCAGTTTTTGGCTTTTCATTTATTTTGTTGCACTTACAGTTGCTGTAGCTATTGATAAAGTGTCAATCATGTTCTAATAACCCAATTAGGTGCAAAGATACACCTAGAATAAATTTGCCTCGGCCAGCCAAATTGACTTTGATTCAGCATTACAGGAAAGTGCACTAAATACAATTATATACAATAGAGATTGATAAATAGATATTAGTCCTTTACAAACTGTAATAGGATTTCCAAAATTAAACATTACTGCAATCTAGGACTTTGATAAAGAAGTGTTTAACAATGTACACTTGGATTTATAATATTTCATAATCTTTTTATAAAAGTTTACATCTATGATGTAAAAATTTACATCTTCTATAATGTAAAACAAAAAATACTTTACACGCGAGTGACTTAAAAAAAAAACTGCCATTCAAATAATGACATTCTACTGGGCCATCTATATCTGAAGTGCTGTGGATAGAAAACGTCTCGTGGCTTAAACATCTCCACAAATGGGACATACAATATAACTGATGGTTACTATCATGAGCGAAGACATCTTAGGAGAAGAGAGTTTATATTTTTGGTGAAATTTGTGCTCAATTAAGGTAATGAATGTCAGTCTGCGGAATGGAACACATTTACTTGGGATCACGCATTCACAGATACAGAGTAAAGCTCTCTATTCTGCTCCAACATCCCCGGAACCCAGCCTTAGAAGGCCACAAACCTACTGCACCCTTCAGTCCTTTGCAAAAGTTTTTAATAAAATTATGGTTAGTACCTCTATCAGCATCTTCAGTGATCTGGGATGCATACCATCTCAACAGATGATTTTTCTACCAGCAGTCACATAAGCTTTAATATTTTATTTTTGAACATTTATCGCCAGTCGGGGCTCTTCCACGTCAGGTACTCTTACAGTTCAACTTTCAACTTCCACTGTAAAAGCTGAGACAGAATACTTATTAAGCATCTCTGGCAATCCCTGTCAAAAACAAGGTGGCCCCTTTGTCTCTATATGGTCCCATCCTTTGACTATCCTTTTGCTTACGTGTTTATAAAAACCCTTGTCAAGTTGACTGCCAGTCTTCTTTCATACTCCATCTTTATAAGGTTTATCAAATGCCTCTTTAGAAAAAAAAACTTAAATTTTGGTCTAAGCTCCCTTTTTATCTGTAGAATCCCAGCTTATGCAACCCCCTTACTTGAACTCAGAATGTATTTAACCTGTACCATATCCATGTGCTGTATTTAAACATCTCCCACTGTTGGTCCACTGTTTGATTTGCCCTTTTTTTAAAAAATGAGATAATCTGGGCCAGGTCCCATTTCACTCCAATAAAACTAACTAATTGCCAGTCCAACATTTTTATCTTTGACTCCTCTTTCTTTATCTATTTTCTATTTTCAATATGAATCTAATTAGTTAAGGTCACTGTTCTCCAAGCGTACTCACTCCTACCTTCAGGTTGCTTTCTTGTTCTGCTTTGCTACCCAGAACTCTGCATCTTTGTTGGATTTCTTTTGGTAACACGAACCCTTCCCTATTTCGACCTCAAACTAATGTCTCATCTCAGCCTATCATAAGACAGTCAAGTATTTTTTATTAATTCATGGGATGTGGACATTGCTGGCAAGGCCAGCATTTATTGCCCATCCCTAATGGCCCTTGAGAAGGTGGTGGTGAGCCGCCTTCTTGAACCGCTGCAGTCCGCATGGTGAAGGTTCTCCCACAGTGCTGTTAGGTAGGGAGTTCCAGGGTTTTAACCCAGTGACAATGAAGGAACGGCGATATATTTCCAAGTCGGGATGGTGTGTGACTTGGAGGCGAACGTGCAGGTGGTGTTGTTCCCATGTGCCTGCTGCCCTTGTCCTTCTAGGTGGTAGAGGTCGCGGGTTTGGGAGGTGCTGCAGTGCATCCTGTAGATGGTTCACACTGCAGCTGCGGTGCGCTGGTGAAGGGAGTGAATGTTTAGGGTGGTGGATGGGGTGCCAATCAAGCGGGCTGCTTTGTCCTGAATGGTGTTGAGCTTCTTGAGTGTTGTTGGAGCTGCACTCATCCAGGCAAGTGGAGAGCATGCCATCACACTCCTGACTTGTGCCTTGTGGATGGTGGAAAGGCTTTGGGGAGTCAGGAGATGAGTCACACACTACAGAATACCCAGCCTCTGACCTGCTCTTGTAGCCACAGTATTTATGTGGCTGGTCCAGTTAAGTTTCTGGTCAATGGTGATCCCCAGGATGTTGATGGTGGGGGATTCGGGGATGGTAATGCCGTTTAATGTCAAGGGGAGGTGGTTAGACTCTCGTTGGAGATGGTCATTGCCTGGCACATGTCTGGCGCGAATGTTACTTGCCACTTTCAGCCCAAACCTAGATGTTGTCCAGGTCTTGCTGCATGCGGGCTCGGACTGCTTCATTATCTGAGGGGTTGCGCATGGAACTGAACACTGTGCAATCAAGTCCTCCAGTCAGAACCCTTTGACCGTCTACCTTATTTTTTCCTTCACTATCTTTTTCTTTAACCTCTCTATCTGCCCTAAGCTACATCTCTCCATACGTCCCTTAAACTTACTATTTTAGACAACTGTGCCCCATAACCCCTCCCAAACTTGCTCCATGACTTGTTCATCTCCATCTTGTACGAGTTTAAATCAGCCCTATTTACATTTTCTGCCAGGTTATGGGCACCAGTTTGGCTTTGTGAAACCCATCTCATCTATAGAGCTTCCCCACCCCAGAAATCTGAAACCATCCCTTCCACATCTGGCAATTGGTGTCCAACCTGCTTCTCTCAAACCGGCCTAGTGGGAGAAATCCTGAGATTACTACCCTGCAGGTCCTTTTCTTCGCTAATGTCCAAACCATCAAACTCTTTTTGGATGATCTGTATTCTGCACTTCCCTAGACCACTGGTTCCAAAGAGAACCTCAAGCTGAAATTGATCACTCCACCCGCGCGCGCCCGCCCCCAAACCCACCAATCACCACCTTCCAGAATATTCTCCACTCACTCCACTACATCCCTTACCATGACATTGGAAGGGAAAAAACCATATGGGGATCCTGGTTACAGCTGCAGAAAAAGCTATTTATCCTTCTAATAATAGAATTCCCTATAACTACTGCTTGCCTTTTTATGACAGCATTACTTCTCATCTGGATGACTACTTGGTCCACAGAACCATGATATTGGTTGCAATTCCTCCCACCTGCAGCATTGTATAGCCATCAGACAACTTCAGACCAGTCAGCGTTTTTTGCACTACCCCAACGCCAATCCTGCACTCCCCATGGGGGATGGTCACTCAGATATCTTTCTCTCACACTCACTATTCCTCTCTAGATGTGCAGTGACAAAATTCATAGTGTGTGTTCCTCCTGCCACGTAGTGTGGACTGTTTCTAACCATTTCTTAAAGTGAGCAATTTCGAGCTTGAGCAAGTCTACCTGGAGACACTGCTTGCATCTGTGGTTTTCCTGGACATTCATGGGTTCCAGAAATTCTCACAGCATGTACGTTCCACACATTACTCATTTCCACTGCCCCGCCACACTAAATGTACCCAGGAACAAAAATAAAGTAGTTTTGTGCCAACTCCGAATCAACGTCCCATAGAACCATAGAAAAGATACAGCACAGAAGGGGGCCATTCACCCATCGTGTCTGCACCGGCTCGAAGAACAACCAGGTGCCCATTCTAATCGCACCTTCCAGCACCCGGTCCGTAGCCCTGCAGCTTACATCACTTTAGGTGCAGGTCCAGGTATTTTTTTTTATAAAAGAGTTGAGGGTCCCTGCCTCTACCACCAACTTGGGCAGCGAATTCCAAACACCCACCACCCTCTAGGTTAAAAAAAGCTTTTCCTCATGTCCCCTCTAATCCTTCTGCCAATCAGCTTAAATCTATGTCCTCGAGTAAAACTCCCTCGAGCTCATTCTGATGCTTTCTCATAACTCAAATGCCTCTTGCTGGTATAATGTACTCATTCCAGTTCAGGCCAAATTCCCTCTGCTCACTCTACTGTCCTCTTGACCTGGCAGTCCTGGAGTGGGGCCTGAACCTACAACCTTCAGGATGACTTCAAATTGAAACAGACTAATACTGACATCATGCAACAAGCGTAGCATCTCTGAAATGATTGTGAAAAGTTACAGGTTACAAAAGCAAATGAACATTAGAATGCAGAATATTCAGATCACATGATTTCCCAAACGATGGTAACGCATCTCTCCCATAAGCAATATTAGGTCTGTGAAACCACCAGTTGTAGTTTAATGTACTGAAAGGTATACTTTTGTAGAGTGAAAAGTGCTAAGAAATGCTAGCACTTCAACAAGTTAAGAAATCAGCTTTTTTCTCACAGCTCAATTCTTCCTTAAGTTGCATTCTAATGTGGTTTCCACAATGACAAAAGAGCATCAGCAGTCCAGTGATATGGCCAGATGTTTCTCAAAGAAACTATATTTCGATTTTGTTTTCCCAAATAGTAAAATTTATCCTCACTGCTCTGGCACATTGATTTTTTTTGGGGGGGTAGATCTTATAATAGCCTGGTGCACCTCCAGCCCATGACATCTGACAGTACTAGTGCTGTCTGCAGAGTGGGATTAGGTCGCGAGTGAAAACAAGCAGCAACACACTCACGTTTAAACAGTGACCTAGACAAGGTAACAGGAGCAACATGGCAGTTCATTTCATAATCTTAAAATCTGCATCAGGTTGTTGGCAGCAGAAATGGAAATGTTACTAATTTTGCCACCCATTAAGGAATATTGCTCCTTCAACATGACACAGTCTTTACACTTCAAATGCAGCCTCATCAAACTTGGCATCACAGCAATCACCACAGTGAGCACCTTCACTGTATAACATTTCATACACTGGTTCGAACACAAAACACCCTTTCAGTTTTTCTTTCCCCCCCCCCCCCAAAAAAAAATCCAATTTCAAGCTGCCCATAATCTTCTCTCACATGTTGGCAAGTGTCTGAGGAGAAAGTGATCAGGAGAATGAAAAAAGTTCATGACCCACTGCACCCATGGAGGGGAGGGGAGGGAAAGGGAAAACTTTTCCTATCCTTGAGTTGGACGCAGAAACAGTTCTGTTGTCCTCAATCTGGGAAAGGTTTTATTCTGGGTGAATAATAATCATGAGCAACATTTCCTGTGGGCTTGGTAAAGGGTGTCAGGAGAGGGTGGTGTTTGTGGCAGGAACCGGTGACACGGTTTCGGGACGGTGCTTCTCCCGGATCGATGGAAATAAAAACGTGGACCATTTTAAAATAACTCTCCAGGCGCAATTCATACCCAATTCAAGGGACGGTTGGCCTGGAGAGGCCTCATACTTTAACCCGAGGCCCCCCGCATACCAGGCGCCAGCTGCCCCGGCCCCTTTGTGAGATCCGCCGGACGCGGCTCATTATCCCCCTGCGTCGCAATAAAACCTTTCAACCCGGCTCCTGAGGTTCACACTCGGCCGCCCGCGGGCCTCGGGCTCATGAGCAGGACGGGGTGGCGATGGAGGCCGAAACACTCGAGCACCGAGAACAATACACAGAGAGCCTTCATACCCCCCCGCCGCCACCCTCAACGATGAGAGCGCGGACCGCGGCCGGCGGATGTGTCCCTTCTGTCCGCTGAGCGGCCAACTCGAGGCCGAGGCCCAGAGCCGGGCCCGCGCTCCGTGACCAGGTGAAGGTTGATGCGGGGCGACCCTTACCTTCTCTATCCGCCTCTTGGCCATGATGTGGAGGGAAGAAGAGCCGGGAGCCGGGAGCGGGGAGCGGATTCCTGTCACTAAACCAGGACACTGTCGCCTCCCCCTCTCACACTCTGTTTCCGGTTTCAGGTTGACAAGGAAACGCGCATGCGTGGCCACTCTCCCCGGTGCACGCTGGGAGTTGTAGTTCCTCTCGCGGGGGTTCGCCTGAAGCCGAGACTTGCCGGGACTACATTTCCCAGGATGCTACGCGAGCGTGCGAGGACAGTGGGACAGTCCTTTTCCATGGACCCACCTGGAGGTTTGCAGTGGAGGAGGGAGTCCATTAGATCCCTGGTGTGGGTGTTGGCTCTTTGATACACCATCGGCTTTAAAATAGCCACCCACTCCCTGGTTACTGACTGAGGCTGAACCAGACCCCTCCCAACCTTGGCATCCTATTTGACCCTGAGATGAGCTTTTACCTATATCCAACGCCAACATCGTCCATCTCCGCCCAGCCTCAGCTCATCTGCTGCTGAAACCCTCATCCATGCCTTTGTTACCGCTAGAGTGGACTATTCCAATGGCCTGCTGGCCGACCTCCCATCTTAGACCCTACTTAAACTTGAGCTCATCCAAAACTCTGCTGTCCGTATCCTAACTCGCACCAAGTCCCGTTCATCCATCACCCCCTGTGCTCACTGACTTACATTGGCTCCCGATCCAGCAACGCTTTGATTTTAAAATTCTCATCCTTGTGTTCAAATCCTTCCATGGCCTCGCCCCTCCCTAACTTTAACCTTCTCCAGCCCTACAACCCTCCGAGATCTGTGTGCTCCTTGCACTTCCCCGATTTTAATCCCTCCGCCGATGGCGGCCGTGCCTTCAGTTGCCTAGGCCCAAACTCTAGAATTTCTTCCCATACCTCTCCGCCCCTCTACCTTTTTCTCCTCCTTTAAGACGCTCCTTAAAACCTACCTCTTTGACCAAGCTTTTGGTCACCTGTCCTAATACCTTCGTATGTAGCTCAGTATCAAATTTTGTTTGATAATCGCTCCTGTGAAGCACTTTGGGAAGTTTTACTACATCAAAGGCACTATATAAATGCAAGTTGTTGTTAGGTTGCAGGTAGTGACATCCCAGGAGAAAATGGGAAATGGGAGGGGATTTCAGAGACATGGAATCATAGAATGGTTACAGCACAGAAGGAGGCCATTCGGCCCATCAAGCCCATGCTGGCTCTTTGTAAGAGCAATCCAGTTAGTCCCATTCCCCTGCTCTTTTTCCGTAGTCCTGCAAATCTTTTCCCTTCAAGTATTTATCCAATTCCTTTTTGGAAGCCACGATTGAATCTGCTTCCACCACCCTTTCGAGCAGCGTATTCCAGACATGGAGGGAGATCTTGGAGCTATGGAGAGGTTGGAGGAAGGGGATGTCAGAGGCACAGAGATAATAGAATCACAGTATATTACAGCACAGAAACAGGTCATTCGGCACTTCTGTGTAGGGATGCTTTTCTCCACGTGAGCCATCTAGCCTAATCCCACTTTCCTGCCTGTTCTCCATACCCTTTAATATTCCTCTTTTTCAAGCAACTATCCAGTTCTCTTGTAAAGAATTTGTGGATTCTGCTTCAACAGTGGTTTGTGACAAAGAATTCTCCAACCACCCTCTGTGTAAAAAGAAATTCTCACCTCCCTTTTAATTCTTTTTGTGATTATCTTAAATATGTGCCCTCTCGTTACTGTCTCACCAACCAGGAGAAACAATCTTATTATTTACACCATCATAATCAGGTCACCTCTTAACCTTTTCAGCTCCAGTGAATAAAACCTTAGCCTTTCACATAACTGTAACCCCTTATACCTGGTAACATTCTAGTGAATCAATGGTTCACCTTTGCCATTGTTTTTCTAACCTTCCTATAATGGGGTGCCAAAACTGGTCATAATATTCCAACTGCAGCCTAACTAAGGTCTTGTACAAGTTCAACATTACATAGTTTCCAGATTTGTTTCCCTAATTGGCCTGAGTTTCTATCTGTTTTTTTGCCTCTCCCTGGAGATTACATAACTCCAGTTGGGTAGGGAGTGTCTGTATCTTGATGCATGGGGCATCATGACTGTATGGAGTAGGCTAGATGGAACAGCTGGTCTTTTCTTGTCCATCATTTTTGTATGCTCCTATCACTTGCTTTTGTATTTTATGCTGCTAGGTATAAAATCAAGGACTCTGTTTGCCTTCTTTATGGACTTATCTACTGTGCTGTCACCTTTAATGACCCATATCTCTGTATTCCAAGGTCCCTCCACTTCATTTAAAAACTTTACCATTTAAGGTGTATTTACACCCTCTACTATTACTTCTACATTACATCTACCACTTGTCCGCCCATACTGCTTGCCCTACCTATATCATCCTGCAGTCTTTCATCAATCAGATCACAATTTGCTGTACCCCACAACTTGGTATCATTGGCAAAGTTCAATATTGTTCAAGCAATTCCTAGATTGAGATAATTTATGTACGTAGTAAATAAGAGTGGCCCCAACACACAGCTCGTTGCTAAACCAATTATCACATCTGTTGATCGGCGACTGTCAGAGATATGGAGGAAGACACAGCATCTTGACTGATTCGGATATGCTGTCTTTTCCAGTTACTAGTTGATCCATGGTGGTATTACACACGGGGAGTCAAAATCAAGTGTAGTCTTCAGGTGAAGCAAGGTTAGAGGACAGGAGATAATTGGATCAGGATGTGCAGACATAATTCATTTTAAAGTCATATATTCTGTCCCTATTTTTATATAACACTTCAATTTTTTAATGTTAAGATAAATAGCAAAATGGATAGTAATTTGTAAAAAAAGTAGAGCATTGGTGCTTCTCTCCAGTACAGGGCTGAAAAGCTGTGAGACACAAGACTGAGGCACTATAGGGCCATTACTGACAGGAGTAATTATCACATCACAAGTTCACATAAGCAGTTACCATTATAAATGTGGACATAGCAATTTTATAATAAAGGAGCCAGTTGCAAGATTTTTGATATAATACCAGTTGATCTCCCGTGGTGTTGTATATGGGGAGTCATGGTCAAATGTAGCCTTCAGGTGAAGTGAGGTTAGAGATCAGGGAATAATTAGACCAGTGCATGCAGACGTAACTCAGTCCCCGTTTTAAAATCATACATTTTATCCTTATTTTTATATTTCCACTTTAAATTCTTATGTCCTAACCTATAATGGCAGCGGCCTATGTAAATTTTTTATTTTTGTAGGCAAATGCAGCCACCAGTTTGCAAACAGTGGGACTCTATAGCCTTTTTTGATTGACCTGTAGGGGTGACGCTGTTTTGCCGCAGAGTCACCAGACGGAGACATTAAAATATCACAGCAAGTGCCCTAGGACACCAAAAATATGATAAACAAACAATAAATAACTATACATAAAACCATGACATTACACAAATAATAATTAAATCACAATGTTGTTGTGGGATATCGATTAGCCCCTCTTTACCCTGTTACCCACTGGTCACAGAAGGCCTCAAACGTACCATGGGATTCTATAGCAATGAAATGAAGCACCAGGGTTTTTTTTCTGATGGCTTGGTTCCTTCTCCTCTTCCCTTGCTTTCTTCCTGCTTCTACTCCCCTCCTTTCTCTTTCCCCAACTCACCATGAACAACCCCAATTAGAAAGCCTCCTCCCTTTCAGACCCCTCCCTTTCATACCCCTCCTTATGGAATATCTGCCAATGTTATTAAACACAAAGGCCTTCTGCAACTGATGGGCACCGTATAGATTGCATCCTTGATGCTCATAATAACATTTATTATTTATTTAGTTTGGGTTTTATTTTTGTTGTTATTGTTTATTTATTGTATCTGTGGTGCCCTAGAGCACTTGCCTTAATGTTTTTTTGTTTCCGTTCGGTGACACTGGGGCGTCACCCCCCGTACCCACCCCCACACATCCCAATACCCACCCACACATCCTACCCCACCCACACACACACCACCACACAATCCCCCACCCCACACACAACCTCTCCCCACCCCCACACATCCCAATACCCACCCACACATCCTACCCCACCCACACACACACACACCAAACACCACCACACAACCCCCCACCCCACCCCACCCACAATACTCCACCCCTCTCCACACATCCTAGCTCACCCTCCCCCCCCCCATCCCCCCCCCCCCCATCCCCCCATCCATCCCCCCCATCCCCCCATCCATCCCCCCCATCCCCCATCCCCCATCCCCCCCCCCCCATCCCCCCCCCCCCCCATCCCCCCCATCCCCCCCCCCCATCCCATCCCCCCCATCCCCCCCCCCCCCATCCCCCCCCATCCCCCCCATCCCCCCCCATCCCCCCCCATCCCCCCCATCCCCCCCCATCCCCCCCATCCCCCCCCATCCCCCCCATCCCCCCCCATCCCCCCCATCCCCCCCCATCCCCCCCATCCCCCCCCATCCCCCCCCATCCCCCCCATCCCCCCCCATCCCCCCCATCCCCCCCCATCCCCCCCCATCCCCCCCCATCCCCCCCCATCCCCCCCCATCCCCCCCCATCCCCCCCATCCCCCCCCTGATCCAGGACCAGAGCTGAGTCTTGTTCAGAAGCAGGCTGGGGAGCCCTGCAGCTGACGTCATGTCACAGCCTGGAGCCTGCGCAGTGCTCGCCCTCCTGGGTGACGTCAGCCCCCGGCCCGCCTTTGATGGTGGTCAGGTGACGCCGGCCGGTTTGTTACAGTGTCGCTGGTCCCGGGGCTGAAGGACGAAGCTCGATCGGAACTGGCCGAGTGATGGGGAGCAGCTCCGCGGTGAAAGGTAAGGGGACAGTCCCGACCCACGGCCCGCCCCTGGCCGGTGAGGTTAGCGGGGCGGGTTATCATTGCATGTGGTGCAGTGCTCGCATGGGATGGGTGGTGGTGGTGGTGGTGGGGGGGCGGCCGCTCTTTGTGCATTCTCCGCAGGGCAGCCTGCACCAGGCGAGCTTCATACTCCTCGCCTCCGGGAAAGGAGAGCCACGGAGCAGAAGGAGCCGTCACATCGCTCGGGTTCGCAAGCCTGGAAGTGCGTGTGCTGTAAAATGGTCGCTGGTTGATGGAACACAGTGCAACATATAAACAGCCAGCCATTCCCCAGACACGTACCCCGTGCAGTGATGTCAGGGAGAAGGACAACACCGCCGCGCTAAAGGTGCACGGCCGGTCAGCTGCAACTTCTCCTGGCCAGAAAACAGAATCCGCACTAGGAACTGCAGCGAACGGCTATGATTAGCCACCAATGTGCACTGAATGGCGTGTTAATGGGTGCTGAAAGTACGCCATGACTCAGGTCGAAGGTCACATTTGGCTCTGTTACCCCCCCCACCACCTTCCTCTGTGCATCTATATTTGGTGGACTGTGTCCTTTCCGCGCTTGCCACGCAAGGTTTTATTTTAACATGCGGATAACTGTTTTAAAAACGGAGTTTGTTATTAATAAATGCTGCTGGTCTTATTGAGCGGGAGTGTGCATTTACTACCACAGCACACTCGTTACACCCATTAACAAGAAACATTGACCTGAATGAAGAATTTGGCTGTGCTGTAATGGGATTGTTCACCAGCTTTCTGGTCCTTCAATTCTCTGTTAAATTAACTTTAAATGTCACTGCACTGGCAATACACAACCCAGATTAGCTATGCAGTGGGTACTATGTGTACCCTTGTATCGATCTTGTGGCTAACCATGGGTTACAGACACGTTTACTCCACTCTCCAGTTTACAGTATTGGTCTGGAATACTAGACTTGGTAAATGTTGAGATCTGTACTAATGAGTCGTACAATGTCACATGAAAGTGATCTTTCTTTAAGGTATTAAATATTGTCAGCAGTGTGTAGATGAGCTCTCACCCACTAATGTTACTGTACATTAGTGCAAGCAACAGATGCAATGCAGTTGCAATAGCACTCCATAGGCAACGCATTGATGAGCACACAGTTGTATGTCCAACTATATCCGTATGGGTGCAACGCACAAGTCAACGGATTAACATAACGTGTCAAACTTTCTTTCACTGGGGCACAGCCGACTGTGCTCCGCATGCCATCTTGGGCTTCGCTTTGGTTCTAGGCCTGGCTGTCCTTGGCTTCCCGTTTGCCTTTGCTTCCAAAGCTCAAGTGGTTTCTGAATGCCACTACATCTACGAGATTAAATGACCTTGGCAATCTTTCTGTCAGCACCGCCTAAGAAAAAAAAACAAGAAAGTTTTGATTAACATTCTTTTGGTTTTGTCACTTTAGTTTAATTGTTTGTCAATTTTTACAGTATTCCATCATGTGTAAATTAGTTAAGCCCTGCAAACATTTGTTAGCTACAAACAGCATTCACTATTTCAGTAAGATGTCTGAACTTCAAATTAGCTTGTTAATAGATATACATCTATTTAAGTAACATTTATTAGAATACTATCAATTTCTTATCGGTGATCAGTTTTTAGAAATCCCCAATTGTAAATTTATTTGAATCTCACTTAATTATTAACTGAAATAATTCCGTAGTGTTTTGTGCCTGGTTTGTGTGTCAGTCTTGGCTCAGTGGTAGCATTCTTGTCTCTCTGTCTGACGGTTGTGAGTTCAAGCCCACAAATGTAGGCTGACACTTCAGTGCAGACTGAAGGAGTGTACTGTTAGGAGGTACTGCCTTTTGGATGAGATGTTAAACTGAGCCACTGCCCTCCCCCTCGGGTGGACAATAAAAAAAAAATCTCACGGCACTTTTCGAAGAGCAGTGGAGTTCTGTCCTGGCCAATATTTACAAGAAGTAATCAAAAAGGCTGACGGAATTTTGGCCTTCATCTCAAGGAGCTGGAATACAAAGGGGAGGAAGTTATGATTCTGTTGTACAGAGCCATGGTTAGACTCCATCTGGAGTACTGTGTTCAGTTTTGAGCATCACATCTCAGGAAGGATATATTGGCTTTGTGGGGGAGGGGGATACAGCACAGATTCACCAGAATGATGACTTAAAGGGTTAAATTGAGGACATGTTGCATAAACTTGGCTTGTATTCCCTTACATCGAAACTACAGCACAAACAGGCCATTCGGCCAAGCTGGTCTATGCTGGCGTTTATGCTCCACATGAGCCCCCTCCCTCCCTACTTCATCTAACTCTAACAGCATACTCTTCTATTCCTTTCTTCCTCATACTTATCTAGCTTCCCCTTAAACGTATCTATGCTATTCGCCTCAACTACTCGTTGTGGTAGCGCATCCCACTCTCTGGGTAAAGATGTTTCTCCTGAATTCCTTGTTGGATTTATTAACGACTATTTTATATTTATGACCTCTAGTTCTGGTCTCCCCCACAAGTGGAAATATTTTCTCTACATCTACCCTATCAAACCCTTTCGTTATCTTAAAGACCTCTATCGGGTCACCTCTCAGCCTTTTTTCTAGAGAAAAGAGCTCCAGCATGTTCAGCCTTTCCTGATAAGTGTATCCTCTCAGTTCTGGTATCACTGTTTGCACCCTCTCCAAAGCCTTTATATCGTTTTTATAATCTGGAGACCAGAACTGTGAACAATACTCCCAAGTGTGGTCTAACCAAGGTTCTATACAAGTTTAACATAACTTCTCTGCTTTTCAGTTCTATCCTTTTAGAAATCATAGAATCTTACAGCACAGAAGGAGGCCACTCAGCCTATCGTGCCTGTGCTCTTTGAAAGAGCTGTCCAGTTTATTCCCACACTCCACCTTTTTCCCCATAACCCTGCAAATTAGTCCTCTTCAACTACATGTCCAATTGCCTTCTGAAAGTTCCAATGGAATCTGCTTCCACCTCCCTTTCAGGTAGTGCGTTTCTGTGTGAAAAAAAATTCTCCTCATTTCCCCTCTAGTTCTTTTGCTAATTATTTTAAATCTATGACCTCTGGTTACTGACCCACTTGTCAGAAGAAACAGTTTCTCCCTACTTGCTCTACCAAAACCCCTCATTATTTTGAACCCCAGAGCTTGATTTGCTTTTTTTATGGCCTTGTTAACCAGTGATGCTACTTTTAATGATTTGTGTATCTGTACCCCCAGATCCCTTTGCTCCTCTACCCATTCAGACTCTTATTATTCAAGCAGTATGTGGCCTCCGTATTCTTCCTACCAAAATGCACCACCTCACACTTATCTATATTGAAATTCATTTGCTAATTACATGCCCATTCTGCAAGTTTATTAATATCCTCTTGCATTTTGATACATTATACCTTTGTATTAACCACAGCCCCCTATTTGATGTCCTCAAATTTTGAAATTGTACTTGTGATTCCCAAATCCAAATCGTTACTGTGAACAACAGTGGTCCCAGCACCAATCCCCGTGGAACACCACTTCCCAACTTTTGGCGGTCTGAGTTGCTAGCCTTAACCCCTATTTTCTGTTTTGTAGCCAACTTGCTATCCTTGAGAGTTTAGAAGGTTGATGGGTGATCTAATTAATGTCTTTAAAATGATAAAGGGATTTGATAGGATAGAGAAGCTACTTCCTCTGGTGGGGGAATCCAGAACAAAGGGACATAATAAAATTAGAGCAAGGCCATTCAGAAGAGAAATCATGAGGCACTTTTTCGACACAAATTATATTGGCAATCTGGAACACTCTCAACTACAACGACAACTTGCATATGGCACCTTAGATGAAGTAAAACATCCAAAGGCGCTTCACAGGCACGGTTATCGAACAAAATTTGACACCGAGCCACATACGGAGATATTAAGACAGGTGACCAAAAGCTTGGTCAGAGGTAGGTTTTAAGGAGTGTTTTGAGGTAGATAGGTGGAAAGGTTTAGGGAGGGAATTCCATAGCCTGGGCAGCTGAAGGCCTGGCTGCTAATGATGGAATGAAAAAAATCAGTGAGGCGCAAGAGGCCACAATTGGAGGAGTGCAGAGTTCTCGGAGGGTTGGAGGAGGTTACAGAGATAGGGAGGGGCAAGGCCATGGAGGGAATTGAAAGCAAGGATGAGAATTTTAAAATTGAGGTGTTGCTGGATCTGCAGCCAGTGTAGGTCAGCGAGCACAGGGGAGATGGGTGGATGGGACTCGGTGCAATTTAGGATACAGGCAGCAGAGTTTTGGTTGTGCTCAAGTTTAGAGGGTGCAAGGCGGGAGGCTCGTCAGGAGAGGATTAGAATAGTTGAGTCCAGAGGTAACAAAGGTATGGATAAGGGTTTCAGCAGCAGATGAGCTGAGGCAGGGGTGGAGACGGGTGATGTTACGGAGGTGGAAGTAGACGGTCTTGGTGATGGAGAAGATTATGGGGTCGGAAGCTCAGCTCGGTCAAATACGACACCAAAGTTGCAACCAGTCTAGTTCAGCCTCAGACAATGGCCACCGAGAGGGATGGAGTCGGTGGCTAGGGAACGGAGTTTGTGGTACGGACCGAAGACCATGGCTTCAGTCTTTCCAATATTTAATTGGAGGAAACCTCTGTTCATTCAATCCTGGATGTGGGTGAAGAGGTGTCGAGAAAGGTGGTGGTGAGGTAGAGCTGGGTGCCGTCAGTGTACATGTGAAACCTGACGTTGTGTGTTTTGGATGATGTTGCCGAGGGGCAGCATGTAGATGAGAAATAGGGGGCCAAGGATAGAGGTATTCCAAAAGGGTATGAATGCTGGGTCAATTGAAATTTCCAAAACTGCGATCGATAGATTTTTGTTAGCTAAGGGTATCGAGGGATATGGATCAAAGGCGGGTAAATGGAGTTGAGGTATAGATCAGTGATGGTGGAACAGGCCCAAGGGACTGAATGGCCTACTCCTGTTCCTATGTTTTCATGGTAACAAGTTAAGCCAAACTAGAGCCTAGTGGTTATGATACTGGACTAGTAGCCCAGAAGTTTTGAGTTCAAATCCCTCCATGGCAAGTTATGAAACTGAATTCTAGAAATCTGGTCATTTGTGGGCTAGCACCAGAAAAATTAACATGAAAGCTGCCAGATTGTCGTTTTAAAAACCCAACTCATGTCCTTCAGAGAAGCCTTACCTAGTCTGACCTACATACTAAGTCTAGCATTAACTTATTGGTGAAATACTGTGACTTATTTGAGGCTAATGGCTCTGAACAGATTAGAAAGCTATGACTGAGTTTTTCCATGTGGGTTTTTAACACTTGGTATGTTTGTTTCTGTGTACACTCTCCTTTTGTGTGGGCTGGAGGGTAGGAGTCATCACTGATTATTCTGCATTGGATTGCAGCATTCAGTAATAATTTTCACAACCTTTTTATGCTTTCAGTGGATTGAGTTGTGATTGGTTAAGGTCCTGTGACCAGTTCCATAATGTCTTTAATAAAAATACTTAAGAAAAGTCACCCATACTCTCAGAATCTAGCATGCACAGTGATGATAAATGTCTTTATTTGTTACTTGATCTCTGTAATCTACAGAAGCTGGCTTGACACACTAACAATCACAGTGGGCAACGCCTTCTGTGTTTATTTAGTGTACAAGGGCTGCTTCCAGTTTATGCACTAGGGGATTCCAAGGTTTATCTTTTTAATTGTCTACATTGTAGTTAGTTAACAAACCGTAAAATTTTAACTGCAACTTTGATTCATCTCTTGTAAGACGAGAGCGTGTCCTTGTGAGAAAAATAGCAATTTCTTGTTGAGCGTTGGGCTCTGATTCATTTAATATTAAGGCAAGTAATTTTCTGACACTTCTGTGCTCATGTTTATAAGTTTGGTTACAATACAATATATACATTATGTAGCCTTTCTGTAGTGTAAGCATTAATTGAACCTAATTCACATCACCACCTGTGTATGGGAAAGTTTGCCACCTGCGCGTTGGATTTTATACCCCATTCAGCGCTGTGCAATTCAGTCCATTGCCACTGATTGTATATTTTTCCAAGTACTGCCACTTACCATTGTATTTAAAGATAAATAACCAGGGTCCCTGTGATATATAATTTAGTAAATTTCATATTCTGTTTCATCTAAACACTTTTGCCCTTGTGTTCTTCCCTCAAACAGAATGGGTAGCTGCAATTTCACTGACTATTGGAGCAGCTGCTGTTGGTTATGTGGCCTACAGAACTTTATACTCGAGAGACAAAGGCCGAAAGTCACTGGTTAACCTAGACATCCAGAAGGATACCCCGAAAGTAGTGCATGCATTCGATATTGAAGACCTGGGAGACAAAGCTGTGTATTGTAGATGCTGGCGGTCTAAACAGGTAAGAATGTCAATTTGATTGTCTCATTGCATTTCATGGCAACGTAGACGTGTACAGGGTCACAGCCTTAAACCTGGAAGAGGAAGAGTGAGAAGAGAGTTTAGATATAATTACTTTATGTGAAAAGGTGGTGAATGTGTGGCATGGACTGCCAAGGGAGGTAATGGGGGCTGATGGTATCAGCAAATTGAGGAGTGAGTTGGATAAGTATCTGAGAGAATTTTGACTAGTATGAGAAGTATCATGGGATATACTTCCTCGATACTGGGACAAGCCAAATGGACCAGAGTGGTCTTTGCCACGCCTGTATGTTCCGAAACACACTTTCAGTATGTGTACATTTTGTTTTCAGACTGTGTTTCACTTTTGAGGACAAAGGTCAGATTTTTGCATCAGAAATGGAAAAAGGGGATTGTTTTACAAAAAATATTTCCAAAGAAATATTGTAAAATATTTGTACATGTTGATGAAGAAATGACAGGAAATGGTATATTTTAGCATGTTTATTAGTTTAGGTCAACTTTTCTCTCATTCTGTACCAAACAGGGTAGTGCTGATTTTAAGGGCAGTGTGAGTCGGGAGTAGTGTTTACTTTGATGAGGATGTCCCAGCAGTAATGGCCACAATTCTGTGCTATCTCAGCTGTTTTGTCTCACGGCCCCTCTGAAAATCACAATCCCGCTATTGAAGAAAAGATGTCGGCTCTTCCTCGCTAAGTAAATCAGGGACCAGACAGTAACCCTGGAGAACTACTAAACCTCTAACCTTTCCCCCCTCTGATCTGCAGGATGCCAAACGTGCTCAGCTGGCACTAATGGCTGACTGCAAATAGAAGGAAATGAGTTGGGCACTGAGGACTATGACTGAAGAAAGGTACAACACCAAGAGCACTGAGAAGGAAAGAGAGTCCCAAAGTTATGTCCTTGGGCTTTTTACCTCTGATGGTTTCCTTGGGTTCAGTGCCAGAGACTAGTCCTATAAGTGAGTCCATGCTCCTGATTTAGAGTTGCCTTTACCTGCCCGATACTTAGGTAATTGTAGTGAGAATAGAAAATAGGTAATACTGAATGAAGGTGGAAAAGGTACCTTTGTCACTGAAACAGTCGCATCTGCTCCTCAGTGTAAAACTGAAGAACAATGGCAAATGAAATTAAATACAGATATTGTTTTGCCCATTCATTTATTTTGTTCAACATGTTTTGTATTTCCTGAGCTGGCTACTCAGAATAAACTGCCCTTCCTCGTTTACTATCGTGCAGATTTGACCAATTCACATTGAGCTTCTGAACCCAGGTTGTTGATATAAATTATGAACCGTTCTATGGATAAGAATACATTGCACCTAGGGAGGAACAAAATGGATGGCACACGCACACCATGAATGGTGCCATGAAGTTGAAAGAGATCAAAGGGTTCATGGTAGGCTTGATGTTAACATGTACAACAGTAACTGTTGAGTAGCAATCCACAAAGCTAACAGAATGGGACAGAGTGATTGAGCATTTGGACAAATATGAGCTGATCAGAGAGAGCCAGCATGGATTTGTAAAGGGCAAGTCATGTTTGACGAACCTAGTTGAATTTTTTTAAGGAAGTAACTAAGATAAGGGAATGTCTATGAATGATATTTACATGGACTTCCAGAAAGCATTCGACAAGGCTCCACATAAGAGACTGTTAACAAAAGTGAGAGCACATGGAATTGGAGGCAACCTATTGGTTTAGATAGGGAATTGGTTAGGAGACAGGAAGTAGGGATAATGGGTATGTATTCAAATTGGCAGGATGTGACTAACTGTGTCCCCTAAGGATTTGTGCTGGGGCCACAGCTTTTCACTATATTTATAAATGACTTAGATGAAGGAATAGAGAGCCATTTATCTAAGTTTGCCGATGGGAGCAGAAAATTGCAACGGGACATTGACAGACTGAGTGAGTGGGCAAAACTGTGGCAGATGGAGTACAATGTAGGGAAGTGTGAGGTCACCCACTTTGGACCTAAGAGAGATAATCAGAGTATGTTCTAAATGGTGAGAAACTAGGAACTGTGGATGAACAGAGAGATTTAGGGGTCCAAGTACAGAAATCACCTAAAAGCTAGTGGACAGAAACAAAAAATAACTAAAAAGGCTCATGGAATGTGGGCCTTTATCTCGAGGGCTGGAATACAAAGGGGTGGAAGTTACATTACAGCTGTACAGAGGTCTGAGACCCCATCTGGAGTACTGCATTCAGTTCTGGGCACTGCACCTCAGGAAGGATATATTGGCCTTGGAGAGGGTGCAGTGCAGATTCACCAGATTCAGGGATAAATGGGTTAAATTATGAGGACAGATTGCATAGGTTAGGCTTGTATTCTCATGAGTATAGAAGATTAAGGGGTGATCTAATTGTGGTGTTTAAGATGATTAAAGGATTTGATAGGGTAGATAGAGAGAAACTATTTCTTTTAGTGAGGATGTGGAGATGCCGGTGATGGACTGGGGTTGACAATTGTAAACAATTTTACAACACCAAGTTATAGTCCAGCAATTTTATTTTAAATTCACAAGCTTTCGGAGATTTTCTCCTTCCTTTTAGTGAGAGTACAGAACGAGGGAGCATAACCTTAAAATTAGAGCTGGGCCGTTTAGGGATAATGTCAGAAAGCATTTCTTTACACAAAAAGGTAGTGGAAATCTGGAACTCTCTTTCCCCCAAAGGTTTTGAGGCTAGATCAGGTGAAAATTTCAAAATGGAGATTGATAGATTTTTGTTAGGCAAGGGTATTAATGGTTATAGAACCAAGTTGGGTCGATGGAGTTAAGATACAGATCAGCCATGATCTAATTGAATGGCAGAATAGGCTCAAGGGGCTGAATGGCCTACTCCTGTACCTATGTTCCTAGAATGTTGAAACTCCATAGTGCTCGAGTCAGACCATGTCTTCAGTACTGCATCCAATTCTGAACATCAAGACACAACAGAGATACTCAAGTACTGGAGTCAGTTGACAGAACAGCCACTGAGGCTGATCCCTCGTGTCTGAGAATGTATGAGGAAAAATTAGAAACTTAGGCGTTTGAAGCCTACTTCTGATCTGGTACCTTCCCAGTTTCTAGTAACTTCCTCATAATCATCAGTGCCACAAGGTCCAATCCTGATTATCTTCAGATAAACACCATCTCTCTTCGGAGAATATTTGTTTTGATCCTTTTCAGTTGTTAATTTTGCCTGTGTTATCTGTTTGGGGAGGGCATATTGCTTATGCCTTCCCTTGTGTAGACTTGGAGGAAGTAATATTCAGTATGTTTACTATCTTGTGCTTGTTTGTTACAGCCTTATGTGTATTTTATGGTTCTCACCTTTTCTCTGACTGCTTTCTGACTGTAAAATTCTACTGTTATATTGAAAGAATTTCTTAGTTATTTTTATTGCACCTGCAGCTATGCCTTTTTCCAGGTCTTAAACTTTGCCCTCTGATCACCTTGTTAACACATTACTTCATGTATTCATCCCATTGATGCTGGTCACCTTTCTCCCTGCAGGATTTCTGAAAGTTGTTTTTTTTTCTTCTCATTTTTGCTTATGATTAATTTGTGAATCTGTTTAACATCATGCTTGCTCAGTCAATGCATATTGGTCCCAGGTATGTATGTATTCTACATGCTCAGCACTACGCCTTTAAAGTTTTTGCAGTTGTCCTCCTACTGAAATGTTACTAAACAACCTCTGCCGCCCCCCCTCCCCCCTTCCCAAAATAACAATTTCATTAAGCTGTTGCTTCATTTCTTTGGAGTAAAATTAAACACTTTGCTCCTGGTCTGTGGTGTTTCTGAATCCAAGATTTAGGACTTGATCATTCTATGGTTGCTACCCTCTTGGGTGCCATGCCTTCCATTTCCTGCATGTTGTCTGGACAAGATGTGCATTGCCTCTCATGGCTTCCCTGATGCATGGACAATAAAGCAGTTGAGTGTTACAATTACCAACTCTGACTGTGAGCCCCTTGGATATTGGATATTCATAATTTATATTTGATTGACTGAAATTTCCCATTAAAATAACATTCTTGTCTTCACATATCCTTCTTATTTCTTCATTGAGCAAACTTTGCCCGTAGAAGCAGATGGTTGAGGCCAGATTTTAAATCACATTTACCCTGTTTCTCCAAAGTCCTCCACCTGATATTTTGCCTCATAGACCACACAATACAAATGCTGCAAAATCAGTGGTTGAAGAAATAAAAACAGGTGGAATAAGCATTCTGCGCATGTATAACCACAAATCCACTTAAACGGCCCCAAACTAATTACAGATTACACCCTCTATGACTGCTCAAGGTGCACTGTCCCTCCTCATCCTTCTCAATCTCTCTGCAGTGTTTTGACACTATCATCACACCATCCTCCTCCAACACCTCTCCTCTGTTGTCTGGTTTAGTGTGACTGCCCTTGCTTGGATCCACTCTTACCTATCTAATCGTTGCCAGCACGTTCCCAGCATTGGCTTCTCTTCCCGCCCTCCCCCTGCACTGTTATCTCTGGAGTCCAAGGATCTATCCTTGGCCCCAAACTGTTCCTCATCTACATGCTACCCCTTCGCGACATCATCCAAAGACATAGGGTAAGGTTCCACTGGTACGCTGATGATATCCAGCTCTACCCCTCCACCACTTCTCTTGACCCCTCCATTGCCTCTGTGCTGACACACTGCTTATCTGACATCCAGTCCTAGTGAACTGCAATTTCTTCCATTTAAATATTGGGAAGACTGAAGCCTTAGGAGCCTGCCAGAAACTTGGTACCCTTGCCACCTATTCTAACTCACTCCCTGGACACTGTCTTGGGTTGAACCAGACTGTGCAACTGAGGCATCCTATTTGACCCCAAGCTGACCTTCTGACTCCATATCTCCATCACAAAGACCATCTACTTCCACCTCCATGACACTCGTCTCCCACTCCCTCAGTCTGAAATCCTCATCAATGCCTCTATCATCTCTAGACCCTACTATTCAAATGCTCTCCTGGCCAGCATCCATTAACTTCAACTCATCCAAAACTCTTCCACCCATCACCCCATGTGCTCGCTGGCCTACATTGGCTCCCAGTCGCACAATGCCTAAAATTTTAAATTCTCGTCCTCGTGTTTAAATCCTTTTATGGCCTCACCCCTCTCTTTCTAATCTTCATCCCTACAACAATCTGAAAACTCTGCGTTCCCCCAAATTTGGCCTCTTGTGATCCCTTAATCCTTCGCCCCATTGGTGGCCATTCCTTCAGCTATCAAGGCCTCAAGCTCTGGAATTCCCTCCCTAAATATCTCTGCCTCTCTATCTCCCTCTCCTCTATTAAGACCCACCTCTTTGATCAAGTTTTTAGACACCCCACCTAATATCTCCTCCTTTTGGCTCAGCGTCAATTTATGTCTGACTATGCTTCTGTGAAGCACCGTGGGACATTTTTCTCCATTAAAGGTGCTATATAAATACATGTTGCTGTTAAAACCAATTCATGGTCTCGTGTTCCTGCACCCTCTTTAAAATTGCACCATTTAGTTTACATTGCCTCTCATCATTCTTCCTCCCAAAATGAATCACTTCACACTTCTCTGCATTAAGTTTCATCTGCCATGTGTCTGTACCCATTTCACCAGCCTGTCTATGTCCTCCTAAAGTCTGCTACTAACCTCCTTCCTGTTTACCACATTTCCAAGTTTTGTATCATTTGCGAACTTTGAAATTATGTCATGTATACCCAAGTCCAGGTCATTAATACATATCGGAAAGAGCAGTGGTCCTAATGCTGACCCCTGGGGAACACCACTGTATACTTCCCTCCGGTTTGAAAAACAACTGCTCACCACCACTCTCTGCTTTCTGTGTCTTAGCCAATTTCGTATCCACGCTGCCACTGCCCCTTTAATCTCATGGGCTTCAGATTTTGCTAGCCAGCCTATTATGTGGCACACCTTTTGTCGAACGCCATTTGATAGTCCATATACACAATATCAACTGCACTACCTTCATCATCCCGCTCCATTAGTTCATCAAAGAAGGATTTTGTTGGGTTTTGTGCATTTAATCCAAGAACCAGAGTCCTACACATGAAGCAGAAATCTAACTTTTTCTCTTTTGTATTTCAGTTCCCAATGTGTGATGGTTCTCATACCAAACACAATGAAGAAACTGGAGACAATGTAGGGCCACTGATAATCAAAAAAAGAGAAGCCTGATGCGAGGATTTTTTTTTTAAAAAAAGCAGTAAAACATGTTTTGTGTTAATGTACAAATAATTACTGTGAATCATCACGGCAGGTGTAAAATGAAATAGAAGTAAATTGTACGGTGCAGACTTTAATTTTCAGCAAGGTCCACTCTGTATGATGGTTAAAAACACTAAATCTTGGCCTTGAGATCATTTGAGATGTTCTTCCAAATGTCTGTGGTTGATGGTATGTTCTCTGTGTGTGTGTAAAGTTAAATATTGGAGTAATACAATGCAATATGATCATTTTCTCTAAATTGTGGTTGACATACATTATTTTGATTATTTTATCAAGGTCAGATGAATAAAGGATTAGGAGTTGTTTGAAATCTGAGGATTGTTATACTATTTTATCTAATGTCACGAGAGAGTTGAATAATATTTGCTTTGAGCTGGATATAGGAATACAAATCCTTGTTCTGCAAGGGCACAAAGCCCTTGGCTTACTTCCAATTTGGATGTAGAGGAGCATGGGAAAGTACAGGACTGGAAGCTATGCTGCTGTCTATCTGGACAGTTCCTAATACCACTAAAGTGCCCACTGCCTCAAACAACTGTCCAATTCAGAATTAACCTTCTCCACACTATCTGCCCCTCTGATCAGCCCATTCCACACATTCACTACCATCCTCTAAAGTAGTTCAATCAAACCATCCATTACCTTCCCTCTTCAAAGTTTGATCCCTATCCCCAGGTTTGAGAGTCTGTGGCAGCTTTGAAATTATCTTTTAACAATCTTGATCACTTAAATAAGATCTCCCCTGCGCATTCTCTTCAAAATAAACAGACTCTCCTCACTCAGTTGCCTTAAGCTAGGTATCAGTTTGATTGCCCTTTTCTGCACCAATGCACTTGAATATAAAACATTTACACATCAAGAACTCATTACCTAATTGAATCAGTAAAACCTGTATGCTTTAGACAAATGTAGCTCTTATGAGTACACGCGTACATGGAATTCGGCTAACAAACAGCAGCACATTTTGAAACATACTCGATAAATCATAAAAGGAACATCTGGTGTATTTACTTTTGGATTTGCTTGTAAATCTGACGACTGGGATAGTGCTAAAATTTCACACCCATGTAGCTTCTCAAATGCTTTGTGCTGTCCTTCTGAAGTCAATTGTCACTTAAGATTTGCAGATGTCTTATAAACCCGATCCCACGCGAGAGGAAAAGTGAAATTCCCTCATTCAGCTCACAAGTTGACTTGTGCACTTTCCAGTCTTTTTCAGTTATTAGATGAACTGGGTGTTCCTGGTTATGTATTTGCATGTTGCAATGTTTGGGTGTCTGAATGTAGGAATAGGACTAGGCCATTAAGCCCCTTGAGCCTGTTCTGCCATTCAATTAGATCATGGCTGATCTGTATCTTAACTCCATGATCTAATTAAATGGTGGAACAGGCTCGAGGGGCTGAATGGCCTAGTCCTGTTCGTATGTTCCATCTACCTGCCTTGGGTCTCTAACCATTGATACCCTTGCCTAACAAAAATCTAGAAAATTTCAGTTTTGAAATTTTCAATTGACCCCCAGCTTCAACAGATTTTTGGGGAAGATAGTTCCAGATTCCACTCTCCTTTGTGTGAAGAAGTGCTTCCTGATAATACCCCTGATCTGCCTAGCTCTAATTTTAAGGTTATGCCGCCCCCCCACATTCTGGATTCCCCCACCAGAGGAAATAGTTTCTGTGTCTCTGCCCTATTAAATCCTTTAATCATCTTAAGCACCTCAATTAGATCACCCCTTAATTTTCTTTATTCAAGGGAATATAAGCCTAGTCTATACATCCTATCCTCATAATTTAACCCTGGTATCTTGGGAATCTTCGTGGTCTTTATCTCCAGTATCATTAACCATATGTCGTCGCGGGAGATAGTGTAAGTGGTCATGTAGTATTGTGTATATTTTTGCATTTTGGGACACGATTCAAAATGATGGCCTCTGTTACTTTGCAGAATGATTTCACTCATGTTAAGCACTGCTGCCATTTAAATTCTGTTCTGTGTGTTTTTATTGTGTCTGTTTAGATTTGTAAATACTGTCAAAACTGAAATCACATGGCGAAGAAAATCAAATTCTTGCTAGGGACAACTGGGTCGTGTAGTGGATTTACAACCCAGCTCAGGGTAATAGGATGAGAGTCTCTGACAGATGTAAAGATTCGTTATAAATTTAATTTGAATCGTCTTAATCCTGGTGGTATGGGTTTAAATTACATTGGCGCAGAATTATGATTTGCACGGTATCGTATCGCCCGCCTGTTATACGACCCGCCTGTTATACGACCCGCCTGTTATACGACCCGCCTGTTATACGACCCGCCTGTTATACGACCCGCCTGTTATACGACCCGCCTGTTATACGACCCGCCTGTTATACGACCCGCCTGTTATACGACCCGCCTGTTATACGACCCGCCTGTTATACGACCCGCCTGTTATACGACCCGCCTGTTATACGACCCGCCTGTTATACGACCCGCCTGTTATACGACCCGCCTGTTATACGACCCGCCTGTTATACGACCCGCCTGTTATACGACCCGCCTGTTATACGACCCGCCTGTTATACGACCCGCCTGTTATACGACCCGCCTGTTATACGACCCGCCTGTTATACGACCCGCCTGTTATACGACCCGCCTGTTATACGACCCGCCTGTTATACGACCCGCCTGTTATACGACCCGCCTGTTATACGACCCGCCTGTTATACGACCCGCCTGTTATACGACCCGCCTGTTATACGACCCGCCTGTTATACGACCCGCCTGTTATACGACCCGCCTGTTATACGACCCGCCTGTTATACGACCCGCCTGTTAGTCCAATGGAATATCGGGTGGGGTGTGTAACGGGCGGTTGAATCACGATCGCCCTATTTGCCCAATCGGCTCAAAACGAGTTTTGACCCCATTGTGTCCAAAATTCCCACTTCAGCAAAACAAAAATGCTGGATACCTGGGAATGTACCCCCTGATTCTTGCCATTTCAGGAATGAGGTGGGTGTGCTGTACTAAACCTGGAAGTGCCTGCAGTTAACGCTGTGTGGCTGAAGTGAATAAAGTGTCCCGTTGCCAAGCACTGAAATCCCGTGTCATAATGAGCACCAGAATTCACTATTATATACAAGCCATTTATTAAAAAGGCTTGGGAATTACTTCACTGGCCTCATCATGCTTTTAATTCCACTTCTGTAGAGATTCATTTATAACAAGCAGATACATCATGGCCAGCTGTTTAAATAGGATTTATGTTCTTACTTGCCCTTGTATGTCATGAACTGGCCAATCAGTTATGATGTGCCTCAAATCACATGACATAACCTGTGACATCATGTTCTTTTTCTGTACCACTGGCTAATGTGTCCAACCAATGTGACAACCCTCATCACATAGGGTAATTCAACAATCACATGTTCCCAGTGGGGGAGTCACAGGGGAAGGGAGCACCGGTCAGAGATAGGACAAGTTCAGCTCCCACTGGGATCGTTGAGTTTACCCTTTTATTTTATCACCACTATTTTCAAACCAAATGCCGTTCGCAAGATCACATTCTGAATACTAAAGTAATACCAGAGACAAATGTCAGCTAGGCCCAGTGGTAAGCACTCTTGCCTTTCAGTCAGAAACGGTGGGTTCATGTCCCACTGCAGGACTTAGGCACATTATCTAGGTTGATACTTCAGTGCAACACTGAGGGAGTGCTGCACTGTTGGCGATGCCGTCTTCTGTATGAGATGTTAAACTGAGGTTCCAATCACCCGCATAGATGGACATAAAAGATCCCATTGCTGGTACTGGCCAACATTCATCCCCCAACCAAAATCACCAAAACAGTAAGTGGTCCATCATCTCATTTGTTGTTTGTGGGATCTTGTTCTGCTTAAATTGACTGCTATCTTTGCCAATAAGACAACAGTGAGTACACTCCAAAAGTAATTGGTTGGCTGGGCTACAAGAAGAGATGAAGGAAGAAAATGGAGGAAAGAAGAGTCAGGTGGAATATTAACAAAGGGTTATAGATAAACGAGTCTAATAAATTGTGTGACATAACCACAAATTGCAGCCAGAGGTATGAACTCAAGATCAGAAGAGGGGAAGTGAGTAAACAGTTTATTATTTAACTAACACACAGAAGGCGAGGAGTGTCTGGAACAAACTGCTCTGAGACAATGGAAGTGGATAGTGTCAGCAGCTTCAAGAGGGAGATGGATAGTTTTTTGACTGAGTAAGTGATTGAGGGGTATCGGGGTACAAACTAGAAATGACTGTTGGCTCTATCAGCAGACAAAGGCTCAATCCATTTGTATAACATTCCTCTTTTTACTATTTTAAAGCAGGCATTAATCTGAATATTTTAAATGGGTTGTTGATTCCCGCTAAATGAGTCGACCAAGGAATGCCATATAAATTGGCAACAGAAATTTATAGGCTACAGTATCGTTTGGGTATTTTTTCAACTGTGGGCCATCCGGATTGACTGAAGGGATCTACACCAGCCCTATACATTACTATATTCCTAGTTTGAATTCTCAATACAATTTCTAACTCAAATCAAGATGCAGAAAATTACCCTACAACTGAGCAAACATTGTCCTGACAGCCCTGCAGCTAGCCATTAGCTTATATGGTACAGTCTGACCATGCCACAACTATTTATGACACCCTGATGTCATTTCACACTCTATCACATTACTCCGATGTGAAATCCCACGATACTAAAAATCTGCTTTTGTTCTAATTTCTTTAAATTAGAACAAATTTACACTCATAATAGTTTTGTCCTTGACCCAGTGCATTTATAAAAAGACTTGCATTTATATAGTGCCTTTCACGACCTCAGGATGTTGCAAAGTGCTTTACTTACACTGTTGTAATGTAGGAAACACAGCAGCCAATTTGCACACAGCAAAGTCCCACAAATAGCAATGTGATAATGACCAGATAATCTGTTTTTGGTGTTGGTTGAGGGATAAATATTGGCCAGGATACTGGGGAGAACTCCCCAGCACTTCTTCAAAACAGTTCCATAGCATCTTTTACATCCACCTGAGAGGGCAGACGGGGCCTTGGTTTAAAGTCTCGGCTGAAAGACGGCACCGCCGACAGTGCAGCACTCCCTCTGTGCTGTACTGGAGTGTCAGCTTAGATTTTGTGCTCAAGTGCCTGGAGTGGGACTTGAACCCACGACATTGAGTCGCTGAACCATATAGGAATGGGAACAACCCTGGTTTGATCTCAGGTCTGTGCTGAGTTGGCTCATCTCAGTCAAGGTACTGGTAGTGGGCACTACAATTGTCCTCATAGCCCCTGGGTATGGGAGGAGAATATAGGGCAGGCTTCCTGCTCCTGACAGCTATCCTGCAGCTCCTGCTGGGAGTGTATACATGTTAACAATGGGTGATAGTTGGAACAAGCTGGTCTGACATGCCCCTGTGGTTGAATAGTCTGATAACATTCACTGTCAAAGTACACAGTTGAATAATAGCCACCTGGGTGTGATGTGAACACGGAGTTCATACCTTCAGGAGAGGAATGGAAAAGTATAATTTAAAAAGTGAAAAAAGAAATGTTGGATATTGTATTTATGCAGCAGGTTGAACAGTACTGACCAAAGATCAAACCTGGGATCTTCCTGCTTTGCATAGCTTAGCTGCGTACTGGATAAACCTGTTGGACCATCAGTAAGTGGAGCAGAGTTTTAAGAATGCTGCAGTGTTTACCACATATGCATGATTTCACTACTGATTGTAACTGCTATTTCTAAAGCACCCATGGGCTTTAGGAAATGCAGGAATAAGATGGATCAAACATTAAGTGCTTTCACAATTTAGTAGTGAAACCAACTGCAGACACACAGTTCTGCCTCCTCGAGAGGCGAACAACCCACGTTCCAGGAACTGGGCATCGCAGACCCTCGAAAATATGGGTCTATGATTCTGAAGTCAGGCTTCAGTTATGTAAATGCAGTGAGCAATGAACAAGGAAAACGTGGAAAGCACTGAGGAGCTCTGCAACGTGGTCACATACAAAGATTTAAGTGCGAAGAATTGACGGAAGTGACCATAACTTTAGCGATTGGTGATGTTCTCTGGCCATTACTACTAGAGTTTGGGATCACAGTATGGTACAGTTGCCACAGCAACTGTTTGTAGTTCATTGGTATACCTTGGAACTAAGGAACTGAAAGCTGGGCCCAAAGAATTTTTACTTAATTGTAAGGGGTATTCAAACCTTCCTAAGCCTCACGCACTGCTGCCTTGCTTGTTGACTGTGTCTTTTTCACTGAATTGGGGAAAGGGCAGAAGTGCTCCTGATCTGACCTTAATGCAAATTCTGGGTATCATCACTCACTCAGTAGCGGTGAAAGTATGGGAAAAGGAATTTGCAATTTAGTTGATTTTTCTGTGAGAGAATCTGGAGAAATCTCCATAATTTGTGGGATGGGAAACTATTATGGGCTTTGTACTAAACTCTGGAGGCAATGGCACACGAGGCATAGATGTCCAACTTTGTGAAGAAATGACTAACCACGTTCACAGTTATCGCCTCTTTCTACAAGAGAAGGGGATTTCTGTGTAAGTGTTTAGGAATAGTGCTACAGCTGACCCAGAACAAAGAAATGGTAAAGTACCACCTTCAGGAGATGCTAGAGTGTTCAGCTATTGAGGATGCAGCTATTGGAATTGGTGACTGCCGTAACCCACTTGAATACACTGACTGCACTGAAGGATTTTGCGAAGTTAAATATTTTAAAGCAGACTGCTTTAAAATAAGGGTTAAAAGCTCACTCGTTGTCAGTGAGAGAGGGAGACTGGGGAATGGGGGTCTGAAGATTGGGACTCGGGTGGGTGGAGAGAAAGACGGAGAAGGGAATGGGGGCTCGGGGGGAAGAGATAGAGACATGATTGGGGCTAGGGCAGGGGGGAGACTGAGGAATGGGGTGGCTGTGGGAAGCAGCATTTCCTGCAGAGCCAGCAGCAGCAGCAATGTGGTGAGTGGGAGTGGAGCCAAGAGACGAGAAGCCAGTAAACGGGATTAGTGAAACCTGGGGACCTTACGGTGGGTAAACAGTGAATGATTATTTCCATTGGTGGGTGAATGTGGAACAAGGGGACGGAGACTGAGGATTCTCATTGGAAGAAACAAGGGGGAATGGAGAAGGAATGTTTTTGAACTGAGGGCTATTAGACCATGGGTTGCTTCACCACAAGTGGCTATTGAGGCAGAGGCCAGAACATCATTTAAAAGGGAATGGGATAAGTATTTGAAAAGGAGGAACATAAAAGGATCTTGGGGGAACGGAGAGAGGAGAGAGCGCCAGCACCAGTTCAGGCACCGGGGCCAAATGGCCTCCTACTGTGCTGCAATTTCTATCACTGAATGAAAACTTTCCTTTATTGAGTGCAAGCTCAGGGAGTGGTTTAGAAATGTTGGTGCTGAGCTGAGTTTAGGTCGATGTGCCCTGTGAGAATTGCCCCAAACACTGAGCCCACTGTCCTTTGTGCGATCTCTTGGTCTGGTTCAGCCTGGTCTGTACCGACTGGTTTTGACGTGTGATGTTCAAGTACAGATCAGCTCTGACTGAGGTTCCCAGTTCAGTATGGTCACCGTCACATGGAACCGGAGTCCAAGGAGACAGGGAGAGAGATGAGGCCGGTTAAAAGTGGCATCCACTGGGGAGCCTGACCGCACCTTGTGCAGTGCAGGGGGATTCTGGCCATGGTTTCAGGGTGAGTATCAGTGGTTTATAGGATTACTACTGGTTACAGGTAGGATATCGTGGCGTTACACCTATTATTACATTACTTATAGACTATCAATGTGTTATTGTGAGTTGGTTATGAGGGAATTCTGAATGTTATTAGTATTACTATTAGTTATCAGTGCAATTTCAGCAGGTTACTATTAGTTACTGGTGGAATCAAACTTCATCCTGCCCTCGGTTTCCCTTTTTCCCTGCCCTCGGTTTCCCCTTTTTCCCTGCCCTCAGTTTCCCCTTTTTCCCTGCCCTCGGTTTCCCCTTTTTCCCTGCCCTCGGTTTCCCCTTTTTCCCTGCCCTCGGTTTCCCCTTTTTCCCTGCCCTCGGTTTCCCCTTTTTCCCTGCCCTCGGTTTCCCCTTTTCCCTGCCCTCGGTTTCCCCTTTTCCCTGCCCTCGGTTTCCCCTTTTTCCCTGCCCTCGGTTTCCCCTTTTTCCCTGCTCTTGGTTTCCCCTTTTTCCCTGCCCTCGGTTTCCCCTTTTTCCCTGCCCTCGGTTTCCCCTTTTCCCTGCCCTCCGTTTCCCCTTTTTCCCTGCCCTCGGTTTCCCCTTTTTCCCTGCTCTTGGTTTCCCCTTTTTCCCTGCCCTCGGTTTCCCCTTTTCCCTGCCCTCGGTTTCCCCTTTTCCCTGCCCTCGGTTTCCCCTTTTCCCTGCCCCCGGTTTCCCCTTTTTCCCTGCCCTCGGTTTCCCCTTTTTCCCTGCTCTTGGTTCCCCTTTTTCCCTGCCCTCGGTTTCCCCTTTTCCCTGCCCTCGGTTTCCCCTTTTTCCCTGCTCTTGGTTTCCCCTTTTTCCCTGCCCTCGGTTTTCCCTTTTTCCCTGCCCTCGGTTTCCCCTTTTTCCCTGCTCTTGGTTTCCCCTTTTTCCCTGCCCTCGGTTTCCCCTTTTCCCTGCCCTCGGTTTCCCCTTTTTCCCTGCCCTCGGTTTCCCCTTTTTCCCTGCCCTCGGTTTCCCCTTTTTCCCTGCCCTCGGTTTCCCCTTTTTCCCTGCTCTCGGTTTCCCCTTTTTCCCTGCCCTCGGTTTCCCCTTTTTCCCTGCTCTCGGTTTCCCCTTTTTCCCTGCCCTCGGTTTCCCCTTTTTCCCTGCCCTCGGTTTCCCCTTTTTCCCTGCCCTCGGTTTCCCCTTTTTCCCTGCTCTCGGTTTCCCCTTTTTCCCTGCCCTCGGTTTCCCCTTTTTCCCTGCTCTTGGTTTCCCCTTTTTCCCTGCCCTCGGTTTCCCCTTTTTCCCTGCTCTTGGTTTCCCCTTTTTCCCTGCTCTTGGTTTCCCCTTTTTCCCTGCCCTCGGTTTCCCCTTTTTCCCTGCCCTCGGTTTCCCCTTTTTCCCTGCTCTTGGTTTCCCCTTTTTCCCTGCTCTTGGTTTCCCCTTTTTCCCTGCCCTCGGTTTCCCCTTTTCCCTGCTCTTGGTTTCCCCTTTTTCCCTGCTCTTGGTTTCCCCTTTTTCCCTGCCCTCGGTTTGCCCTTTTTCCCTGCCCTCCGTTTCCCCTTTTCCCTGCCCTCGGTTTCCCCTTTTCCCTGCCCTCGGTTTCCCCTTTTCCCTGCCCTCGGTTTTCCCTTTTTCCCTGCCCTCGGTTTCCCCTTTTCCCTGCCCTCGGTTTTCCCCTTTTTCCCTGCCCTCGGTTTCCCCTTTTTCCCTGCCCTCGGTTTCCCCTTTTCCCTGCCCTCGGTTTCCCCTTTTCCCCTGCCCTCGGTTTCCCCTTTTCCCTGCTCTTGGTTTCCCCTTTTTCCCTGCTCTTGGTTTCCCCTTTTTCCCTGCTCTTGGTTTCCCCTTTTCCCTGCCCTCGGTTTTCCCTTTTTCCCTGCCCTCGGTTTCCCCTTTTTCCCTGCCCTCGGTTTCCCCTTTTCCCTGCTCTTGGTTTCCCCTTTTCCCTGCCCTCGGTTTTCCCTTTTTCCCTGCCCTCGGTTTCCCCTTTTCCCTGCCCTCGGTTTCCCCTTTTCCCTGCCCTCGGTTTTCCCTTTTTCCCTGCCCTCGGTTTCCCCTTTTCCCTGCCCTCGGTTTCCCCTTTTTCCCTGCCCTCGGTTTCCCCTTTTCCCTGCTCTTGGTTTCCCCTTTTCCCTGCCCTCGGTTTTCCCTTTTTCCCTGCCCTCGGTTTCCCCTTTTTCCCTGCCCTCGGTTTTCCCTTTTACCCTGCCCTCGGTTTCCCCTTTTCCCTGCCCTCGGTTTCCCCTTTTCCCTGCCCTCGGTTTTCCCTTTTTCCCTGCCCTCGGTTTCCCCTTTTTCCCTGCCCTCGGTTTCCCCTTTTCCCTGCCCTCGGTTTTCCCTTTTTCCCTGCCCTCGGTTTCCCCTTTTTCCCTGCCCTCGGTTTCCCCTTTTCCCTGCTCTTGGTTTCCCCTTTTTCCCTGCCCTCGGTTTCCCCTTTTTCCCTGCCCTCGGTTTCCCCTTTTCCCTGCTCTAGGTTTCCCCTTTTCCCTGCCCTCGGTTTTCCCTTTTTCCCTGCCCTCGGTTTCCCCTTTTTCCCTGCCCTCGGTTTCCCCTTTTCCCTGCTCTTGGTTTCCCCTTTTCCCTGCCCTCGGTTTTCCCTTTTTCCCTGCCCTCGGTTTTCCCTTTTTCCCTGCCCTCGGTTTCCCTTTTTCCCTGCCCTCGGTTTCCCCTTTTTCCCTGCCCTCGGTTTCCCCTTTTTTCCTGCCCTCGGTTTCCCCTTTTCCCTGCTCTCGGTTTCCCCTTTTTCCCTGCCCTCGGTTTTCCCTTTTTCCCTGCCCTCGGTTTTCCCTTTTTCCCTGCCCTCGGTTTTCCCCTTTTCCCTGCCCTCGGTTTCCCCTTTTTCCCTGCCCTCGGTTTCCCCTTTTTCCCTGCCCTCGGTTTCCCCTTTTTCCCTGCCCTCGGTTTCCCCTTTTCCCTGCTCTTGGTTTCCCCTTTTCCCTGCCCTCGGTTTTCCCTTTTTCCCTGCCCTCGGTTTTCCCTTTTTCCCTGCCCTCGGTTTTCCCTTTTTCCCTGCCCTCGGTTTCCCTTTTTCCCTGCCCTCGGTTTTCCCTTTTTCCCTGCTCTTGGTTTCCCCTTTTTCCCTGCCCTCGGTTTCCCCTTTTTCCCTGCCCTCGGTTTCCCCTTTTCCCTGCTCTTGGTTTCCCCTTTTTCCCTGCCCTCGGTTTTCCCTTTTTCCCTGCCCTCGGTTTTCCCTTTTTCCCTGCCCTCGGTTTTCCCTTTTTCCCTGCTCTTGGTTTCCCCTTTTTCCCTGCCCTCGGTTTTCCCTTTTTCCCTGCCCTCGGTTTCCCCTTTTCCCTGCCCTCGGTTTCCCTTTTTCCCTGCCCTCGGTTTCCCTTTTTCCCTGCCCTCGGTTTCCCCTTTTCCCTGCCCTCGGTTTTCCCTTTTTCCCTGCCCTCGGTTTTCCCTTTTTCCCTGCCCTCGGTTTCCCCTTTTCCCTGCCCTCGGTTTTCCCTTTTTCCCTGCCCTCGGTTTCCCCTTTTCCCTGCCCTCGGTTTTCCCTTTTTCCCTGCCCTCGGTTTCCCCTCTTTCCCTGCCCTCGGTTTCCCTTTTTCCCTGCCCTCGGTTTCCCCTTTTCCCTGCCCTCGGTTTCCCCTCTTCCCCTGCTCACAGGAGGCCGCCTGGTTCTCGGAACGTCTCACACAACAGATGCTGGTGGGAAACTACAGGCAAAAAAACTCAGCTAGAGGGGACCCAACCTTTGTAAGGTAAATGCAATAATATTTGCAGATGTCATGTAATCAGGCATCATGTGATGAGATGTCTTGTGGCCAAACGTCACATCATCAGATGTCTTGTGGCCAGAACATCATGTGATCAAACCTCCAGGAATGCCTCCAACCAGAGTTGGCAACCCTATATCCAACCCAATGGAGAAGAGCCCATCTACAAATTCACAAAGGTTGAATTGCTTACATGTGGAACCTCATCAAGGCTGAGATAAAATGGAAAATAATAACCTCTGTACTAAAGTCTGCCATGGATGCCTGTGCATCCCTCATGAAGCATTTATTAAATAATAACAGTGAGTTTATTGAAATACGCCTGAATTGTTTTTCCCTTGCCACGTTCGGATGTTAGCAGTGACAAGGAAATAATAATGTGGACAAGGCAGAGAAGCAGATGTGTCACAATGTCAGCTGTAGCTCAGTGGTAGCACTCTCACCTCTAAGTCAGAAGGTTGTGGGTTCAAGTCCTACTCCAGAGACTTGAGCACAAAATCTAGGCTGACACTCCAGTGCAGTACTGGGGCAGTGCTGGACTGTTGGAGATGATGCCTTCTCCGATGTATGGAAAAGATCCCACGCCACTATTTCGAAAAAGGGCAGGGGAGTTTTCTCCGGTATCCTGGCCAATAGTTATCCCCCAACTGACATCACTAAAAACACATGTTTTTGCTGTTTGTGGGACTTTGCTGTCAGTTACGCTGTTAGTATTTAGTTATGCTTTAAAGGATTTCCTGTCAATCGTAAAGATACAGAAGTGGAGCATCTGGAAGCCATCAAAGTTGAGTTAAATCACCATAACAGGCAAGACCTCTTTCAAACGTGCAGTGAAGCCAGAAAAATTCTATCACAATGCATTGCTGATGACCAATTGGACACCATTTCTAAAAGATTTACTGAGGACCAATGCAACATTTCTTGCATGGCTTCTATTGGCAAGAACATCCTCATTACAAAATGTGGAGCTTACCTTGCAGATATCCCTGAAATAATCAAAGGATTGTACAATCATTTACAGTCAATACTCAACTGCAGGTGACACTTGCAGTGACATATTCTACCTCCATTCTGGTTTCATACAATGTGCCAGTGGTGTTGTCCTATCTCCTCAAATACCCTATTCCATTTGACAGGTTTGTTAGTGCCTTTTTTTTCCATTCTCAGGATGTGGGCATTGCTGGCAAGGCCAGCATTTTTATTGCCCATCCCTGGTTGCCCTGAGAAGGTGGTGGTGGGCCTTCGCCTTGAACCGCTAGTAGAGGTTTAATACAAGCTGCGTGGCCGGCTTGGCCACTTCAGAGTGTAGTTAAAAGTCCCAAACAGTTGGGTAACACAGGACGCTGTGCTCTATGGGCTGTTCCCTGGAACGCACACTGAGACAGACATCACCAGCGGCTGGAAGACCGTCAACGCAGTGAAGGAGGCCCCTTGGTCCCCCCGAAACCTGCTGGTCTTCCAGCTGAAGGAGCTGTCCACGACCGAGTGTTGTGAAGTGGCACGGTCCAAGAGTACATGCTGCAGGATGCGCTGAGGCGAGGTGCGACCGACGCAAAGGCTCTATGGTGAAAGGGCAGTGTGTAACGCCATCCCACTTTGTATTGTACACCATGACTCATAAGAAATACTGTTTTTGAATTGTAACATTGAGATTGCTTTTTGTACGAACTGTAGTGTTTTTGGTTTGAATTGTACTGATTGGAATTGTGAAATTTACTTTGAACTGTGTGTATCTTTAAATTCTATGAAATAAAGTATATATTGAAATTTTTAAAAAGTTATGAGTCAACCACATTGGTGTGGGGCTGCAGTTGCATACAGGCCAGACCAGATAAGGATGGCAGGTTTCCTTCCCAAAAGGACATTAGCGAATTGGGTTTTTATGACAATTCGACAGCTTCATGGTCACTTTTACTGGTACCAGCTTTTTTTATGGTAATCTTTACTGATAGGCAATGCACTAGCTACAACCGCAATTAAATACCTACTGGATAACAATGTTAATGTATGATAACAGCAAAGAAGCTTTTGTCATATATGTGACAGACTCAACTAGGCACCGGACACGACAAAGGCAAACCAAGCCCAGTTGACCCTGCAAAGTCCTCCTCACTAACATCTGGGGACTTGTGCCAAAATTGGGAGAGCTGTCCCACAGACTAGTCAAGCAACTGCCTGATATAGCCATACTCACAGAATCATACCTTTCAGCCAAAGTCCCAGACTCTTCCACTACCATCCTTGGGTATGTCCTGTCCCACCGGCAGGACAGTCCCAGTGGCAGGACAGACCCACCAGAGGTGGCGGTACTGCGATATACAGTCAGGAGGGAGTGGCCCTGGGAGTCCTCAACATTGACTCCTGACTCCATGAAATCTCATGGCATCAGGTCAAACATGGGCAAGGAAACCGCCTGCTGATTACCACCTACCGTCCTCCCTCAGCTGATGAATCAGTCCTCCTCCATGTTGAGCACCACTTGGAGGAAGCACTGAGGGTAGCAAGGGCACAAAATGTACTCTAGGTGGGGAACTTCAATGTCCATCACCAAGAGTGGCTCGGTAGCACCACTCCTGGCCAAACTGGCCGAGTCCTGAAGGAAATAGCTGCCAGACAGGGCCTGCAGCAGGTGGTGAGCGAACCAACATGAGGGAAAAACCTACTTGACCTCGTCCTTACCAATCTACCTGTCGCAGATGCATCTGTCCATGACAATATTGGTAGGAGTGACCATCACACAGTCCTTGTGGAGACAAAGTCCCGTCTTCACACTGAGGACACCATCCAACGTGTTGTGTGGCACTACCACCGTGCTAAATGGGATAGATTCAGAACAGATCTAGCAGCTCAAAACTGGGCATCCATGAGGCACTGTGGGCCATCAGCAGCAGCAGAATTGTTTTCCAGCACAATCTGTAACCTCATGGCCCGGCATATTCCTCACTCCACCATTACCAACAAGCCAGGGGATCACCCCTGCTTCAATGAGGAGTGTAGAAGAGCATGCCAGGAGCAGCACCAGGTGTACCTAAAAATGAGGTGCCAACCTGGTGAAGCTACAACTCAGGATTACGTGCATGTTAAACAGTGGAACCTACATGCTATAGACAGAGCTAAGCGATTCCACAACCAATGGATCAGATCAAAGCTCTGCAGTCCTGCCATATCCAGTCGTGAATGGTGGTGGACAATTAAACAACTAACAGGAGGCGGAGGCTCTGTAAACATCCCCATCCTCAATGGTGGCAGAGTCCAGCACGTGAGTGCAAAAGACAAGGCTGAAGCGGTTGCAACCATCTTCAGCCAGAAGTGCAGAGCAGATGATCCATCTCAGCCTCCTCCCGATAACCTCACCATCACAGAAGCCAGTCTTCAGCCAATTCAATTCACTCCACTTGATATCAAGAAATGGCTGAGTGCACTGGATACAGCAAAGGCATGGGCCCCGACAACATCCCAGCTGTAGTGCTGAAGACTTGTGCTCCAGAACTAGCCGCGCCTCTAGCCAAACTGTTCCAGTACAGCTACAACACTGGCATCTACCCGACAATGTGGAAAATTGCTCAGGTATGTCCTGTCCACAAAAAGCAGGACAAATCCAATCTGGCCAATTACCGCCCCATCAGTTTACTCTCAATCATCAGCAAAATGATGGAAGGTGTCATTGACAATGCTATCAAGCGGCACTTACTCACCAATAACCTGCTCACCGATGCTCAGTTTGGGTTCCGCCAGGATCATTCAGCTCCAGACCTCATTACAGCCTTAGTCCAAACATGGACAAAAGAGCGGAATTCCAGAGGTGAGGTGAGAGTAACTGCCGTTGACATCAAGGCAGCATTTGACCGAGTGTGGCACCAAGGAGCCCTAGTAAAATTGAAGTCAATGGGAATCAGGGGGAAAACTCTCCAATGGCTGGAGTCATACCTAGCACAAAGGAAGATGGTAGTGGTTGTTGAAGGCCAATCATCTCAGCCCCAGCACATTGCTGCAGGAGTTCCTCAGGGCAGTGTCCTAGGCCCAACCATCTTCAGCTGCTTCATCAATGACCTTCCCTCCATCATAAGGTCAGAAATGGGGATGTTCGCTGATGATTGCACAGTGTTCAATTCCATTCGCAACCCCTCAGATAACGAAGCAGTCCGAGCCCGCATGCAGCAAGACCTGGACAACATCCAGGCTTGGACTGATAAGTGGCAAATAACATTCACACCAGATAAGTGCCAGGCAATGACCATCTCCAACAAGAGAGAGTCTAATCACCTCCCCTTGACATTCAACAGCATTACCATCGCCGAATCCCCCACCATCAACATCCTGGGGGTCACCTTTGACCAGAAACTGGAACAACCACATAAATACTGTGGCTACAAGAGCAGGTCAGAGGCTGGGTATTCTGTGGCGAGTGATTCACCTCCTGACTCCCCAAAGCCTTTCCATCATCTACAAGGCACAAGTCAGGAGCGTGATGGAATATGCTCCACTTGCCTGGATGAGTGCAGCTCCAACAACACTCAAGAAGCTCAACACCATCCAGGACAAAGCAGCCCGCTTGATTGGCACCCCATCCACCACCCTAAACATTCACTCCCTTCACCACCGGCGCACAGTGGCTGCAGTGTGTACCATCCACAGGATGCACTGCAGCAACTCACCAAGGCTTCTTCGACAGCACCTCACAAACCTGCGACCTCTACCACCTAGAAGGACAAGAGCAGCAGGTACATGGGAACACCACTACCTGCACGTTCCCCTCCAAGTCACACACCATCCCGACTTGGAAATATATCGCCGTTCCTTAATCGTCGCTGGGTCAAAATCCTGGAACTCCCTTCCTAACAGCACTGTGGAGAACCTTCACCACACGGACTGCAGCGGTTCAAGAAGGCGGCTCACCACCACCTTCTCAAGGGCAATTAGGGACGGGCATTAAATGCTGGCCTTGCCAGCGCGCCCACATCCCATGAATGAATTTAAAAAAAATTAACTGTTCTTTGTGTTCTTCATGAAATGATACCTAACTCTGACTCAGAAGCAGTATTAAACATTCCACACCCCCGGTTATTCAGCACCGTTCTGATTCATCTCTCTTACAATGGCCCTGTCTGGTTTCCTAGCAACTGTCTTAGAATTCCAAAGGACGGGAAAACCTTCAGCCTGACTCTAAATCCTAATAATATCGATGCTTGTAATTACCCTGCTGAGATGCTTCAGGCTGTCCTGACAAAGGGAAAGATAATGATACAAACATAAATGGAAAGGAAGATTGAGATCTGATCAGGGGTCCAAGAAAGTAGGAATAAAGTTGAATGTGGAGGGATAGTTTACCAAGGCCACAGTCACAGAGGATGTCATTTGTGACTTTGATTACGGCCATTTCAGTACTGTGGCAGGGGCAGAACCTGACTGGAGGAATTCAAACTCGGAGTTGCGGGATAGATGGGCACGGATTTGGGAGGCGACGACACGTTCGAGGATTTTGGAAAGGAGTTTCTGACATAACATAACGCATTTTATTGTTTTAGAATTTGTGCTAAAATTAATTAAATAGGAAAAGAAAGTACTGAAAATCTGCTCTTTGTGTTGGAGCAACTATTTAAGAGGCAGCCCGGTGATGAGGCTGGGGTTTGGAACTGGTGCCGAGTTTCCTGGCTTCGTGAGGCAGTCAGTGAGCGTGTCGAGTGGGAGCGAAACTCAACAGAGGGTCTGTTAACCTGAGCTTCTCTTGCAGGTACCTGCTCGCTAGCGAAACCGGGTGTGCAGGGGAGGACCTGAAGTACGGCATGAGACAATAAAACTATAAATTGTCACCCTGAAATAAATGTTTCTGAGTTTAGTCTGTAATCAGGGGACTCAAACTCAGTTTAATACACGGCCACATTCAAACTGAAGTTAAAAAAAAATCACAAGATAATGAGATGCTGTGGAGATGATATCTGTCAGTCGCCCTGTGTAATGTCATTACAACCAAACGAGGGAAGAGTTCCTCTGATTGGTATTGGTAGTGCAATTGTGAATACATTCCTCAGGAATACAGTCATGGTTTTACTACTGACCAGAGGAAACCTTCCTGAATTTGGGTAAAGCAAAGAAAAAACTTGCATTTATAAAGCACCTTTCACGACCTCAGGATGTCCCAAAGCGCTTTACAGCCAATTAAGTACTTTCGAAGTGTGTAGTCACTGTTGTAATGGAGGAAACAGTTTTGCTGCATATGGTAACTGAAGGAGATCATCCCCACTGATCTGAACTGTGCTGCTGGAGAGGAGTGCTGCATCTGAGTGCCCTCTAGTGTCTGGGACAGTTCTGGGAACGAGGTGCCCACTCATCTGATGGCAAATAACGCAGCTGGGAGACACCTGGAAAGGGGGGAGAAAAATGGGAGTGGAGGGAAGCAGCAAGAGCCAGAAAAGCAGTGAGTCCGCTGGGGGAGGTGGGGTGGGGAAGAGATGTCAGTTTTGACTCATATTTATACACAAAGTAACTGTCCTCTCTGACTCCATACTATCGAGTTATCTACCTTCCAAACAATTAATTTAAATTCACCCTCTGTACATCGCAAGGTAGGTCTGGGCTGAGAGAGAGTCACCAACCCCACCTCCACCACCACTACCACCATCCAGCTGGTTTGGGCAGAAGTAAATTGTAGGAAAATGCACCATGTGGTATGGTGCCAAGCTATACAGGCTAGAAAAGCAAAGAGTTAATGTTGCACTTGTATGAGGCCTTAGTTAGGCCAGCATTGCAGTATTGTGCACAGATTGGGCAGCCCATCATTACAACAACAACTTGCATTTATATAATGCCTTTAACGTAGTAAAAACATCCCAAGGCGCTTCACAGGAGAGTTATTAGACAAAAGATCTGACATCGAGCCACATAAAGAGATATTAGGACAGGTCACCAAAAGCTTGGTCAAAGTTGTGGGTTTTAAGGAGCGATTTAAAGGAGGACAGAGAGGTAGAGAGGCGGAGAGGTTTAGTGAGGGAATTCCAGAGCTTAGGGCCTAGGCAGCTGAAGGTACGGCTGCCAATGGTGGGGTGATGGAAATTGGGAATGCACAAGAGGCCAGAATTGGAGGAGCGGAGAAATCTCGGAGGTTTGTAGGGCTGGAGGAGGTTACAGAGATAGAGAGGGGCGAGGCCATGGAGCGATTTGAAAACAAGGATGAGAATTTTAAAATCGAGGCGTTGCCCCGAATGAATGGAAAAAGTGCACCGTAAATTCACTAAGATGATTTCAGGGAAGAGCGGTTACAATTGGATCTGCCACCTGTTATATAATATCGGAATTATTACACTGTGTACAGGATTCCTTTCTTACCCAGTATTTGAGAAGCCCAACCAGAGAGGAATCACTGCTGGATCTAGTAATGAGAAATGAACCGGAGCAAATAAGAGAAGTGAGCGTAGGGGAACATCTAGGCAATAGCAATCATAACATAATAAGGTTTAAAATAATGATTGAGAAAGACATAAGTAAGACAAAGACCAAAGTAATGGATTGGGAAAAAAATAATTTTGAGGGGATGAGAATGGAACTAGTGCACATAAACTGAAAAAAACATTTTGACAGAGTTCAGGAGAAATAGATTCCTCCAAAAAACGAGAACAAACTAGCCAATAATGAAGCACCATGGATGAATAAAGCGAAAAGGGTAAAATTGAAACTAAAGAAAAAGTCATACTGTAAGATTTTTTTTATTCGTTCATGGGATGTGGGCGTCACTGGCGAGGCCAGCATTTATTGCCCATCCCTAATTGCCCTTGAGAAGGTGGTGGTGAGCCGCCTTCTTGAACCGCTGCAGTCCGTGTGGTGAAGGTTCTCCCACAGTGCTGTTAGGTAGGGAGCTCCAGGATTTTGACCCAGCGACAATGAAGGAACGGCGATATATTTCCAAGTCGGGATGGTGTGTGACTTGGAGGGGAATGTGCAGGTGGTGGTGTTCCCATGTGTCTGCTGCTCTTGTCCTTCTAGGTGGTAGTGGTCGCGGGTCTGGGAGGTGCTGTCGAAGAAGCCTTGGCGAGTTGCTGCAGTGCATCCGATGGATGGTACACACTGCAGCCACGGCGCACCGTTGGTGAAGGGAGTGAATGTTTAGGGTGGTGAATGGGGTGCCAATCAAGTGGGCTGCTTTGTCCTGGATGGTGTTGAGCTTCTTGAGTATTGTTGGAGCTGCACTCATCCAGACAAGTGGAGAGCATTCCATCACACTCTTGACTTGTGCCTTGTAGATGGTGGAAAGGCTCTGGGGAGTCAGGAGATGAGTCACTCGCCACAGAATACCCAGCCTCTGACCTGCTCTTGTAGCCACAGTATTTATGTGGCTGGTCCAGTTGTGTTTCTGGTCAAAGGTGACCCCCAGGGTGTTGATGGTGGGGGATTTGGCAATGGTAATGCCGTTGAATGTCAAGGGGAGGTGGTTAGACTCTCTCTTGTTGGAGATGGTCATTGCCTGGCACTTGTTACTTGCCACTTATCAGCCCAAGCCAGGATGTTGTCCAGGTCTTGCTGCATGCAGGCACGGATTGCTTCATTATCTGAAGGGTTGTGAGTGGAACTGAACACTGCGCAATCATCAGTGAACATCCCCATTTCTGACCTTAGGATGGAGGGAAGGTCATTGATGAAGCAGCTGAAGATGGTTGGGCCTAGGACACTGCCCTGAGGAACTCCTGCAGCAATGTCCTGGGGCTGGGATGATTGGCCTCCAACAACCACTACCATCTTCTTTTGTGCTAGGTATGACTCCAGCCACTGGAGAGTTTTCCCCCTGATTCCCATTGACTTCAATTTTACTGGGGCTCCTTGGTGCCACACTCGGTCAAATGCTGCCTTGATGTCAATGGCAGTTACTCTCACCTCACCTCTGGAATTCAGCTCTTTTGTCCATGTTTGGACCAAGGCTGTAATGAGGTCTGGAGCCGAGTGGTCCTGGCGGAACCCAAACTGAACATTGGAGAGCAGGTTATTAGTGAGTAAGTGCCACTTGATAGCACTGTCGACGACACCTTCCATCACTTTGCTGATGATTGAGAGTAGACTGATGGGGCGGTAATTGGCCGGATTGGATTTGTCCTGCTTTTTGTGGACAATTCAGTGGAAGACAAAAGGGAATACGAAAAGGTTAGGAAAGAAGTCAAAAGCACAATTAGGAAAGCAGAAAGGAACTACGAAATTAAATTATCAAGGAATATAAAAGGAATACAGACACATCAGCAACAAAAGAAAAATCAGGATAGCGATAGGGCCACTAAGGGATGCACAAGATAAACTCACAGGTAATGACAGCGAAATGGAAGAAATATTGAATAGTAACTTTGCCTCCCTATTTACCAGGGAGACTAACAAGTTGGGCATGACATTCAAAGAAGAGATCAAAAAAGATTTAAGACATTTAAGATGGAAAGGGGTGATAATTGATAAACTAATCAAACTTAGAGAGGATAAAACCCCTGGTCTGGATGGATTGCATTCACGCATATTAAAATAAGTTAGGGAAGAGAGAGCAGAGGCACTATTACATACATATAAAAATTCATTTGTAAAGGGAATAGTGCCAGATGACTGTCGGACAACAAATGTGATTCCTATATTTAAAAACGGAGATAGAACAAGTCCAGGGAACTGTAGACCAATTAGCTTAATGTCGGTGGTAGGAAAGATAATGGAATCCTTACTCAAAGATTTAATGGAAAAGCATCTAGAAAACAAAAATATAATAAAGAATAGTCAGCACGGATTTCAGAAGGGAAAGTTATGCTTGACCTTATTGAATTCTTTGAAGAAGTAACAGAAAGATTAGACAAGGGTAATGTAGTAGATGTAATATATTTGGATTTTCAAAAGGCCTTTGATAAGGTACCACATTGTAGACTCGTGACTAAGGTCAGAGCATGTAGAGTCAGAGGACAGGTAGCAGAATGGATAGCAAGCTGGCTAGAAAACAGAAAAGAGAGATTAGTGGTTAAGGGTAGCTACTCGGAATGGCAAAAGGTGGGAAGTGGTGTTCCACAGGGATCAGTGCAGGGACCACTGTTGTTCACAGTATACATTAACAATTTGGACTCGGGAATCGGAAGTACAATTTCAAAATTTGCGGACATCATCAAATTGGGGGGCGTGGTTAATACAAAGGTAGAATGCGCCAAAATGCAAGAAGACATTAATAAACTCACAGAATGGGCGTGTAATTGGCGTAAAATGAATTTTAATATAGATAATTGCGATGCAGTGTACATTGGTAGAAAGAATAAGGAGGCCACGTACTACTTGAATAATAAGAATCTAAATGGGGTAGAGGAGCAAAGGAATCTCAGGGTACGGATACACAAATCATTAAAATTAGCAATGCAGGTTAATAAGGCCATAAAAAAGGCTAATCAAGCACTGGGGTTCATTTTTAGAGGGATAGAATTGAAAAGCAGAGAAGGTATGTTAAACTTGTATAGAACCTTGGTTAGACCACACTTCGAGTACTGTGCACAGTTCTCGTCTCCATATTATAAAAAAGATATAGAGGCACTGGAGAAGGTGCTAAAAAGATTCACAAGGATGATATCAGAGCTGAGAGGACATACTTATCAGGAAAGGCTGAACAGGCTGGGGCTCTTTTCTCCAGAGAAGAGAAGGCTGAAGGGAGATGACCTGATTGAGGTCTTTAAGATAATTAAAGGGGTTTAATAGGGTAGACGTAGAGAAAATATTTCCAATTGTGGGGGAGTCCAAAACTAGAAGTCATAAATATAAGATAGTCACTAATAAATCCAATAGGGAATTCAGCAGAAACTTCTTTACCCAAAGAGTGGTTGGAATATGGAACGCACTACCACAGGGAGTAGTTGAGGCAAATAGCATAGATATATTTAAGGACTAGAAGGATATGCTGATAGGGTTAGATGAAGTAGGGAGGCTCGTGTGGAGCATAAACGCTGGCATAGACCAGTTAGGCAGAATGGCCTGTTTCTGTGCTGTAAACTCGATGTAACCCAATGCATGTTTTACACTATCATCAAAACTTAAAATTACCCTAAATGATAGTAACTGAGCTGATTCAAGTTATAAAGGAGTTAGACCTTTAGGAGTAAAGTGAATAAGGCAGATGAGCTCAGGGCACAGATAGACAGGAGGAAGTACAATATCTTAGCTATTACAGAAGCATGGCTTAAACAGGGGCAGGAATGGCAGCTCAATGTTCCCCGTTACAGGGTTTTCAGACAAGATAGAGAGGGGGATAAAAAAGGAAGGGGATGGCAGTATTGGTTGAAGAGACAATTACGGCTATGAGGAGGGATGATATGTTCGAAGGATTATCAAATGAGGCCATATGGGTTGAGCTAAAAAACAAAAAAGGGGCAGTCACACTACTGGGAGTGTACTATAGACCCCCAAACAGTCAGAGGGAGATAGAAGAGCAAATATGTAGGCAAATTTCAGAGAAGTGCAATAACAATAGGGCAGTAATAGTAGGGGATTTCAACTACCCTAATAATAACTGGGATACAATCAGTGCAAAAAGTATAGAGGGCACAGAATCCTTAAATTGAATTCAAGAGAACTTTTTTAGCCAGTACGTAGCAAGCCAACAAGACGGGGTGGGAGGGGGGTGCAGTTCTGGATTTAGTTTCAGGGAATGAAGCTGGGCAGGTGGAAGGAGTATCGGTGGGAGAGCATTTTGGTGATAGTGATCATAATTCAGTTAGATTTAGCATAGTTATGGAAAAGGACAGAGATAGAACAGGAGTAAAAGTTCTAAATTGGGGAAAGGCCAATTTTACTAAGCTGAGAAGTGATTTAGCAAAAGTGGACTGGAAACAGCTACTTGAAGGTAAATCAGTGTCAGAGCAGTGGGAGGCATTCAAGGGGGAGATTCAAGGGGTTCAGAGTAAACATGCTCCCACAAAGAAAAAGGGTGGGACTGCCAAATCTAGAGCCCCCTGGATGACAAGGAGCATACAGGGTAAGATAAGGCAGAAAAGGGAAGCTTATGTCAGACACCATGAGCTCAATACTGCAGAAAGTCTAGAGGAGTATAGAAAGTGCAGGGGTGAAATTAAAAAGGAAATCAGGAAAGCAAAGAGAGGGCAAGAGAAAATACTGGCAAGTAAAATTAAGGAAAACCCAAAAATGTTTTATAAATACATCAAGAGCAGGAGGATAACTTAGGAAAGAGTAGGGCCGATTAGAGACCAAAAAGGTAACCTATGTGTGGAGGCAGAAGATTGGGTATGGTTCTTAATGAATACTTTGCATCTGTCTTCACAAAAGAGTGGGACGATGCAGAGATTGTAGTTAGGGAGGAGGAGTGTGAAATATTAGATGGGATAAACATAGTGAGAGAGGAAGTAATAAGGAGTTTAGCATCTTTGAAAGTAGATAAATCACCAGGCCCAGATGAAAGGTATCCCAGAATGCTAAGAGAAGCTAGGGAGGAAATTTCGGAGGCTCTGACCATCATTTTTGGATCCTCCCTGGTACAGGTGTGGTGCCAGAGAATTAGAGGACTGCTAACGTTGTACCGTTGTTCAAAAAGGGAGAAAGAGATAGACCGAGTAATTACAGGTCAGTCAGTCTAACCTCGGTGGTGGGCAAATTATTGGAATCAATTCTGAGGGACGGCATAAACCGTCATTTAGAAAGGCACGGGTTAATCAAGAACAATCAGCATGGTTTTGTTAAGGGAAGGTCGTGTCTGACTAACTTGATTGAATTTTTTGAGCAGGTAACAAGGAGGGTCAATGTATTTGCTGTATCTACATGGATTTTAGCAAGGCTTTTGACAAGGTCCCACATGGCAGACTGGTCAAAAAAGTACAAGCCCATGGGATCCAAGGGAAAGTAGCTAGTTGGATCCAAAATTGGCTCAGTGGCAGGAAACAAAGCGTAACGGTCGACGGGTGTTTTTGCGACTGGAAGGCTGTTTCCAGTGGGGTCCCACAAGGCTCAGTACAAGGTCTCTTGCTTTTTTGTGGTATATATTAATGATTTGGACTTGAATGTGGGGGGCTTGATCAAGAAGTTTGCAGATGATACAAAAATTGGCGGTGTGGTTGATAGTGAGGAGAAATGCTGTCGACTGCAGGAAGATATCAATGGACTGGTCAGGTGGGCAGAAAAGTGGTAAATGGAATTCAATCTGGAGAAGTGTGAGGTAATGCATTTGGGGAGGGCAAACAATGCAAGGGAGCACACAATAAATGGGAGGATACTGAGAGGTGTAGAGGAACAAAGGGGCCTTGGAGTGCATGTTCACAGATCCCTGAAGGTGGCAGGACAGGTAGATAAGGTGGTTAAAAAGGCATACGGGATACATTCCTTTATTAGCTGAGGCATGGAATATAAGAGCAGGGAGGTTATGTTAGAACTGTATAAAACACTGGTTAGGCCACAGCTTGAGTACTGCGTACAGTTCTGGTCACCATATTACAGGAAAGATATGATTGCACTAGAGAGGGTACAGAGGAGATTTACGAGGATGTTGCCAGGGCTGGAGAATTTTAGCTATGAGAAAAGATTGGATAGGCTGGGGTTGTTTTCTTTGGAGCAAAGGAGACTATGGGGAGATTTAATTGAGGCGTATAAATTATGACGGGACTAGAAAGAGTGGATAGGGAGGGCCTATTTCCCTTAGCAGAGGGATCAGTGACCAAGGGGCATAGATTTAAAATAATTGTTAGAAGTATTAGAGGGGAGCTGAGGAGAAACGTTTTCACCCAGAGGGTGGTGGGGGTCTGGAACCCACTGCCTGGAAGGGTGGTAGAGGCAGAAACCCTCATCACATTTAAAACGTACTTGGATGTACATTTGAAGTTCCGTAACCCACAGGGCTACGGCCCAAGTGCTGGAAAGCTCCTTTTCGGCCGGGTTGGACATGATGGGCCGAATGGCCTCCGTCTGTGCCGTAACTTACTATGATTCTATGATTCTAGGCTGACACCTGCTGGAAGTTAGTAGCATTGCTAACTAAAGATGTGCTGCTTGAAGAAACGTTGTAGGTGACTTAGAAGTGAGAAACATTTGCATTTATATAGTGTCTTCTCACGGTGAAACATCTCCAAAAAGACCTTACATAATTACATTTTTTTTGTGCTGTGATTGTTGCTTAGGCAATAATATTTAAAGTTAAATTGCCCGCCACCTAATTCAAGTCTTTTTTTGGTTCATGTTAGTTATAAAAATATGCAACAATATTTTGCCCGTCTTTGCTTTCTTCATAAAGGTGGGTGTAAAGTGAGTGGCCGGAGGAAGCTGGAGGGACCGATGAAAACCAAGAACATGGTAAAAGAATGAAATGTAAGCAGTGCTCCTCCTCTTTCATCACCTCCTCACTCGGCCTCACCGAGTGTTACTTCCTCCGGCTCACAGTGTGGTTTAAATCCACTTTGAGCCTTTGCAAAGAATCATAACAGGGGAATTTTAAACTCCCCGGCAGTCGGCTGGTGAAACGGGCGGGCAGATCGACCGGGAGGTGCGGCAGGTGGCCCGGTCCATTTGAAGGGCCGGGCCTCATTTCAGTGGAGCCGGCGAGCTGCCCGCCCCAAACGGGTGCCCAGAGGCAGCTTGCCCGGTCCGGGGCCGGTGCAATATTGGCCGGTCAGGTGGCCGCCCAGCTGGCAGCGAGGTAAGTCGTCAGGGGGAGGGGAGGACGGGGACGGGGAAAGAGGGTAAGCTCGGGGTGGCAGTGACCCAAACGGTTTTTGTGTCATCCCGAATAACCCTCCTGGTCCCACAAAAATATGTTTTTCGCTTACCTTGGAGGCCCCCCGCCCCGCTTCTGATCCGGCAGCTCCTACTAAGCGGAACATCCATGGCAGATACCGTGCCCGGCAGGCTATGAAAATAGCTTAGGCGTCCTTTTGAACAGGATCCCATTGAGCATAAACACACGAGGCTCCTGTCTGAGTTAGGTACGCACTTCAGCCACCTGGCTTCAAGATAGCTCGCGTGGCAGAAAGAAAACAGTAAGTAGACCACTTCGATTTTAACCCCCGTACCGCCCGTTTTCCGCCATGGAGGGTGGGAGTTAATATCTCCCTATAAAATTTTCGCCCCCATCGACTGCCGCGTAGTGGCTGCATCCCTTTAAATTTGAGCTGAAGCTTCCTTAAGGGTTGCAGTCTCCTGAGTTTTTCCACAACACCACCTCTGAGCCCATCACCTGAGCTCTCTGAATAAGACAATGATTCCCCCAGTATGGTCTCATTATTTAATTGAGCTGATGTTGGCCTATCTGCTTGACGTCAGTGTTACCCTCACCACGAGAGGCTCCACTGGTTTCAGAGTTCCTCTATAATTACAATGGATAATCACTGATAGAGTTGCCACAGGGCTGCCTGAAAATGATTTAAAACAATAAACTGGTCATCAAAGGTCTTTTTTTAAGATAGAAGTAAAATTTTTACTTCTGTATTATATAATGTACAGGCATTAGAATCATAGAATCTATTAGAGTTTTTTGAGGGTGTAACTCGCAGGGTAAATAAGAGGGAACCAGTGGATGTAGTTTATTTGGATTTTCAATAGGAATTCAATAAGGTGCCACACAAGAGGTTGTTACACAAGATAAGGGCTCATGGGATTGGGGGTAATATATTAGCATGGATTGAGGATTGGTTAACGGACAGAAAACAGAGTAGGAATAAATGGGTCATTTTCGGGTTGGTAGTTGTAACTAATGGGGTGCCACAAGGATGAATGCTTGGGCCTCAGCTGTTGACAATATATATCAATGACTTGGATGAGGGGACCGATTGTAATGTATCCAAACTTACTGACGATACAAAGCTAGGTGGGAAAGTAAGCTGTGAGGAGGATGCCAAGAGGCTGCAAAGGGATATAGACAGGTTGGTTAAGTGAGTGGGCAAGAAGGTGACAGATGGAGTATAATGTGGGGAAATGTGAAGTTAACCACTTTGGTAGGAAGAATAGAAAAGCAGAATATTTTTTAAAAAGGTGAGAGACTAAGAAATGTTGGTATTCAGAGGGATTTGGGTGTCCTTGTACACGAATCACAGAAAGTTAACATGCAGGTACAGCAAGCAATTAGGAAGGCTAATGGTATGTTAGCCTTTATTGCAAGGGGGTTGGAGTACAAGAGTAAGGAGGCCTTGCTGAAATTATATAGGGGTCTGGTGAGACCACTTTCAAGAGCAATTAGGGATGGGCAATAAATGCTGGCCTTGCCAGCGACGCCCACATCCCATGAACGAATTAAAAAAAACACCTGGAGTACTAGAGTTTTGGTTTCCTTATCTAAGGAAGGATATACCTGCCTTAGAGGAGGTGCAACAAAGGTTCACTGGATTGATTCCTGTGAGGAGAGATTGAGTAGAATTGGACCATATTCTCTGGAGTTTAGAAGAATGAGAGGTGATCTCATTGAAACATATAAAATTCTTAGAGGGCTTTCCAGGGTAGATGCTGAGAGGCTGTTTCACTTGGCTGGAGAGTCTAGAACTAGGGAGCATAGTCTCAAGATAAGAGATCATTTGAGACCGAGATGAGGAAAAATTTCTTCACTCACAGTGTTGTGAATCTTTGGAATTCTCTAACCCAGAGGGCTGTGGATGCTCAGTTGTTGAGTATATTCAAGATTGAGATCGATAGATTTTTGTACACTAAGGGAATCAAGGAATATGGGGATCGGGCGGGAAAGTGGAGTTGAGGTCGAAGATCAGCCATGTTCTTAATGAATGGCGGAGCAGGATTGAGGGACTGTATGGCCTACTCCTGCTCCTAGTTCTTATGTTCTTATGTTTTAGAATCATACAGCACAGAAGGAGGCCATTCGGCCCATTCTGCCTGTGCTGGGTCTTTGAAAGAGCTCTCCAATTAGTCCCACTCCCCTGCTTTTTCCCCAAAGCCTTACAAATTTTTCCTTTTCAAATATATATGCAATTTCCTTCTGAAAGTTACTGTTGAATCTGCTTCCACCACCCTTTCAGGAAGAGCATTCCAGATCATAACGACTCGCCAAGTAAAATAAATTCTCCTCATCTTCCCTCTGGTTCTTTTGCTGATTACCCTAAATCTATGTCCTCTGGTTACCCACCCTCCTGTCAGTAGAAACAGTTTCTCCTTATTTACTCTATCAAAACACTTCAGAATTTTGAACACCTCTATTAAATCTCCCCTCAACCTTCTCTGCTCTAAAGAGAACAATCCCAGCTTCTCTAGTCTCTCCACGTAACTGAAGTCCCTCATCCCCGGTGTCATTCTCGTAAATCTCCTCTGCACCCTCTCCAAGGCCTTAACATCCTTCCCAAAATGTGGTGCTCAGAATTGGACACAATATTCCAGCTGAGGAGACCAATTAAAGGAGTGAAATGCAAAGACCAAGGACTGGATTTCTCTCTGCAACTCTCTGTCATCCATCCATTATATATGTTAGATTATATTTTGACACCCTTCTCCCTTGATAAATACCCCCCTGGTCTTTCATCCCTGTTGCTCCCTCTGGTACAACTTCACCTGCTTAAATTCAATGGCACACAACTGGCCTGGTCAGATCTAGCTCGCTTGACCATCTCAAGTAAGAACTCCTCTGTAGTCAAATGCTCTTATTACTCCAGGATCATTCTGGAGCAAAGGGTCAACTCCAGACTCCTCTCCTCCACCAGAAGCTCTTTGCCTGCCTCCTCCGTCCTTACCTCTAACATCAAGTGTGAGGAGCTCATAGATTTCTTCATCCCAAAAAAACTGAGGTTCTTCACTTGGTGGCCTTAAATTCCTCCTCCACCACTACCTCCCCATCCCTTACCTGAGCACTGACCCAACAACAATCTGAAGCTTCTCTCCTATTTCCCTGTCTAGCCATCGTTAGATTCATCTCCTCCATGAGACCCATGTTCCATCTTGTTAGAATTGGTTTCCATCAGCAGTGGAGAAGGATGCAGAAGCTCAGCTTTTTACTGGGTTAGGAGCTTATCAGTATCAATCAATCAGTTCAGTTGGAAGACAGGACATAGACTTCCGGAACCAATTAGATCAGTTGGAGGGTGGGACTTGAGGCAGTAAGACCCATCTGATTGGCCAGAGGTGGCAGGACTGAAGGTTACTGGATCCAATCAGATTTAATTGTTGGGCAGGACTGAAGTCTTTTAGAACCAATGGTGGGGCAAAGGGCAGGGGCAGGGGTGAGCGATGCCATGGAGGTGGAAGTGGGCAGTCTTTGTGATGGAGAGGGTATTGGGTCAGAAGGTCAGTTCAGGGTCAAATAGGACCTCCAGGTTGCAAAGAGAGTCTGGTTAAACGTGAGACAGTGGCCGGGGAGGCAGATGGAATTGGTGGCCAGGGTACAGAGTTTTTGGTGGGGGCTGAAAACAATGGCTTTGGTCGTCCCAATGTTTAGCTGGAGGAAATTGCAGATCATCTAAGACTGGATGTCAGACAGCACAGAGGCAGTGAAGGGTCGAGAGAGGTGATGGAGAGATAGAGCTGGGTGTCATCAGTGTACATGTGGAAGCTGACCACGTTTGTTGATGTTGCCAAGGGGCAGCATGTAGATGAGGCACAGAAGAGAGATCTTTGAGGGTCTCCTGAGGTAACTGAGCAGAGACAGGAAGAGAAGCCACTGCTGGAGATGCTCAGACTATGATTAGATAAGTAATAGCAAGCAAGGTAATTCTCTCTGAGCTGGACATCGGCGGAGAGGTGTTGGAGGGAGATAGTGTGGCTGACTGTTTCAAAGGCTGCAGAGTCTCTGAAAAGTAGGAGGGAAAATGCACTATGGCCACAGTCATGGAGGATGTCATTTGTGACAATTGATTAGGGCTGTTTCAGCACTGTGTTAAGGGGGGAAACCTGATTGGAGAGATTCAAATGTGCGGAAAAGATGGGCACGGATTTGGGAGGTGACAACATGTTCAAGGACATGGTATATCTGAGGTTAGAATCTCAATGCAAGGAACTGAATCCTGTAAAGTTGTATTAAGTTTTATTTTCATATTTAAAACATCTGTAATCATTCCAAGAGAAATTATTTTTGATTTGAAAGGCAGAATTACAGTAAGCTCAAAAAATGACAAAAAATGCACCAAATAAAATGTTGAAAATGAATTTTTTTTGTAGAGGTTGGCATCTCCTTAGAACCTACTAGAAAATAACTCTCCTGCCTTTAGGACTCACATTCTCCTTCAGTATTTTCTAAATGCACCATTTCTGCAAATTGTACTTTTCAGGAATTATAACCAGCTATCTGAATTTAAATATGTTGAAAATCTTATGTCTGCATGCACTTCCTGTCTATAGAACCTTACTTCCAGTTGCCACATTTTTATCACACTTTTGTGTCAACTTTGCCCTGAGAAAGTCCAAAGCTCGCATTAATAATGAAACCTGTCTATGTAAACGTGTCACGCTGCAATTACACCCTCCTGCCATTGGTGGCACTGTAGTGCTTCAGTTTTACATCTGGCTCTTCGGCCTGCACTGCAGAGAAACCTTGACACTTCTTGTCCCCTTCCCCAGTTTCCCTCGATTTCCTCCCCCTACCCCCCCCCCGACCCCATTTCCTGATTCCAGAGCCCGCCCGTCCTGACTGTTCCGAGGCCACCAGCCAGTCCCAGTTCTCTGCTGATGTCATGGAGTGGGCGCTACTGCAGCAGGAAATTTAAAATGCGAAGACCTCCTGGGCCCTGCTGCTCCTCCATGCCCCATTCTGGGAGACTCCTGAGCAATCCTGGAAGGGTTGGCAACTCTATTATACATTGCAATGGTGACTACACTCCAAAACTACTTTAATTGGTTGTGAAGCACTTTGGGACGTTATGAGGTCGAGAAAGGCATTATGTGAATGCAAGTTATTTCTTTCTTGTTGTTGGACATCCACCTGCACCTGACCGAATGAATCAAGCTCTTCCCCGGTGGACAGTATGCTTGTGCCCTGTCAGTGCAGTGGAATGGGTGGCAGTGCAATGCCCCAGCTCCACCCCCGCCCTACAATGACCCTTGTGCAGTCCCTGCATCTTGCACAGACTGCATTGCCCTACTCCCACCCCCACCCCATGATAACCCTTGTGCAGGCCTTGCACCTTAGACTGCACTGCCCCACCCCATGTCCAGACCCTGCACCTTAAACAGACTGCACTGCCCCGCCCCATGTCCAGACCCTGCACCTTAAACAGACTGCACTGCCCCGCCCCATGTCCAGACCCTGCACCTTAAACAGACTGCACTGCCCCGCCCCATGTCCAGACCCTGCACCTTACACAGACTGCACTGCCCCGCCCCATGTCCAGACCCTGCACCTTACACAGACTGCACTGCCCCGCCCCATGTCCAGACCCTGCACCTGACACAGACTGCACTGCCCCACCTCATGTCCAGACCCTGCACCTTGCACAGGCTGCACCGCCCCATGTCCAGACCCTGCACCTTACACAGACTGCACTGCCCCGCCCCATGTCCAGACCCTGCACCTTACACAGACTGCACCGCCCCGCCCCATGTCTAGACCCTGCACCTTACACAGGCTGCACCGCCCCGCCCCATGTCTAGACCCTGCACCTTACACAGACTGCACTGCCCCGCCCCATGTCTAGACCCTGCACCTTACACAGACTGCACTGCCCCGCCCCATGTCTAGACCCTGCACCTTGCACAGGCTGCACTGCCCCACCCCATGTCTGGACCCTGCACCTTACACAGACTGCACTGCCCCGCCCCATGTCTAGACCCTGCACCTTACACAGACTGCACTGCCCCGCCCCATGTCCAGACCCTGCACCTTACACAGACTGCACTGCCTCGCCCCATGTCTAGACCCTGCACCTTACACAGACTGCACTGCCCCGCCCCATGTCCAGACCCTGCCCCTTGCACAGACTGCACTGCCCCGCCCCATGTCTGGACCCTGCACCTTACACAGACTGCACTGCCCCTCCCCATGTCCAGACCCTGCACCTTACACAGACTGCACTGCCCCACCCCATGCCCAGACCCTGCCCCTTGCACAGACTGCACTGCACTGCCCTGCCCCATGCCCAGACCCTGCCCCTTGCACAGACTGCACTGCCCCGCCCCATGTCTGGACCCTGCACCTTACACAGACTGCACTGCCCCACCCCATGCCCAGACCCTGCACCTTACACAGACTGCACTGCCTCGCCCCATGTCTAGACCCTGCACCTTGCACAGGCTGCACCGCCCCATGTCTCGACCCTGCACCTTACACAGACTGCACTGCCCCGCCCCATGTCCAGACCCTGCACCTTACACAGACTGCACTGCCCCGCCCCATGTCCAGACCCTGCACCTTACACAGACTGCACTGCACCGCCCCATGTCCAGACCCTGCACCTTGCACAGGCTGCACCGCCCCATGTCCAGACCCTGCACCTTACACAGACTGCACTGCCCCGCCCCATGTCCAGACCCTGCACCTTGCACAGGCTGCACCGCCCCATGTCCAGACCCTGCACCTTACACAGACTGCACTGCCCCGCCCCATGTCCAGACCCTGCACCTTGCACAGGCTGCACCGCCCCATGTCCAGACCCTGCACCTTACACAGACTGCACTGCCCCGCCCCATGTCCAGACCCTGCACCTTGCACAGGCTGCACCGCCCCATGTCCAGACCCTGCACCTTACACAGGCTGCACCGCCCCATGTCCAGACCCTGCACCTTGCACAGGCTGCACCGCCCCATGTCCAGACCCTGCACCTTACACAGACTGCACTGCCCCGCCCCATGTCCAGACCCTGCACCTTGCACAGGCTGCACCGCCCCATGTCCAGACCCTGCACCTTACACAGACTGCACTGCCCCGCCCCATGTCCAGACCCTGCACCTTGCACAGGCTGCACCGCCCCATGTCCAGACCCTGCACCTTACACAGACTGCACCGCCCCATGTCCAGACCCTGCACCTTACACAGACTGCACCGCCCCATGTCCAGACCCTGCACCTTACACAGGCTGCACCGCCCCATGTCCAGACCCTGCACCTTGCACAGGCTGCACCGCCCCATGTCCAGACCCTGCACCTTGCACAGGCTGCACCGCCCCATGTCCAGACCCTGCACCTTACACAGCCTGCACCGCCCCATGTCCAGACCCTGCACCTTGCACAGGCTGCACCGCCCCATGTCCAGACCCTGCACCTTACACAGACTGCACTGCCCCGCCCCATGTCCAGACCCTGCACCTTGCACAGGCTGCACTGCCCCGCCCCATGTCCAGACCCTGCACCTTGCACAGGCTGCACCGCCCCATGTCCAGACCCTGCACCTTACACAGACTGCACTGCCCCGCCCCATGTCCAGACCCTGCACCTTGCACAGACTGCACTGCCCCGCCCCATGTCCAGACCCTGCACCTTACACAGACTGCACTGCCCCTCCCCATGTCCAGACCCTGCACCTTGCACAGACTGCACTGCCCCGCCCCATGTCCAGACCCTGCACCTTGCACAGACTGCACTGCCCCGCCCCATGTCCAGACCCTGCACCTTGCACAGACTGCACTGCCCCGCCCCATGTCCAGACCCTGCACCTTACACAGACTGCACTGCCCCGCCCCATGTCCAGACCCTGCACCTTGCACAGACTGCACTGCCCCGCCCCATGTCCAGACCCTGCACCTTACACAGACTGCACTGCCTCGCCCCATGTCTGGACCCTGCACCTTACACAGGCTGCACCGCCCCGCCCCATGTCCAGACCCTGCACCTTACACAGACTGCACCGCCCCGCCCCATGTCCAGACCCTGCACCTTGCACAGACTGCACTGCCCCGCCCCATGTCTGGACCCTGCACCTTGCACAGACTGCACTGCCCCACCCCATGCCCAGACCCTGCCCCTTGCACAGACTGCACTGCCCCGCCCCATGTCCAGACCCTGCCCCTTGCACAGACTGCACTGCCCCGCCCCATGTCCAGACCCTGCACCTTACACAGACTGCACTGCCCCGCCCCATGTCCAGACCCTGCCCCTTGCACAGACTGCACTGCCCCGCCCCATGTCCAGACCCTGCACCTTGCATTGCCCCACCGCCCGTGCGCGCTGGCGTCAGTTCCGGGCGGCGCGCGGTTTCCGGCGGGAGCGGGAGGGACGCGGAAGCGCGAGGCCCCGGGGGGAGCGGCCATGGATCTGAGGCGGCCGAGCAGCGGCGGCCGAGCAGCGGCCTGTCCCTGAGTGTCGGGGCGCTCGGCTCGGCTCGGCTCGGCGCGGATCGACTCGACTCTCGGTGATGGAGAGCGCGGTGAGCGCGGGCGGCCCGGCCCCGAGCCTGGGCCACGGGTTCCACCGCTTCCCGAACGGCTGCACCCCGCTCAGCCACCAGGTCGCCGGACACAAGTACGGGAAATCGGAGCTGGGTGAGTGCGACGCGGGGCCCCGGGCCCCCGGGCCTCCTGCTCGGTAACCGGGGAGGGGCGCGGCGACCGTGACCGCACCCGGCACCAGTGCTGGGCTCATTGTAAATGGGGGAGGGTCTGACATGGAGCCCGGCCCCAGATCGCCATCTGTGGCATCAAATATCCCCCCTCCCCCCCCCCCGTATCAACAACCCTCCCCCCCCGTATCAACAACCCCCCCCCCCTATCAACAACCCGCCCCCCCCCGTATCAACGACCCCCCCCCCCCCGTATCAACGACCCTCCCCCCCCCGTATCAACGACCCTCCCCCCCACCCCCCCGTATCAACGACCCTCCCCCCACCCCCCCGTATCAACGACCCTCCCCTCCCCCCCGTATTAACAACCCTCCCCCCCCCGTATCAACAACCCTCCCCCCCCCCCTATCAACAACCCTCCCCCCGCCGTATCATCAACCCTCCCCCCGCCGTATCATCAACCCTCCCCCCGCCGTATCAACAACCCTCCCCCCCCCCCCCCCCCCCGTATCAACAACCCTCCCCCCCCCCCCCGTATCAACGACCCTCCCCTCCCCCCCGTATTAACAACCCTCCCCCCCCCCGTATCAACAACCCTCCCCCCCCCGTATCAACGACCCTCCCCCCCCGTATCAACGACCCTCCCCCCCGTATCAACGACCCTCCCCCCCCCGTATCAACAACCCCCCCCCGTATCAACAACCCTCCCCCCCCCCCCGTATCAACAACCCCCCCCCCCCGTATCAACAACCCTCCCCCCCCGTATCAACAACCCTCCCCCCCGTATCAACAACCCTCCCCCCCCCTATCAACAACCCTCCCCCCCCCCCCCGTATCATCAACCCCCCCCCCCGTATCATCAACCCCCCCCCCCGTATCATCAACCCCCCCCCGTATCATCAACCCTCCCCCCGCCGTATCATCAACCCTCCCCCCCCCGTATCAACAACCCTCCCCCCCCCCCCCCGTATCAACAACCCTCCCCCCCCCCCCCCCCCGTATCAACAACCTCCCCCCCCCCCCCCGTATCAACAACCCTCCCCCCCCCCCCGTATCAACAACCCTCCCCCCCCCCCCCCCGTATCAACAACCCTCCCCCCCCCCCCCCCCGTATCAACAACCCTCCCCCCCCCCCCCCCCGTATCAACAACCCTCCCCCCCCCCCCCCCCCCCGTATCAACAACCCTCCCCCCCCCCCCCCCCGTATCAACAACCCTCCCCCCCCCCCCTATCAACAACCTCCCCCCCCGTATCAACAACCCTCCCCCCCCCGTATCAACAACCCTCCCCCCCCCCCCCCCGTATCAACAACCCTCCCCCCCCCCGTATCAACAACCCTCCCCCCCCCGTATCAACAACCCTCCCCCCCCCCCCCCCGTATCAACAACCCTCCCCCCCCCCGTATCAACAACCCTCCCCCCCCGTATCAACAACCCCTCCCCCCCCCCCGTATCAACAACCCTCCTCCCCCCCGTATCAACAACCCTCCCCCCCCCGTATCAACAACCCTCCTCCCCCCCCCCCCCCCCCCCGTATCAACAACCCTCCCCCCCCGTATCAACAACCCCCCCCCCCCGTATCAACAACCCTCCCCCCCCCCCCCCCCCCCCCCCGTATCAACAACCCTCCCCCCCCCGTATCAACAACCCTCCCCCCCCCGTATCAACAACCCTCCCCCCCCCGTATCAACAACCCTCCCCCCCCATATCAACAACCCTCCCCCCCCCCGTATCAACAACCCTCCCCCCCCGTATCAACAACCCTCCCCCCCCCCCCCGTATCAACAACCCTCCCCCCCCCCGTATCAACAACCCTCCCCCCCCCCCCCGTATCAACAACCCTCCCCCCCCCCCCCCGTATCAACAACCCTCCCCCCCCCCCTATCAACAACCCTCCCCCCCCCCCATCAACAACCCTCCCCCCCCCGTATCAACAGCCCTCCCGCCCCCGTATCAACAACCCTCCCGCCCCCGTATCAACAACCCTCCCCCCCCGTATCAACAACCCTCCCCCCCCCCCCGTATCAACAACCCTCCCCCCCCATATCAACAACCCTCCCCCCCCCATATCAACAACCCTCCCCCCCCCATATCAACAACCCTCCCCCCCCCATATCAACAACCCTCCCCCCCCGTATCAACAACCCTCCCCCCCCCCCCCCCCGTATCAACAACCCTCCTCCCCCCCGTATCAACAACCCTCCCCCCCCCGTATCAACAACCCTCCTCCCCCCCCCCCCCGTATCAACAACCCTCCCCCCCGTATCAACAACCCCCCCCCCCCCCCGTATCAACAACCCTCCCCCCCCCCCCCCCCGTATCAACAACCCCCCCCCCCCGTATCAACAACCCCCCCCCCCCCGTATCAACAACCCCCCTCCCCCGTATCAACAACCCCCCCCCCCCCCCGTATCAACAACCCTCCCCCCCCCCCCCCCCGTATCAACAACCCTCCCGCCCCCGTATCAACAACCCTCCCCCCCCGTATCAACAACCCTCCCCCCCCCGTATCAACAACCCTCCCCCCCCATATCAACAACCCTCCCCCCCCCCCGTATCAACAACCCTCCCCCCCCCCCCCCCGTATCAACAACCCTCCCCCCCCGTATCAACAACCCCCCCCCCCCCGTATCAACAACCCCCCCCCCCCCCCGTATCAACAACCCCCCCCCCCCGTATCAACAACCCCCCCCCCCCCCGTATCAACAACCCTCCCCCCCCCCCCCCCATATCAACAACCGTCCCCCCCGTATCAACAACCCTCCCCCCCCCCCCGTATCAACAACCCTCCCCCCCCGTATCAACAACCCTCCCCCCCCGTATCAACAACCCTCCCCCCCCGTGTCAACAACCCTCCCCCCCCCCCCCCCCCCGTATCAACAACCCTCCCCCCCCGTGTCAACAACCCTCCCCCCCGTATA